>NC_056725.1:355200397-355465397 GCF_019279795.1 Protopterus annectens
TGTTTTTACTGCTGGAAAGGAAGCTCCCAGGAATACAATCTGTTTGCAGGGTAATAGGTGTGATTTCTTCTCGTTGAGGTGTACCCCAGGCAAGGCTTGGAAGAGTTAAGTCATTGTGACATTTTTCCATAGGGGGTGGCTTAATACTCCCTGCTTTGGAAGTGGGAGCCCCCCCACTGCTTAGATTGGTGCACAGCCTGAGATTGAAGTCTTGGTGGTCTGCTGCTCCTGGGTTTGGACTGAGAAGTCCTGGAAGGGACTGGAAAGGACCAGTTCTTTGAAGGCCAATGCCTACTGAATCTAGGCGGCTGTACTTGTAAGAAGAGTTTCAACATCCTTTTGAGGATGAATTCTGCTTTGTTGCCAAAAAGGTGCTCTTGATTTAAGGGTGTATCCCGTAATTTAGCTTTAACATGAACTGGCAAGTTTTGCGCCTTAAGCCAAGCATGCCTTCTAAGTACAGACCCAGTAACAGCAGCCCTGCAAGATGCTTCTAAAGCATCAAACCCACATTGCAAAGTATGTTTACCAACTTGGTCAGCAGAATGCCTTAACTCTTGTAAATCTTTGTGTTCAGCAGTCATGAATCAACATCATTTTCTGTTTAATTAATCCCATAATATGCTGCTGATACCTTAACATATGAAACTGGCAATTTAAAGCCCTAATGGCCAAAGTAGCAGAAGTGTATACCTTCTTACCCCATCTGTCTGAAGCTCGTGAGTCCCTATCACAGAAGGGGTAGGATTTCTGGCAGTAGTAGCCTTAATGCCTTTTGGTCCTTGGGAAATGGTCTCTGGATCCGCAGCAGGATTCCTGAAGAGGAATTTGAGAGAGAGAGTCAGGTATTCTTTAGTACCGGTCAGGTTTCCTGGGAGCTGGAGGCAAAGTGTCTGGGGTAAGGCTGGATTCCAAGAAAACATCATCTACAATCTCCAGGAAAAGGAGGGATAGCTAGAGGCCTGTGTTGAGGCAGGTTCAAAAATTCCCTAAGTCTCTTTTTGGACTGAGAATAATCCTGGCTTTCCCAGCTGAAATGTTCCCTAAGGGTACGCAAGGTTTCACCAAAAAAAACATCTTCTGGAGGGGAAGCAGACGGAATAGAATTCTCTGCATCAAAATCCTCATAAGTAGATGAGGGCAAATCCTGGTAGTTAGAAGGAACAGAGATCAGATTCCTGATCAGAAGAATCAGAAAGAAAATCAGTTCTAGGTCTCTTAGAGGGGAAAGGCTGACTTCCACTAATTAAGGTAATAAGGTCTTCAGCCATTCTAATCATTTGTTTTTGAGGCATATGGGCATGAGAATGCGCTTTGGTCATCTGTTTTCTAGGTGTAGTGCGAGCTTTAGGCCTGAGGAATTCGGTATTCTTAGCTTGAAACAAAGTTGTCAGTTTAATATGAAAATCGATAGGCCTGAATATACCCTCAGAAGCCAGTGCCTGCACAGTGGCTCCGGACCCATCCAAGATAGAGACATCCGCAGGTTTCATAGTTGAAGAAGCATCTCGCTGCACACCGGACTCCGAATGGGTCTCAGTAGAGGCCTGCGAATCTGTAGTACCAGGTATCAGGGGCTGCGAAAGCACCTCACCGAGTACTGGCAGACTGGCAACTAGCTTAACGGACGTGTCGTCGGCAGTTTTGAACATATGCGTTCTGTCTCTGTCTTTATCCTTACGTTTTTTCGGAAGATCGGTAGTCGGATGGCTTAACGAAGCCATTTCGGAGTACAGAGATCACGAACGAAAGTATTTAGCTACAACCGACAACGAATAGTTCGTGCCTTGAACAAGGCACAAAACCAACAGCATACGAGGTTGTGGTCTGGGCCTAAACAGATGAATCAGTAAGAATGAAAATCTCTGAGGTATTTACTTTCCACAGGCAAGACCACTGTTAATTTTTTCTGACATCAGTTAGAGCAAGAAAAAAGGATCCCTAACGGGGTACTTATCTTCTTGAAGACTTCAGGTCTAAAACTCTAAAAACGAAAATTTCAGGAGTCGGCCGACCAGCACTTGCGAACTGCTTCTGCTTCGGGCACAGCACGGCAAGAAAAGTACAGTTTTGTACCTACCATAAATGTAGATGTTCGAGTGCTAATACAGCTGCAGTAATCACAGATGGGTTTTCAGCAGTCAGGCGGTCCCTCGGTCGGCCGAATTCCAAAGTCTTGGTCCGGCGTCGGTTGTCGTCGCTTACTCTTCTGACGTCAGTAAGGCCAGAGTATATAAGACACAGCCGACGCCATGTTCTTCAGTGTTTCTTGCCCCAGATGTCAGGTGCCCCCAAAAGGAAGGAAATACATAAATAAGGCTTATCTACATATGCAGGCAATGCAATGTAATGCAAAATCAGTGTAAGCAAGCAAATAAAACATAGCAGGATAACCCAGTCAGGTGGTATGAAGAGGTTGTTAGGCCCCATGCCTTTACCAAGTGGGGAAGGAGGGAGGGAAACCTGTACTGCAGCTGTATTAGCACTCGAACATCTACATTTATGGTAGGTACAAAACTGTACTATGTTCATCGTGCATACAGCTGCAGTAATCACAGATGGGTAGAGTCCCAAAGCTATGCGTAGGGTGGTAGGTACTATGAGGAACTGGGATGAGCCAGAATGCCCTGCAAAACAGCAGTGGCAAAGCCTGCTCTTGTTCTGGAATATAAGGGTAGGTGGTAGTGTTTTGTGAAGGTATGTACAGAACTCCAAGTGGCTGCCTCCAAAATATCCTTAGTAGGAACGCCTCTGAGGAAGGCTGTAGAGGTGGCTGTGGCCCTGGTGGAATGAGATCTGATACCAGTAGGGACAGATTTCCCATGATAGGAATAACAAAACCGTATGCAGTGGCCAATCCACTTGGAAATGGTCTGTTTGGTAACTGGTTTCCCTTGAGCCCCTACGGCATAGGACACAAAAAGTTGTTCTGATTTCCTGAAGAACTTTGTTCTGTCCAAATAATAATGTTGCCTATGGATGTCTAAAGTGTGAAGCAGCCTCTCCCCTTAGTTTTGAGGGTTAGGATAAAAGGTAGGTAGGTGTATGGCTTGATTTAAGGCTACCCTGGATACCACTTTTGGCATAAAAGATGGGTTGGTGAAGGAAACCCTGTCCTGATGGAAGATGAGGAAGGGCTGCACCGCCATGAGGGCCTGTAGTTCAGAAACCCTACGAGCTGAAGTGATGGCCAGAAGGAAAGCTGTTTTCCAGGACAAATGTTGCAGATCTGCTGAGGCAGCAGGTTCAAAGGGAGGCAATGTTAATTTTTCTAGTATGTAATTAAGGTCCCAGGCTGGTATTGGTTGCTTCCTTGGAGGTCTTATATTCTTAGCCCCTCTGAGGAACTGTCGTAAGAGTGGGTGAGAGAATAAAGGGGGATCCGTGTTGAATTCTGCAGAAATGGCTGAGGCATGTATTTTTATGGAAGAAAATGAAAGTCCACTGTTCAGCAGTTCAGCTAGGTACTGTAAAACCTGAGGCAAGTTCAATTTTCTAGGGTCCTGGCCTCTTTTCTCATTCCAACAGCAGAACAGCTTCCATTTTGCAGAGTAAGCTTTTCTAGTAGATGGTCTTCTGGCCTCCAAAATGATATCCTGCACCTCCTTGGAAAGTAGGGACTGTTGTGGTGTCAAGGAATTTTCCATGCAGCGAGGTTGAGTGTTTTCAGCTGACTGTGAAGAGTTTTGTAGCTGTTCTGAGTCAGTAGGAGAGGCATTAGAGGCAGGGACCAGGGAGGAGTATGTGTTAGGCTCCTCAGGAGTGGATACCAGTGTTGCCTTGGCCAATCTGGAGCAATCAGTATCATCCTCGGTTTGTCTGTTCTTGCTTTCAAAAGCACCTTGGGCAGAAGGGGCAGAGGTGGGAATGCATAAACTGTCCATGCTGTCCAACTGAATGAAAGGGCATCCACTTTCCAGGCCTTTGGATGAAAGGTCCTTGAACAAAACTTTTTCAGTTGGTGGTTCCTGTGGGAGGGAAAAAGATCTATGTCTGGCCTCCCCCACGCTTGGATTATCTCTGTAAACACCTGAGGATGTAACTTCCATTCGTGTGGATCTGTCATATTTCTGCTTAGAGTGTCTGCCAGTGTGTTTTCCAGTCCTGGCAAGTACTGTGCTTGAAGTTCGATTTGCCATTCCAGAGCCAAGTTCCAAAGAGTCATGGCGAGTCTGCACAAGGGGTATGAATGTGTTCCTCCTTGTTTGTTTATGTTTGTTTACATTACTGTGGTGTTGTCTGTTCTTATCAGTAATTGTCCTGGATGCAGGAAGTCCTTGAAAGCTGTAATTGCATTTATTACTGCTAGCATTTCTTTTTGATTGATGTGAAGGTGCTTTTCCTTTTGGGACCATCTGCCCTGAATGCACCTGTCCTTCATGTGCGCCCCCCAGGCGTAATCTGAGGCGTCTGTGGTTATGACTTGTTTTGCTTGAGGCTTGCAGAATGGAAGGCCTGTGTTTACTTGACATGCTTGGGCCCACCATAGAAATTCCTTTTGCAAACATGGAATTATTGGTATAATTGCTTCCAAACTGTGACTGTGTTGAGACCATAGATTTTTTAGGTACCACTGAAGTTTCCTCATATGCAGCTTTGCACATGGGATTAGAAGAATGCAAGATGCCATGAATCCCAGAGCCTGCAGGATTTTCCTTGCAGTAAGCCTGGTACTTTTTGCTAGTGTTTTGAAGTACAGAGATAGTTGCCCTTGTTTTTCTGGCGTAAGATATGCCATCTGGGTGTTTGTGTCCAAGCTGGCACCCAGGAAGGTTATTTTCTGAGATGGTGTTAGTCTTGACTTCTCTTTGTTGATGGTATATCCCAGAGAAAGCAGTAATCGTGTCACATATGCCAGATGTTCCAGTAGTATGCGTTTGCTGTCCGCTTGGATCAGGCAGTCATCCAGATAAGGGTAAATTTGTATCCCTTGAAGTCTGCAGTAGGCAATCACTGATGCCAGGCACTTTGTGAATACTCTGGGCGCAGTAGATAAGCCAAAGGGCAATGCAGAGAATTGATAGTGGATTGAACCTGCAAGAAATCTGAGGTATCTTCTGCAGCTTTGTCTGATTGGGACATGCAGGTATGCCTCCTTGAGGTCCAATGTTACCAGCCAAAACTCCTTGCCCAGCATGGGAAGAAATTGCTGTAATGTGAGCATCTTGAATTTTGGCATGAGTAGAAATGTGTTTAGGATGGATAAGTCCAAAATGGGTCTCCAGTCGGTTCCTTTTCTTGGTACCAGAAAAAGTCTTGAATAAAAACCTTGACCTTGTTGGTGTGTAGGTACCTTTTTTATAGCTCTCATGTTTAGGAGCTTTGAAATTTGCAGTTGTGCCTCTGCCCTTTGATTTTGTGGCAGGTTTGGCATGCCTCTCATTTTTGGAAGAGTGTGAAATTGAAATTTGTAGCCTCTGTTTATAATGTCCAGTATCCATTTGTCTGTTGTGACAATATGCCAATTGCTTGCAAATAATGCTAGTTTCCCTCCCAAAGGTGCTGTCAGCTGAGACTTGCTTGGCATGGAAATGAGGGAGTCACTGGGTTTGCTTCCTGTATTGTTGTGCACTGTCTTCACCACCTCTTGGTGCTGGAGATTGCCATTGTCTGCCTCTATATGATCCTTGTGATTGCCCTCTGCCCCTTGTGCGTCTGTATCTACCTCTTTAGGGCTTGTCAGTGGCTGGAAAGGACCAGTTTTTTGAAGGCCAATTTCTGCTAAAACGTGGTGGTTGGACCTGTAAGAAAGCCTTGACAGTTTGCATAGATTTGGCTTTTTCTTCCATTTTCCGTAGTATGTCCTCAGCATTAGTACCAAATAATACATCCTTTTGTAAAGGAGCATCAAGAAGTTTAGCTTTCACATGATCAGGTAAATTTTGTTCCCTAAGCCAGGCATGCCTGCGAATGACTGATCCTGTGGCAGCCGCTCTACTGGAAGCCTCTAGGGCATCATAACCACATTGTAAGGTGTGCTTACCCACTTGCTCCGCACTATGCATCATATCCTGTAACTCTATTAAATCTGGTTGTTCAGGTTGAGACATTTTGTTCCTTAATTGTGATAACAGGTACTGTTGATATTTAATCATATGAAACTGACAGTTTAAGGCCCTCATGGCTAGGGTGGCCGAGGTATATACCTTTTTACCCCACCTTTCTAGAGATCTGGATTCCCTTTCTGCAGGGAGTGGATTCTTGGCAGTGGAGGCCTTTAATCCCTTGGGGCCTTGTGAAATGGTTTCAGGGTCAGCATTATGGCCTTTGTAGAGAAATTGGTGAGAGCTGGGTACTCTGTAATACCTATCAGGTTTTACTGGTGCAGGAGGCAGAGAATCAGGGTTAATGCAAGCCTCCTAATAGACATCATCCAGTACATCCAAAACAGGGGGTATAGCCAGAGGTCTGTGCTGAGGTAACCAAAGAAATTCCCTAAGCCTTTTCTTGGAATCTGAAAAGTCTTGGCCTTCCCAATGGAAGTGTTCCCTCAAAGTGTGCAAGGTTTCCCCAAAAGAAAAATCCTCAGGAGGGGATACAGAAGGAATGGACTGTTCTGCATCCGAATCCTCAAAAGGGGAGTAAGAGTGTTCCTCTGCATCAGAATGTTCTGATAAAATGGATCCCTGATCAGAAGAGGGAGATTCTTCCTCCACTCTAGGTCTCTTGTCAGGAGGGGGCTGAGAACCTCTGATAAGAAAATCCTCAGCCATTTTAAGCATCTGTTTCTTAGGCATGGGTCCAGGAGATGGGCCCTGTGCAACAGGCCTCGTGGGATACCTGGCTGCTTTGGATTTAGTAAAAGCCTTTATTGAGAAAGAAGATGAGGGCCTAAATACACCATGGGTGGAGGTGGACCTGTCCACATTAGTAGGCTCGACATTAGCAGGGGCTTCGGTTGTAGTCTGGGAAAGGACCGAGGACCCAGCGGTCTCGGGTACAGAGAACACCGCCAAAGGAGTGTCGTCGGTAGTCAGGGACTGCAAAGGCGTCTCGCTGAGAACCGGACCACGTGTAGCCTGTTTTGGCGTGGTGTCGGCGGGGACCGTGGGTCTCGCGTGTCGGTCCTTTTCCTTGCGTTTTTTGGACAAAACGGTAGTCGGAGTGTCCGACGACATCTTATAATCAAAAGCTTTACCAAAGTAGTGTTGGGCGAACTCCGCCTGACGCTTGATAGTGCGTTTATTGAAGGTAGCGCAAAAGCGACAGCCCGAGACGTCGTGGTCTGGGCCCAATTATTAACTTTTTCTGACATCGGTCTGAGGCAAGAAAAGTTTCCCCAACGGGGTACTTAGCTTTAAAGAAGACTTCGGTTCCAATTTTTTTCGTAATTCAGGAGCTGGCCAACCGGCACTTGCGAACTGCTTCTGCTTCGGGCACCGCGCGGCAAAAAAGACTGAAGAACATGGCGTCGGCTGTGTCTTATATACTCTGGCCTTACTGACGTCAGAAGAGTAAGCAATGACAACCGACGCCGGACCAAGACTTTGGAATTCGGCCGACCGAGGGACCGCCTGACGGCTGAAAACCCATCTGTGATTACTGCAGCTGTATGCACGATGAACATGACTGGGGTAATGGCATCGGCTGCATGTTTTATAACCCTGAAGACCTGACGTCATGGAAGAAGTGACAGCATCTGACGCAGAAATCCGAAGACTCTGGTATTCAGGCCAGCTGAGGGCAACCTGCAGGCAGATAACCCAAATGTGATGACTGCAACAGTGAAACATGAAGAACATCCACGGGAAGAGAGAGAGGGTCAAACTGCTGGACACACGTCGGCAGATCCATGAACACCAGGAGCTCCACTAGGATGTGCTAGGGGAGTGGGAGTTGCAACTCACCAGCACCCTTTTCAATTTGACTGACAGAAATCGCTCAGAGGCTCACGTTAGTTTATCACACAAGGGCTTCTCCTTTTTACCGTCACAAAGAGCACGGATCACCAATGTTCTGCTGGATCTCAGGCTTTATCTCAAAAAACTGAGTCTGAAAGTGCTTCTGAGTAACACGGAGGACACAGACTCAGAATCCTCCGACGACCCTGACACACACACAGCCCCCAGAAAAAAAGAGTGTATTCACCCTGGCCCTCAACATGCTTTCAACCTTCCAAAAAGTGTGTGACCAAGATCTCAGAGAGCTTCTTAACAAGCCCAACTCCCACAAATGGTACAACCTCTCACCAGCGGACATGGACACCATGTGTGACTTAAGCCAGGATCACGATCTGCGTATCATGAAAGCAGACAAGGGAACAGGCCTTGTACTATGGAGCAGGAAACCTATGTACAAAAACAAGAAGTTATGTACTCACCATAACGTTCAATGTATGCAGTCCATCTCGCCTCAAATTCTTACCCGTGGGTTCGGAGCCGAACCTCTGCTCCGACTCGGCCATACTCTAGCTCGACGTCTTTCAATTGGCTGGGCTAAGAGGTACCACAATGCTGCACTGCTCCCTTTCCCCAGATCTTGTCTGCTGCAAGCTCAATCACTCAATCACTCTCCCTCCATACACAACACATAGAGAAGGAAAAAACATTCCAATAATAAAAGGAGTACTGAAACCAGAACTAAACTTCTAGGTCCTCCAGGATGGGGGAAGGCGGGAGGGTAAGTAATAATGTGAGGCGAGATGGACTACATACATTGAACGTTATGGTGAGTACATAACTTCTTGATGTTATGTAGTCCAATCTCGCCTACATTCTTACCCATGGGACAGCGTCCCCAGCACCTGAACCCTGGGAGGCTCAGTGGAAAATGCTCCTGAGCACTGTGGAACCATAGGAAGATCTGCCTCTGGATACCAAATCCAATTTGTAGTGAGTAATAAAGGTGTGAGGAGATGCCCATGTAGCCGCAGCACAAATATCATCCATAGACATCCTGGCCTGAAATGCTGCAGAGGTAGACATAGATAGAGTAGAATGAGCCTTCACTCTAAATGGTAAATCCTTACCACCTGAGCCATAAATGAAGGAAATATAACTAGAGATCCATCTAGACAATGTCACTTTGGAAACAGGAGATCCAATCTTATTTGCTGAAAATGAGACAAATAGCTAATCCGATTTTCTAAGATCCTTCTATGCAAATAAAAACGCAACTGCCTGTAAACATCCAGTTGGTGAAATTTAAATTCTGCCCTATTAGAAAACTATGGAAAAAATAAGGGCAGCTCAATGGATTGGTTGAGATTACTAACCAAAGCCACTTTTGGCATAAAGGAAGGGTTTGGTCCGAGGGAAAACCTGTCTTTGTGAAAAAAACAAGTAAGGTGGTCTGATTGACAAAGCTTGGAGGTCCAAGACACGTCTAGCTGAAGTGATGGCTACCAAAAAGATAGTTTTCCAAGTCAAAAATTTCAGTTCACAAGTAGCTGCAGGCTCAAAGGGGGAAAAGGTGAGACACTGTAGCACAAAATTTAGGTCCCAGGGAATGACCGGGTCAAAGATTGGAGGGCGAGGCAGCATAGTGCCTTTGAAGAATGCCTTACAAAATCTATGCACCATCAGACTGGGTTCATTAGTGACGTGAAAAGTGGAAATAGCGGCCAACTGTACTTTAATGGTCGCGGCTGCTGACCCCTGATTGAAAAGCATGGAGAGAAATTCCAGAACTGAAGAAATTGGACTTGTATAAGGATCAATTTGTCTTGCCTGAGCCCAGATGGAGAATCCTTTCCATTTACTGGAATAAATCTTTCTGGTCGAAGGCTTATGGGAAGAAGACAGAATATGAATCACTTCCGGAGGAAAATGATGAAGCCTGACTAGTGATGGAAGTGGAGTAGCCAGGCTGTCAACCAGAGGGTTTAAAGAGAGGGATGGAACTGCCCTGACATATGAGTCAGTAGATCTGGCTGTGGTTCCAGAATCCAGGGGGCGTCCATGAGATAGGGATGGAGAAAGGGGAACTAAATTTGATGAGGCCAGTGTGGAGCAATCAGAATCATTCTGCTTCCAAAGGACTGCGCTTTCTGAATAACCTTTGTCAGCAGAGGAACACGCGGGAAGGCATAAAGTAGACAGGAGGGCCAATCATGAACTAGAGCGCCCCTGAGCGACTCCCCCTGAGGGGGGATAAGGGTGAAGTAGCTGCTGCAGCTGGTATTGAGGGGACTGGCAAATAGATCGCAGCAAGGCTGACCCTATCTGTGGAAAATCTGCTCCGCAACTTGACTGTTCAGGGACCACTCGTGAGGCATCAGAATAGCTCTGCTCAACCTGTCGGCTATCACGTTGGACTTTCCCAGAATGTGCGTTGCTACAAGAAAACACAGGGAAGACACTGCCCACTGCCACACTCGAATGGCCTCTCTGCAAAGGGGATACGACTTGGTTCCTCCCTGATACCATACCACCGACATACTGTCTGAGTGGATCGCAATTGTACAGACAGGAAGAAAGCTCTGAAGTGCTTGCAACGCTAGTAGCACTGATATCATCTCCAAGATACTGATATGCAGAGGTATCTCGTGTTCCTGCCACGTGCCTTGGACTGTCCTGCAGAGATAATGCCCCCCCACCCCATCTGAGAGGCATCCGTGGTCACTGTGGCAACAGGAGGGGATGGGACGAAGGGTTTTACCGCATTGAGGTTGCTGGTGTGAAGCCACCAGCGTAGATCTTGCTTGCACCTGTCTGTGATCATTATGAGATGAGAAAGCGGAAGATGCTGTAGAGACCACTGGGCGAAGAGCAGCCAGTGAAGGCACCTCATGTGTAGCCTCGCTAGAGGAACCAGCATAATTGTTACAGCCAATGTCCCTAACAATTTGAGAACTGTTTTTGCCTTCACCTTTTTCAGAGGGAGCAACGAGTATACTTGTTGTTGCAAAACTTGAATCCTTCCTTGTGGTAAAAACGCCCTCATGAGCACGGTGTCTAACTCGGCGCCTTTAAAGGTGACAAGCTGTGAGGGCAACAAGGCAGACTTTTCCCAGTTTAGAGTGACACCCAATTGTTGACACAGCTTGATAGTGGCGTCTCTGGTCTGTAGTAGTAGATGCCTGGTGGTGGCAAAAAGGAGCCAGTCATCCAGGTACGGAAACACTTGGAATCCCTGACGTCTCAAGTGAGCAGTCACCACTGCCATACATTTGGTGAACACCCTGGGGTGTGTGGTGACACCAAAGGGAAGGGCACGCAATTGAAAATGACTGTCTCCCAGCCAGAAGCGTAGATGACTTCTGGATGCCCTGTACATCTTTATATAGTAGTAAGCATCCTTAAGGTCGATGGAGCACATCCACACTTCTTTTCCCAACAATGGGAGAATAGATTGCAACGTGACCATTCTGAACTTGGACTTCTTCAAGTGGAGGTTCAAGCGGCTGAGATCCAAGATGGGTCTCAGGTCCCCTGTTCTTTTCGGCACCAAAAAAAAATCTGGATTAAGTCCCTAATCTGATCTGGTCTGAGGGGACATGCTGGATGGCTCCTTTTTCTAGCAGCTTTCTAACCTTTGAAGCTGCGGAATCCCTTTGAACATCTGGGATTCATTTGATTAATGGGGGGGGGGGGTGATATCCTCCGGAAACTATTTTTAATACCCACTGGTCCTGTGTGACGTCTTGCCAGGCTTCTGGGTATAGTGAAATGCGACCCCCGACTGGCTCTGGAAACGTGCAGTCGGGCCTCCCATCAGAAGCGCTGGTAGGGAGAACCATGAAAAGAATCATGGTTTCCCTGGTTATGCGGGCCTCCTCTGCATCTAGGGCGGCATCTACCTGAATTACCACCCCTTCCCCTGCCTCTGGAGGGGGAATCACTTTGTGCGTCATGAAAAAAACCTCTGCACTTTCTTGAACTACTTTTTTCCCACTCTTCTGGACCTTGGGATAAGGTCTAGAAGGCATGGAAAAATGGACTCCCACGGCAGACAGTTTTTTCCCCTCTTGCTCGCACCTAGTGAGAGTGTCTTTCACCTTGGTTCCGAACAACGAGGAACCATCAAACGGGGCGTTGGTGAATGTAGACATGAAGGCCTCTGCGAAATTACAGAGGCGCATCCAGGAGTGCCTCCTGAGGGAAACTCCGGAACTCGCTGCCCTACTCGCTCCTTCGGCTGTGTAAGAGATCAGCCTCATGGAGGAGTTAGCAATAGAATTTAGGGTAGACATCTGAGAGCTGACTTTCTGAGCCACTGCGTCAGAAATGTTACCCTGCAGAGCATCTCCAAGCACTTTCAGGGGATCTTTGGAGCCATGTAAAATGTGACAAGTAATTCAGCGACTGCAGTGTAAAGGCCGCTGAAGAAAACGTACACTTCCCATACTGGTCCATGGTCCTAGACTCCTTGTTAGGGGGATGGACGGTAGATGAAGTCTTAGCCAGTTCCTTCTTGGTGGCCGCTGCCACCACCATGGCATCTATTGGAAAGTCCTTCGTGAGAAACTCTGTCAGAGGGGGCAGACAGAAATATGTTGGGTCTCCTGGGGGACTGGTACCACAGTGTCAGGGGTTTCCCACACCCTTAGACAAACTAGATCCAAGAGTTCGAAGGGTAGAACGAGACCCAAGAGGCGGAGGGCTGAGCCCCAAAGGCCTTCAGGAACACAGACTCCTCCTTGGAGGGGGGGTTTAGAAGGCCAGTCGCCTCTCTGCTACAAGATCTCTAGGATATCAGAGAAAGATATCCTCAGAGGACGACTTGGGGTACCCCTCTGATTCCTCGAGGTTGGTGTCCGAAGTGAGAGACTCTTCCTGGGAGTCTATGTTCTTCCTCTTGCACGTTTTTTTTTCTGGGAGGCTCCTCAGGCAAAAACTCTGGGGGGCCCTCAGAAGTCTCCGCTGTCCAAAGATAGGGGGTGATCAGAGACCGATACCGGAGCTGGAGGGGGTAAGAGTATCAGTGTTGTATGATGCAGCTGAGGACCTGACCAGCACGCTCCGCATGACCTTGAAAGGTGGCTCCCCCGGCTCCGAAGACTGACCAACCGTGGAAGACCTCGGAGCAGAAGGGGCAATGTCCGAAGCAAGTATAGTACAGTTTTGTACCTACCATAAATGTAGATGTTCGAGTGTTCACCCTGCTACAGTCATCACACTTGGGTTATCCTGCCATCAGGCGGTCCCACAGTCGGCCCAAATTCCAAAGTCTTGATCCGGCGTCGGTTGCTGTCGCTTCTTCCCTGACGTCAGTGCATCAGGGGTATATAAGAGGCAGCCGACGCCATTTTCTTCAGTTTTTCTTGCCCCAGATGTCAGGTGCCCCCAAAAGGTAGGCAAAATATATATACATATGGCTATATAAAAATAAAACAAAACCCTTAGGTACAAGCAAATACACCACAGAGGTAGTCTAGGATAAAGTGGTAGAGATAGGTTCAGCTAGTTCAGAGGGGATGGAGGGAGGGTAACCTGGACAGCAGCAGGGTGAACACTCGAACATCTACATTTATGGTAGGTACAAAACTGTACTATGTTCATCGTGTTGCCCTGCTGCAGTCCTCACACTTGGGTTGAATCCCAAAGCTAAGGAGGGGAGGTGGAGTCAAACAGGGTTAGAAGAAGCTAGTAGGCCCTGCAAAACTGCAGTGGCAAAACCAGCTCTAGTCTTAGAGTAAAGAGTTAAGTGATAGTGTTTGGTGAAGGTGTGCACTGAACTCCAAGTAGCAGTTTCCAGAATATCCTTGGTTGGCACTCCCCTGAGAAAGGCTGCTGATGTAGCTGTAGCCATGGTGGAGTGGGACCTAACGTTAGCAGGTACTGGTTTCACATGATGTGTGTAGCAGAAACGTATGCAATGTCCTATCCATTTAGAAATGGTCTGTTTTGAGATAGCTTTTCCTTGTGATCCTGTAGCGTAGGCTACAAAGAGCTGGTCAGTTTTTCTGAAAGCCTTAGTTTTATCCAAGTAGTAACGCAATTGCCTGTGAATGTCCAAAGAGTGCAGGAGTCTTTCTCCTTTGTTCTGGGGGTTTGGGAAGAAGGTGGGAAAGTGAATGGTTTGGTTTAGGGCCACACTGGATACCACCTTTGGCATAAAGGAAGGATTAGTTCGTAGAGAAACTCTGTCTTGATGAAAAATGAGGAAAGGTTCCACTGCCATTAGTGCCTGTAGCTCTGAGACTCTTCTAGCTGAGGTTATTGCTAGTAGTAGGGCAGTTTTCCGTGAAAGAAATTTTAAATCAGTTGAAAAAGCTGGTTCAAAGGGCGGCAGTGTAAGCTTTTCCAGGACAAAGCTGAGATCCCAAGTAGGTGTTGGAGCTCTCCTTGGCGGTCTTAAGTTCTTAGCCCCTCCAAGGTACTGTCTTAGGAGTGGATGTGAAAATAAAGGAGGATCCGTGCTGTAATGAGCTGAAATTGCTGAGGCGTAGATCTTAATAGATGAAAAGAAAAGTCCATTGTGTAACACCTCAGTTAAATATTGTAGAATCTGAGGAATATTCGGCTCCAGGCAATTTAGGCCTTTAGCCTGGTTCCAGGAGCAAAATCATTTCCATTTGTCTGAATAGGTTTTCCTGGTGCTGGGCCTCCTGGCCTCTAGAATGACATCCATAACAGCTTTGGATAAAGGTGTTGGCTGGTTGTTTAGGTAATTTGCCATGCAGCCAGGTTTAAAGTATTGAGCTGGCTGTGTAGAATCAGATTGTCTCGCTGGGTGAGAAATTTGTGGCAAAAATCCATGGTGGGCCCTGGGCCATGTTCCTTAAAATTGGATAACAATGTTGGCGTGGCCAGTCTGGTGCAACGAGAAACATTTGTGGCCTCTCTAATCTGACTTTCAGCAGTACCTTTGCTAGAAGAGGCAGTGGAGGGAAGGCATACACTGTTAATGTTTTCCAACTGAATGAGAGAGCGTCCACTTTCCAAGCTAGTGGATGGAAGGTCCTTGTGCAAAATTTTTGAAGTTGGTGGTTGTGGGGGCTTGCAAACAGATCTATGTCTGGGCGTCCCCATTTTTGAGCTATCATTGCAAATACTTGTGGATCTAGTTTCCATTCGTGTGGATCCATGACGTTTCTGCTTAGGTCATCTGCCAATGTGTTTTTCTTTCCTGGCAGGAATTGTGCTTGTAATTGAACCTGGTAAGACAGTGCAGTGTTCCACAAGGTCATTGCTTGCCTGCATAAAGGGTAGGAATGTGTGCCCCCTTGCTTGTTTATGTACCACATAACTGTGGTGTTGTCTGTCCTTATTAGTAGTTGTCCTGGATGTAGAAGGTCCTTGAAAGCTGTTAGGGCATTCTGCACTGCTAGCATTTCTTTTTGATTGATATGCAGGTGTCTCTGATCTGCAGTCCATTTGCCCTGAATGCACTGTCCTGCCATGTGTGCTCCCCAGGCATAGTCCGATGCATCTGTTGTCATAGTTTGCCTGGCTGTGGGTAAGGTGAAAGGCTGACCCTTGTTGAGGTGACATGCCTGTGCCCACCATAGAAACTCCTGTTGAAAGCAGGGAATGAGTGGAATCATTGTTTCCAAGCTGTGGCTGTGCTGAGTCCATACACTTTTCAGGTACCATTGTAATTTCCTCATATGCAGTTTTGCAAATGGTATTAGTAGTATGCAAGATGCCATGAATCCCAAGGCCTGCAGAATTTTTCTTGCAGGGAGTTGGGTCTTTGTTGCCATTATTTTGAAATATTGAAACAGCTGTCGTTGTTTGTCTGGCGTGAGATAAGCCATCTGGGCCGTTGTATTCAAGCTGACACCCAGGAATGTTATGTTTTGTGAGGGCACTAATTTTGATTTCTTTTTGTTTACTGTGTACCCTAGGCAACTTAGAAGGTGTTTGACAAATGCCAGATGCTGTAAAAGAATGTCCTTGCTTTCTGCTTGAATAAGACAGTCGTCCAGGTATGGGTATATTTGAATTCCTCTTTGTCTGCAGTATGCAATTACTGGTGCCAGGCATTTTGTGAAGACCCTGGGCGCAGTAGATAAGCCAAAGGGCAGTGCAGAGAATTGATAATGCATTGAACCTGCAATGAAGCGGAGGTATCTTCTGCAATTTTGTCTGATAGGGACATGCAGGTATGCCTCCTTGAGGTCCAAAGTGACTAGCCAAGCATTCTTGCCCAGCATGGTAAGAAGCTGCTGTAGTGTTAGCATCTTGAATTTTAGTACTTGCAGATAGGTGTTCAGAATTGAAAGATCCAGAATGGGTCTCCATGCTTTGTCCTTTCTTGGAACTAGGAAGAGTCTTGAGTAAAATCCTTGTCCCTGCTCCTGTGTAGGTACCTGTTGAATGGCTCTCATGTTCATGAGAGCTGTAATTTGTTTCTGTGCCTCTGCCCATTGATTTGGTGGCAGGTTTGGCATTCCTTTGATCCTTGGTAAGGTATGAAAGTGGAATCTGTATCCTTGAGAGACAATGTTTAGAACCCATTTGTCTTTTGAGATGTGCCAGTTGTCTGCAAACAATGCTAGTTTTCCTCCAAAGGGTGATGCCAGGAGAGATTTGCTTGGTAGTTTGAGGATAGAGTCATTGTGTCCGCCTTCTGCTAGCTTGGGGCCCGTCTTCTCCTCCTTTCTGGGTAGCAGAACCCCATTGGCGAGGTTTGTAAGGGCCCTGTGACTGACCTCTGCCCCTTGGGCGTCTGTATTTGCCCCTCTGTGATCTGTCTGAAGCTGGAAAGGACCAATTTTTTGTTGGCAAATTTCTGCTGAAGCGAGGGGGTTGTACCTGCAAGAAATCCTTAACAGTTTGCATAGATTTAGCCTTATCCTCCATTTTCTTTAAAACCTCTTCTGCTTTGACACCAAATAATACATCCTGTTGTAAAGGTGCATCTAATAATTTTGCTTTAGCATGGTCAGGGAGGGTTTGCTATTTTAACCAAGCATGTCTACGAATGACTGAGCCAGTAACAGCTGCTCTACAGGAAGCTTCCAGTGAATCAAATCCGCATTTTAAAGTATGCTTGCCCACCTGTTCAGCTGCATGCAACAGATCATGCATTTCCTTGAATTCAGGCTGTCCTGAGTGTGTGCTCATTTTTTGTTTTAACTGAGACATCAGGAATTGTTGATATTTCAACATGTGAAACTGGCAATTTAATGCTCTCATAGCCAGAGTTGCAGAGGTGTATATTTTCTTTCCCCATCTATCTTGGGCTCTGGAATCTCTTTCAGAGGGCACAGGATTTTTAGCCATAGAAGCCTTTGCTCCCTTAGGACCCCGGGATATGGTTTCTGGGTCAGCTACAGGGCTTTTATAAAGGAATTTGTGAGAGTCAGGTACTCTGTAGTATCTGTCTGGTTTGGCTGGAGCAGGAGGTAGAGAGTCTGGATTTAAACTAGACTCCAAGTAGACATCATCTACAATATCTAAAACAGGAGGGATAGCAAGAGGTCTGTGCTGGGGTAATAAAAGGAACTCTCTGAGCCTTTTCTTAGAATCTGAGTAATCCTGGCTTTCCCAGTGGAAATGTTCCCTCATGGAATGTAATGTTTCCCCAAAGGAGTAGTCTTCAGGGGGAGATGCTGAGGGAATAGACTCTTCAGCATCAGAATCCTCATAAGGTGGAAAAGTGTAATCCTGTTCCTCAGAAGAATCTGAGGAGATAGAAACCTGGTCAGAGGAGTTGGGAGGGTGGCCTAATGGTTAAGGTGTTTGCCTTACTAACACAAGGTGCAGGTTTTGAGTCTCACAAGGGATAATTGGCTAGGCTTACAATGGCTCGCAAGGGCAGTTAGCCTAGTACAAACCTATGAACCTATAATCTTCCTCTTGCCTTGGTCTTTTATCAGGAGGGGGATGGGAGCCCCTGAGAAGGGTAATTAAATCTTCAGCCATCTTAAGCATCTGTTTCTTAGGCATGGGGCCTTGACCTGTAGACTGATCAACAGTTTTCTTAGGTTTTAAAGGACTTTTAAGCTTAGCATAAGATTTAATGGTGAGTGTAGTCAGTCTGAAGACACCTTCTGCAACCGAAGGTGTTTCCTCTGCACCGGTGTCTAAATCTGCTCCGGTGTCGGTAGATGGCTGCGTCGGCCTAGTAGACTCCGCTTGGGAGTCGGCAGCTGTCTGGGGTTCCAACTCTGCGGTCGTCACGGGCTGCGTAGGAGCCTCACTAAATACCAGAGAACCAGGGACAGGCCCAACTGAGGCCTCGGAGTCTGGCTTATTCCTAGGCTGCCTGTCCTTATCCTTGCGTTTTTTATGAATTGCGATCGTCGGCTGCTCCGACGGCATGATATAATTGAATTTCCTACCAAAGAAATGCCGTGCGAAGTCAAAATGGCGTTTGATAGTGCGTTTATTAAACCTAGCGCAAAACCGACAACCTGAGATGTCGTGGTCTGGGCCTAGGCAAGGAATACAATAGGAATGGAAGTCCTTATGAGGTATTTGCTTCCCACAAGAAATGCAATTGTTAACTTTTTCTGACATCGGACTGAGGCAAGAAAATGTTCCTCAACGGGGTACTTAGCTTTATTGAAGACTTCGGACTGAGATTCAAATTGAAAATCTCAGGTGTCGGCTGACTGGCACTTGCGAACTGCTTCTGCTTCGGGCACCGCGCGGCAAGAAAGACTTAAGAAAATGGCATTGGATGCCTCTTATATACCCCTGATGCACTGACGTCAGGGAAGAAGTGACAGCAACAGACGCCGGACCAAGACTTTGGAATTCGGGCCGACTGCGGGACCGCCTGACGGCAGGATAACCCAAGTGTGATGACTGCAGCAAGGTAACACGATGAACATCAGGCTCACCCAAGCCGAAGCACCGAGAGGGTGCTAGGAGCTAAAGAGCGTCCCGAGACTTCCCCCTTGGGTATGACTGAGTAACAATGAGCCCTGGACCCCATGGATGGAGCCAAGTGGGTCGGAGCCGATAAGCTAGAATGGGCCATCGGAGCAGACCTAGAAGCATCAGATGGCGTCGACCACTCTGGCTCCGAAGGCTGAGATTTGCTCGGAGGATCTACAGATGATGGATGGGTGACGGGCTCCGCAGCCAACTGGGCTGGAGCCGAAAATAATTTAGCCAGCACCGGTGAATGGAGCAGTCTCTGCACCACTCTATCAACATCCATATTAGAGTGAACTGGAGGACCTAAAGGACAAGGTAGGAGATCTAGATCTCCTCTCTGAAGGAGACCTGTGAGGAGGAGAAACCGGTCTAAAAATTGGAGACGGGCTCCGAACTAGTATCTCCGTCACCGGCTCCGAGAGGCTGGGAGCCGATGCAAGTTCTGTCGGTTCACAAGCTTCCGCCGGCCCCGAAGACAGTGGAGCCGAGGATGCCACAGTGGACTTAGTAACTTTCTCCGGAGGTTCTGATAACACAAACAGAGCAGGAGATGTTTTTTTTTCCTTTGGATGTTTTGTTTCTTTTAGAGGGAGAGGACTTAGCACTAGAAGACCTCTCCAAATCTTCCTCGAACGAGGGTTTCAGTAGTCCCTTCAGAATTAGTTTGTTCTTCCTTTCTTGAAGAACACGAGGGCTGAATGCGTGACAGAATGCACAAGACTCCTCACAGTGTACAGCCCCCAAACAATAAACACACACAGAGTGCCCATCAGTAATCGACATCTTGTACCCACATTAACTACATTTCTTAAAGCCTGGAGGCTTATGTTCCTTTGTATCCATAGACATGGTCGGCAGGATACTAACACAACACAACAGTAAAACTGACACCAGCAACAAGCGTGGGAACTAGACTAATAACTACAGATACCATACAAAGACCTCTAACTCAAACGGTCCTGACAGGAAAAACAAGGGGAAGGACTAGGTCCTCTAACTTAAACAGCCCTAGCCCGAAGGGAATAGGTACCTAAAAACAAAAAACGAGCATAGAAGGGAAACAGATAATCGAAGGAGGACTAGGTCCTCTAACTAAAACGAGCCTAGCCCATTGGGAGATAGCCGACGGGATACCAGACAAAAAGTAGACAAAGGCCACACAAAACAGCTTCCACAAAGCAAAGTACAGTTGTGTACCTACCATAAATGTAGATGTTGGAGTGTATTTACTGTTGCAGTCATTACTCTTGGGTTATCCTGCTGGCAGGCTACCCTCAGCCGGCCAGAATTCCAAAGTTTAGGTCCGGCGTCGGTTGCTGTCGCCTCTTCCCTGACGTCAGTGCGCCAGGGGTATAAAAGATGCAGCAAACACCATTTTCTTCAGTTTTTCTTGCCCCAGATGTCAGGTGCCCCCAAACTGGTAGGCTGAAAAATATGCCAATAAAAATGTATGCACAAAAATAACATATCCTTCATCTATAAGCAAATACACCAAATAGGTTGTATAGGATAGAGAAGTGCAGATAAGTCCCAGCAGAGAAAAGGGGTATGGTGGGTGGGTAACCTGGACTGCAACAGTGAATACACTCGAACATCGACATTTATGGTAGGTACACAACTGTACTATGTTCATCGCGTTTCACTTTTGCAGTCATTACTCTTGGGTTGAATCCCAAAGCTGAGGAAGGGTGGCTGGGCTAAACAGGAATAGGAGAGGCTATGAGGCCCTGCAGAACTGCAGTGGCAAAGCCTGCTCTGAACTTAGATTAAAGAGGTAAGTGGTAGTGCTTTGTGAAGGTGTGCACTGAACTGCAAGTTGCAGCCTCTAAGATATCTTTGGTTGCTACTTCTCTGAGGAAGGCTGCTGAAGTGGCTGCTGCCCTGGTGGAATGAGGCCTAATGCCCTTAGGCACTGATTTGCCATGTTGAAAATAGCAGAAACGGATGCAATGGCCTATCCATTTAGAAATAGTCTGTTTTGAGATAGCCTTTCCTTGTTATCCTGCAGCATAGGACGCTAAAAGTTGCTCAGTCTTTCTGAAAGCTTTAGTTCTGTCCAAGTTGAAGCGTAACTGCCTGTGTATGTCCAAAGAATGCAGAATTTTCTCACCCTTGTTCTGTGGATTAGGATAAAAGGTTGGCAAGTGACTGGTTTAGGGCCACACTGGACACCACCTTAGGCATAAATGTAGGGTTTGTCCTCAGAGAAACCCTGTCTGGATGAAAAATGATGAAAGGTTCCACAGCCATGAGTGCTTGTAACTCCGAGACTCGCCTTGCAGAGGTTATTGCTAGGAGCAGAGCTGTTTTCCAGGATAAGAATTTTATATTTGCTGTTGATGCTGGCTCGAAAGGAGGCAGTGTGAGTTTTTCCAAAACATAATTGAGGTCCCAGGCCGGAATTGGTTCTCTCCTTGGAGGCCTAATATTTTTGGCCCCTCTGAGGTACTGCCTTATTAAAGGGTGAGAAAAGATAGGTGGTTCTGTATTGTAATGGGCTGAAATGGCAGAGGCATGAATCTTAATTGATGAGAAGGAAAGGCCTTTGTTCAGCATCTCAGTTAGGTATTGTAAAATCTGAGGGATATTTGGTACACACGTGTCAATGCCTTGTTCCTGGTTCCAAGCACAGAATCTCTTCCATTTTTCTGCATAAGATTTTTCTGGTGCTGGGCCTCCTGGCCTCCAAGATAACACCCATAACAGCTTTTGAAAGAGGAGTGTTCTGAATGGCTACATTATCCGCCATGCGGACAGATTTAAGGTCCTGAGGTGGCTGTGCAGGATCTGATTGTTTTGTTGGGTCAGCAGGTGAGAAGTTTGATGCAATATCCATGCTGGACCTTGAGACAGGCTCTTTAGGATTGGGTATCAGTGCTGGCATGGCCAGTCTGGTGCAATCAGTATCATTTTTGGCTTCTCTTGTCTGACCTTTAGGAGTACCCTGGGAAGGAGAGGCAGTGGGGAAAAACATATACCGTTAGATTTTTCCAGCTGAAGGATAGGGCCCATCCACTTTCCATGCTTTCTTGTGATAAATCCTTGTGCAAAATCTCTGCAATTGGCAGTTGTGACGGGAGGCAAATAGATCTATGTCTGGGCATCCCCATTTCCTTATTATCCTGCTGAAGACTTGTGGATCCAGTTTCCATTCGTGGGGATCCATGAGGTTTCTGCTTAGTTCGTCTGCCAGAGTATTTGTTTTTCCTGGCAGGAATTGTGCTTGCAGGTGAATTTGAAAAGCCAGTGCTGTGTCCCATAAGGTCATGGCTTGTCTGCAGAGGGGGTAGGAATGTGCACCTCCCTGCTTGTTTATGTACCACATGACCGTAGTGTTGTCTGTCTTGATCAGTAACTGTCCTGGATGAAATAGGTCCTTGAAAGCTGTCAGGGCATTTTGAAAAGCTAGCATCTCTTTTTGATTGATGTGAAGATGCATCTGGTTTGCAGGCCATGTGCCCTTAATACATTTTCCTGCCATATGGGCCCCCAGGCATAATCTGATGCATCCGTTGTCAGTGTCTGTCTGGTTGTGGGTAAACTGAATGGCAGACCCTTGTTGTGGTGACAGGCTTCTTCCCACCATCGAAACTCCTGTTGCAGGCAGGGAAGGAGTGCAATCACTGTCTCCAGGCTGTGGCAATGCTGAGTCCAAACACTTTTTAGGTACCGTTGTAGTTTCCTCATATGCAGTCTGGCATATGGAATTAGCAGAATGCAAGATGCCATGAAACCCAAGGCCTGCAGGATTTTCCTTGCAGGTAAGTGGGTTTTTGTTGCCAATTTCTTGAAGTAGTCAGATGCTTTTGTTTGTCTGGCGTGAGATAAGCCATCTGAGCAGTGGTATTTATGCTTGCACCCAGGAATATTATCTCTTGAGAGGGCACTAGTTTTGATTTCTTTTCGTTTACTGTGTACCCTAGGCCAATTAGTAATCTTTTTACAAATGCCAGAAGCTTCAGAAGAATGTCTTTGTTCTCTGCTTGAATTAGGCAGTTGTCCAAGTAGGGATATATTTGAATTCCTTTTTGTCTGCAAAATGCAATTACTGGTGCCAGGCATTTTGTGAAGACCCTGGGCGCAGTAGATAAGCCAAAGGGC
This sequence comes from Protopterus annectens, assembly GCF_019279795.1. Lineage (NCBI taxonomy): Eukaryota > Metazoa > Chordata > Ceratodontiformes > Protopteridae > Protopterus > Protopterus annectens. Next base: position 355,223,218 of record NC_056725.1, read on the forward strand.
AGTGCAGAGAATTGGTAATGCATTGAGCCAGCTATGAATCTGAGGTATCTTCTGCAAGATTGTCTGACTGGGCCATGCAGGTATGCCTCTTTTAGGTCCACAGTTACGATCCAAGCCTTCTTGCCCAGCATGGGCAGAAGCTGCTGTAGAGTCAACATCTTGAATTTTGGAACTTCCAGAAATGCATTTAGTATAGACAGGTCCAGTACTGGTCTGCAGGTTTTGTCCTTTCTGGGTACTAGAAAGAGTCTGGAGTAAAATCCTTGCCCCTACTCTTGTTGTGGTACTTGCTGAATGGCCCTCATGTCCATGAGGTCAGTAATTTGTTTTTGTGCCTCTGCCCATTGACTGTGTGGCAGGTCTGGCATACCTTTTGACCTTGGTAGGCTGTGAAAATGGAACCTGTAGCCTTGGGACACTATGTTAAGGACCCATTTGTCTTGGGTAATCATTTGCCAATTTGATGAAAAAAGTGATAGTTTTCCCCCTAAGGGGGCTGCCAAATGAAAAGTGCTTGAATCTGGTAGAGGAAAGTCACTGGGACGGTTTCCTGTAAGGTTGTGATTTGTCTTCTCCGCTTTTGGAGGTAGGAGCACCCCATTGTTTAGGCCTGTACGAGCCTTGGGGTCGAGACCTGCCTCTGGGACGCCTGTATCTGCCTCTTTGTGGTCTCTCTGACACTGGAAAGGACCAATTTTTGCTTTCTCCTCCATTTTTTTCAACACCTCTTCTGCTTTAGTACCAAACAAAGTATCATGCTGTAATGGTGCATCTAATAATTTTGCTTTAACATGATCAGGCAGATTCTGTTCTTTTAACCAAGCATGCCTCCTAATAACAGATCCTGTAACAGCAGCCCTGCAAGAGGCCTCCAGTGAATCATAACCACATTGCAAAGTATGCTTTCCCACTTGTTCAGATGCATGCAATAAATCCTGCAATTCCTTGTTCTCTGAACATTCAGTATTTGTCAACATTTTCCGTTTAAGCAGTGACATTAAATATTGCTGATATTTAAGCATATGAAACTGACCATTTAAAGCCCTTACAGCCAGGGTAGCAGAAGTGTAGACTTTTTTCCCCCATCTGTCTAGAGCCCTAGAATCCCTATCAGAGGGGACAGGGTTTTTTGCAGTGGAAGCTTTAACCCCTTTGGGACCCTGAGATATAGTTTCTGGGTCAGCTGCGGGGTTTTTATATAGGAACTTATGAGAATCCGGGACCCTTTAGTATCTGTCTGGCTTAGCAGGTGCAGGGGGTAAAGAGTCAGGGGACAGGCTGGACTCTGAAAATACATCTACAATGTCCAGAACGGGAAGAATAGCAAGGGGCCTGTGCTGAGGAAGTAGCAGAAAGTAACCTTGAATACTGGAACACAACACGAACAGCAAAAAATGTTTGACAAGTTTTTTAATTCTGGTACCTCGGCCTTCGCCTTCTCCTGGAATACATTTTTAAAATCAAACAACACCCCTTTTATAACACATCCAATTAAGTGATTAAATCACCCTATTAAACAATTGATCAACTGGCATCAACCATAAATTTTCATTCTGAAGTTTCAAACTTCATTATTATAATGATTTCTGACTTCACTGATATAATTTCATGCTCCATTACATACAAGTGTAGTAAATCATGAATTTACAAACTTTTACTAACATTTATATAATACCTGAATCAAATAATCCATTATATATAAATACTTTCAATACATTATATGCACTCCATCTCATGTGAATTCTTTACAATAATATAATGCTCACAATTGTGTGCCTGTTATAAACAAACATTATAAAAAAACACTGAACTAATGTGCATGAATTCCACTCTAAGAAATATGTAATTTTAAATTTCCATGTTCATGCCATTTGGAAAAAGGGTTTTAAAATTGAGAATGAACCTGGATTCCATTTCCAATAACTTATCATGAAAAACCGCCTCATTACCAAAATTCCTAGGTTTCCCCAAAACACAAAAAATAAACTAGCAGAAGGGTTAAACTGAGAATTCTTGAACATTTAGGAGATATAAAACATAAAAGAATGGAAAGTCCAGTGGCCAAACATTTTTGTGAGCAACACAAGGGGGTTCCTGAGGGATTTATTTTTTTGTGTTTTGGGGAAACCTAGGAATTTTGGTAATGAGGCGGTTTTCATGATAAGTTATTGGAAATGGAATCCAGGTTCATTCTCAATTTTAAAACCCTTTTTCCAAATGGCATGAACATGGAAATTTAAAATTACATATTTCTCAGAGTGGAATTCATGCACATTAGTTCAGTGTTTTTTTATAATGTTTGTTTATAACAGGCACACAATTGTGAGCATTATATTATTGTAAAGAATTCACATGAGATGGAGTGCATATAATGTATGGAAAGTATTTATATATAATGGATTATTTGATTCAGGTATTATATAAATGTTAGTAAAAGTTTGTAAATTCATGATTTACTACACTTGTATGTAATGGAGCATGAAATTATATCAGTGAAGTCAGAAATCATTATAATAATGAAGTTTGAAACTTCAGAATGAAAATTTATGGTTGATGCCAGTTGATCAATTGTTTAATAGGGTGATTTAATCACTTAATTGGATGTGTTATAAAAGGGGTGTTGTTTGATTTTAAAAATGTATTCCAGGAGAAGGCGAAGGCCGAGGTACCAGAATTAAAAAACTTGTCAAACATTTTTTGCTGTTCGTGTTGTGTTCCAGTATTCAAGGTTACTATTTTGAAGTTTTGGAGTTGGTTGGTTTTGTGGTCATCATGTCTTTAAACGCAACCACAGTTACCCCGTTGGGTACACAATTGATTCAACCGGTAAATTTTGTTTCCATTTGGAGAGAAAGGGAAAAAAAACTGGCTTTGAATGACCCTTGGGTAGGTGCTGCCACTGACTTTTCAGAAAAATATATTGAATTGGAGAGAGCAATGATAAAAGAAGTAACAACTTTCTATGATTTGAAATTGCTGGAGAAATATATAAGTTTAAATATAACTTCAAGGGGTCTAAGAGTGGAGCGGTTGCCTGCTTTTGAATTTACTGAGGATGAAGTTGATTTGTCCTCAGAATGGAGAGCAATTTCTCTTAAATGTACATTAAGTTGGCTGGGAGTGTTGGCAAAAAGAAATGAAAGAATCCTTGATAAAGTCCGTGCTTCAATTTTGCAATTGCAAAAAACACTCATTGAAGAGAGTTCTGCAACTGTTTTTGATAAAAATTTGGTTGACATCAAGGGAAGGGTCTCTAAGGTAGAAGCGGAGGTTATTTCACGAAAGAAAAGAAAATTTCTCCGTGATACCAGAGACCATGATTCCGGTAAGCTGTTTTCCTGGCAGTACAGCTTTAAGAAAAAGCATGGCGCTGTTCGTGACGTCAGTGGAGGGTCGAGGTCTGGCGTTGGAGACACCTCTGCATCTTCGATTGAGGAATCCAGTAGCAGGAAAAGTGTTTCGTTTGAAAATTTAAATGTAGAGCAGGACACAGTTGTGGAATCCAATGGACTTACAAGTAATTCTGGGCAAAGTCCGACACAGTCAAAGGGAAAAGGGCGCTGTTTTCAGAGTAAGGGAAGGAGAAGATGACAACCTTGGGGGAAGAGACAGACAGCAATTTCAACTTTGGTGGGGTTGAATGTGGCGGTGTGCAGCGCAACCTTGGACTTATAGACACTTTTTGTTCACAATGGGATGGAGGTGAGCGTTTCAATATTTTGAACTTGTCTGACTGTAATATCACCAAATTCGCAAAACAGGTTTTGTACAAGGGAACAAAGTTTGTTCCAGCATGTTTTCCCTCCTTGGCGGACATTTCTCTTGATGTTAGGGAATTTTGTAAAAAACTACATCTGAGAGAATTTTTTTCTGATGAAAAAAGCATTATTAATGTTGCTAATGTGGATGAGGGTGATGTTAGTTTAGACAATTCCTTAATGAATATGACACTGCATGAAAATGATTTGGTTGACATATTCTCACATGATGATATTTGTTTGAATGGGAGTGGTTTTGCATTTAACACTGGATATGGTAGGTTGACTGTTCCTAAAGTTCCATATAAAAGTAATTTTATTCCACCTAAAAGGAATACAGCTATTTGTGTATTTGAAAGGACTTTGTTGAAACTGTTAGAGGAGGAACATGAAAAGTTTTGCAGGGGCAAGAAAAAATACAATCTAAGCAGGGATGAGTGGAAAGCCTTATCCGATTTAAGGAAGTCCAATAAACAGTATGTGTTCACCCAGGCAGATAAAGGTGGGAACTGGGTTATTTTACCTAGGGGAAAATACAATTCAACTGCTTTGGATTTGTTGTTGGATGTTAACACATATACTGAAATTGTCTTCCAACAAGTGCAAAGAATACAACTTATTGCTACTAGAATTATTGGAGAGGGGAGAAAGGTTGGGCTTTTTCACATCTGCTGATGTGAAAAAATTGTACGTTAAAAACCCAAAAAATGCTAGATTTTTCATTATTCCTAAGGTGCATAAGGACATTAGGAATCCACCGGGTCGTCCCATTGTTTCTGGTAAAGGGGCTTATTTGCAAAACATTGGGATATTCTTGGATTCTATGTTAAAATGTCACTTAGATAGGGTACAATCACATGTAAAGAACACAAAAGATGTGTGTGCGAAGATAAAAAATATTGATTGGGAGCGGGACTTTTACTGGGCCAGTGTTGATGCAAAATCTTTATATACTAGTATTAATAAGCATTGGGGTTTGGAAGCTGTTGGCAAAATGTTGGGGGAAGGACCTAGGACTAATTACATTCTTAATTTGTTGGAATTCTGTTTGACACACAATTGCTTTGAATTTGAGGGGAGGCATTTTCTGCAGAAGGAGGGCACGGCTATGGGGGCAGCATTTGCGCCCTCATACGCAATTCTGTTCATGGCCCATTTTGAAAATTGTTTTATCTACCCCAGGGAATTTTTCAAAAATAATGTAATAAAATATGTAAGATTTATTGATGATCTTTTGTTTCAGTGCAGAGGTGATCCTAAAGATTTTGAAGGATTTATCTCAGGAATTAGAGAAAATCCATGGGGTTTAGATTTTACCTATGTAATCGGTGGCAAAAGCATTCAATATTTGGATATTGAAATATACTTGGGTTTTGACAATAAAATACAGTATAAACCCTTTCATAAGGTCACAGCAGCTGAGAATTTTTTGCATGCTTCAAGCATGCATAGTGACCATCTCATTGACTCCTTACCATTTGGAGAGTTTAAACGCATTGGAGTCAATACTTCTGAAAAAAGAAGGATTAATAATGAATTTAATAGTATTGAAAGAAAACTTAAGGATAGGGGTTATTCTAGTGAAAAAATTAGAATGGCCAGAGTTAAGGCAGAACAAGAATTGGGTTTAAGGGAAACCATCAGGAGGGGTCAAAGATATGCGAATGAAGGCTCAGGTGCACAGTTGATTAGTTTAGAGGATGAAAAGTCAATTGATAACATGTATTTTTTCACCAAGTATTCACAATTCTCTTGTACATTGAGAGAGTCAGTAGTGAAGTTGTGGCCCATTATCACTGGAGATGACAAGGTGGGAAAACTATTTCCATCTAAAGTCACCTTTTCTTATAGTAGATATTCCAATTTGAAGGAAATATTGAATGTTAGGAATACATACAAGGAGAATATTAGAAAGGGAACCTTTAGGTGTGGAAATTGTAAGGTGTGTCCCAGGGTTAAAAGCTTGGATGGCACAAGAATCAATAATGTAGTGTATAGGGCTCTAGAATATTATGATTGCAATTCCACGGGGGTAGTGTATATCATAGGGTGTGGCTGTGTAAAACAGAGGTGGTATATAGGTCAAACTAGCAGAAGGGTTAAACTGAGAATTCTTGAACATTTAGGAGATATAAAACATAAAAGAATGGAAAGTCCAGTGGCCAAACATTTTTGTGAGCAACACAAGGGGGTTCCTGAGGGATTTATTTTTTGTGTTTTGGGGAAACCTAGGAATTTTGGTAATGAGGCGTTTTTCATGATAAGTTATTGGAAATGGAATCCAGGTTCATTCTCAATTTTAAAACCCTTTTTCCAAATGGCATGAACATGGAAATTTAAAATTACATATTTCTTAGAGTGGAATTCATGCACATTAGTTCAGTGTTTTTTTATAATGTTTGTTTATAACAGGCACACAGTTGTGAGCATTATATTATTGTAAAGAATTCACATGAGATGGAGTGCATATAATGTATGGAAAGTATTTATATATAATGGATTATTTGATTCAGGTATTATATAAATGTTAGTAAAAGTTTGTAAATTCATGATTTACTACACTTGTATGTAATGGAGCATGAAATTATATCAGTGAAGTCAGAAATCATTATAATAATGAAGTTTGAAACTTCAGAATGAAAATTTATCGTTGATGCCAGTTGATCAATTGTTTAATAGGGTGATTTAATCACTTAATTGGATGTGTTATAAAAGGGGTGTTGTTTGATTTTAAAAATGTATTCCAGGAGAAGGCGAAGGCTGAGGTACCAGAATTAAAAAACTTGTCAAACATTTTTTGCTATTCGTGTTGTGTTCCAGTATTCAAGGTTACTATTTTGGAGTTTTGGAGTAGGTTGGTTTTGAAGTAGCAGAAAGTCTCTGAGCCTTTTCTTAGATTCAGAATAATCTTGGCTCTCCCAGTGGAAATGCTCCCTCATGGTATGCAGAGTTTCCCCAAAAGAATAATCCTCAGGAGGAGAGGCTGAAGGAATGGATTCTTCAGCATCAGAATCCTCATAGGGAAGCATGGAGTAACCCTGTTCAGAAGAGGAATCGGAGGAAATGGAAACCTGATCAGAAGAGTCGTACTCTGTCTCTTGCCTAGGCCTCTTAACAGGAGGGGGATGGGAGCCCCTGATCAAACTAATTAGGTCTTCGGCCATTTTGAGCATCTGTTTTTTAGGCATGGAAGCCTGAGAAGGAGAATGCTGTACTTGTTTCTTTGTCTTTAGGGCTGCTTTAGTCTTTGAAGCCGAATATGGCGTAATATATAGTTGTGTAGGTCTGAAGACACTCAGAAGCCGATGCCTGCTCAGCGGCTCCAGACCCATTTCAGGAAATGATTTCCGAGTGTCCAATACCTTGAGTTTCCAGAGGCCAAGACGGCTCCACGTGGGAGTCTGAAGCGGCCTGTGGCTCTGAGGTAGCGGGCAACAGGGGCTGCAAAAGCTCCTCACTGAGAACCGGCGACTGGCCTAGCAGAGGCTTCGTCGGTTTTGGACCTCGGATACCGATCCTTTTCCTTGTCTTTGCGTTTTTTTGTAAACTCCGGATGTCGGCTGGTCCGACGGCATTAAATAATTAAATCTTCGGCCAAAATAATGAAATGCAAAATCGAGCCGACGCTTGATAGTGTGTTGGTTAAATCTAGCACAAAACCGACAGCTAGCAACGTTGTGATCAGGGCCTAGGCAAGGAATACAGTAAGAGTGAAAATCCTTATGAGGTATTTGCTTCCCACAAAAAATATAATTGTTAACTTTTTCTGACATCGGTCTGGAGCAAGAAAAAATTTCCCCAACGGGGTACTTAGCTTTAATGAAGACTTCGGTTCTGAAATTTGGATTTGAAAATCTCAGGAGTCGGCCAACCGGCACTTGCGAACTGCTTTTGCTTCGGGCACCGTGCGGCAAGAAAGACTGAAGAAAATGGCGTCGGCTGCATCTTTTATACCCCTGGTGCACTGACATCACGGAAGAGGCGACAGCAACCGACGCCGGACCTAGACTTTGGAATTCTAGCCGACTGAGGTTAGCCTGCTAGCAGGATAACCCAAGAGTAATGACTGCAACAGTGAAACACGATTAACATCAGGGCAGGGGTCTGAGGCAGGTGCCATGAGGCCAACACTGACACACTGCACAAGAGGGGGTACCCAGTGTCTGCATGGCCAGTCTGGTGCAATCAATATCGTCCTTGGTTTGTCTTGTTTGATCTTTAGTAGTACTTTGGAGAGGAGAGGCAGAGGAGGAAAGGCATAAAGTGATTTTTCCAGCTGAAGGACAGAGCATCCACATTCCAAGCTTGTTTGTGGGGAGTCCTTGTGCAAAATTTGTCCAATTGGTAGTTCTGGGAGGAGGCAAACAGGTCTATATCTGGACTCCCCCATTTGTTTGTCAACATGTTGAATATCTTGGGTTCCAGTTTCCACTCGTGTGGGCCCATGAGATTTCTGCTTAGTTTGTCTGCCAGTTTATTTAGCTTTTCTGGCAGGAATTGCTCTTGTAGATGTACTTGGTAGCTCAAGGATGTGTTCCCCAATGCCATGGCTAGTCTGCAGAGGGAGTAAGAATGGGTGCCCACCTGTTTATGTACCATATAAAGTACAGTTTTGTACCTACCATAAATGTAGATGTCCGAACTGGATAGCATCTGCAGTCATAACAACTGGGTTGTCCTGTCGTCAGGCAGCCCTTCAGTCGGCCGGATTCCAAAGTCCGGGTCCGGCTTCGGCTGATGTCGCACTCCACCCGACGTCATCTCTGTTGGTCTTCGGGTATAAAAGCATCAGCCGACGCCATTTTCCTCAGTGTTTCTTGCCCCAGATGCCAGAAGCCCTCTTGCAGGCTAAAATTTGGATAGATGCCAATGTTTCCAAATAGATAGAGGTAAACACAACAATAAGCATGTATGTACATATATACAAACAAATACACCATAAAGACTCCCCAACAGCTACCTATTAGGAGGGTAAACACCCTAGGAGTACCACAGAGGTCAAGGAGGGAGGGTAATCCTGACTGCAGATGCTATCCAGTTCGGACATCTACATTTATGGTAGGTACAAAACTGTACTATGTCCTTCATGGATGCATCTGCAGTCATAACAACTGGGTAGAATACCATAGCCAACTAGGGGAGGAGGATAAAAGTAGATTATGGTGTGTTTAGGATCCCTTGCAGTACAGCAGTGGCAAACCCTGCTCGGGATCTGGAATATAGAGGCAAATTATAATGCTTGGCAAATGTATGCACGGAGGTCCAAGTAGCCGCCTCAATAATGTCTTTGGTTGCCACTCCTCGTAAGAAGGCTGTGGTAGTGGCTGTTGCCCTTGTAGAATGAGGTCTTATGTTCTGTGGAATTGGTTTTCCATGGAAGGAGTAACAGAATCGTATGCAATTTCCTATCCATTTGGAGATTGTCTGTTTGGAAATAGCTTTTCCTTCCCTTCCTGTTGCATAGGCTACAAAAGTTGGTCAGTCTTTCTGCTATTTTTGTTCTGTCCAAGTAGTAGCGTAGCTGTCTATGTACATCCAAGGTATGCAGTATTCTTTCCCTCTGTTTTGTGGGTTGGGAAAGAAGGTAGGTAGGTGGATTGCCTGGTTTAAAGACACTCTGGATACCACCTTGGGCATAAATGTAGGATTAGTCCTCATGGACACTCTATCTTGGTGGAAGATTAGGAAGGGTTGCACTGCCATTAAGGCCTGTAGTTCTGAAACCCTCCTTGCTGAAGTAATTGCCAGTAGGAAAGCAGTTTTCCATGACAGGTGTTGTAGGTCTGCTGTTGCTGCTGGTTCAAAGGGTGATAGTGTCAATTTTTCTAGCACAAAGTTCAAATCCCAAGCTGGTAATGGTGGTTTCCTTGGAGGTTTTACATTCCTGATTCCTCTGAGGAACTGCCTGAGCAAAGGGTGCGAAAAAACAGGTGGATCAAAGCTGTATTCTGCTGAAATAGCTGATGCATGTATCTTGATGGAGGAGTAGGACAGGCCTGAATGAAGAAGTTCGCCAGATACTCCAGAATGTTAGGCATATCTATGTTTGACACATCTTTTCCTCTTTCTGTACTCCAAATGACAAACCTTTTCCATTTTCCAGCATAGTTCCTTCTTGTTGAAGGTCTGCGTGCTTCAAGAATAATGTCTTTTACTCTTTGGGAAAGTTCTGGATTAGCTGCTGCTATGTGATGTTCCATGCAGTTAGTTGCAACGTTTTTAGGTTTGGATGTATGATGCTGTAGTTGTTCTGAGTTAACATCAAAGGCATCAGGGTATTGGCCACATATTGTTCGAGACATGCTCCTCAGTAGTGGGTACCAGTGTTGTCTTGGCCAGTTCGGAGCTAGCAGGATTATCCTTGGACGTTCTTCCTTGATTTTCAGTAGTACCTTGTGTATCAAAGGAAGAGGTGGGAATGCATATGCTGTTAGGCCTTTCCAGTTGAAGGAGAGCGAATCCACTTTCCATGCTAGTGGGTGGAATGTCCTTGTGCAGAATTTTTGAGCTGGTGATTGAGAGGTGATGCGAATAGGTCTATCTGTGGCATTCCCATTTCTTTGAGATGGTCTTGAAGATGTCCGGGTGCAGCTTCCATTCGTGGGCATCAGTGGTTCTGCTTAATATGTCTGCTAGAGTATTGTCTTCCCCGGTACAAATATTGCCTGTAACTGGATGTTGTAGCTGAGTGCCAGGGTCCACAGCTCCAAGGTCATTCTGCATAGGGGTATGAATGAGTGCCTCCCTGTTTGTTGATGTACCACATGACTGTGGTGTTGTCTGTCCTTATCATCAACTGGCCCTCCTTGAGAAATGGTTTGAACTTTTGGATTGCCAGTTTTACTGCCAGCATTTCTTTTAGGTTGATGTGCAGGTGAAGTTGATCCTGTGTCCACAATCCTTGCACGCATTTGTCCAGCATGTGGGCCCCCCATCCTAGGTCTGAAGCGTCTGTTGTGATGGTCTGGCTTGCTTGACATCTGCGAAAGGGTAGGCCTGGGTTTGACTGGCATGCCTGAGCCCACCATAGGAACTCCTGTTTTAAGCATGGAATTAGTGGGATTTCTGTTTCTAGACTGTGTCTGTGTTGGGACCATAAATTCTTTAGGTACCACTGTAGTTTTCTCATATGTAGTCTGGCAAATGGAACCAAGATTATGCATGATGCCATGAAGCCCAAGGCCTGCAGTACTTTTCTTGCTGTTAACTTGTTCAGTTTTGTTAGTGCCAAGAAGTAAAGAGGAAGTTCTTTTGTTTTTCTGTAGTCAGGAATGCCATTTGTTTTACTGTGTCCAATTCAGCCAAGAATGTCCTTGTTTGGGATGGTATCAGCCTTGACTTTTGTAAATTGACTGTGTATCCCAGTGCTTGTAGCAAGTAAATGACCCTTTGTAAATCTGTTGTCAGCTTGCTTTTGTTGTCCCCTTGTAGCAGGCAGTCGTCCAGGTATGGGTACATTTGAATTCCCTGTAGTCTGCAATGGGCGATTACTGATGCCAGGCATTTTGTGAATACTCTGGGTGCAGTAGATAAGCCAAAGGGCAATGCTGAGAATTGATAGTGCTCTGATCCTGCAAGAAATCTGAGGTATCTTCTGCAGATTGGTCGAATGGGGGCGTGCAGGTATGCCTCCTTGAGATCTAGAGTTACCAGCCAAGACTCCTTGCCCAGCATGGGAAGAAGCTGCTGTAGGGTCAGCATTTTGAATTTTGGGACAATGATGTATGTATTTAAGGTGGACAGGTCGAGAATTGGTCTCCAACTTTTTTCCTTTCTTGGAACTAGGAATAGTCTGGAATAGAACCCCTTTCCTTGCTCTGCTGTTGGCACTCTTTCCACAGCTCTCATGTTTGCTAACTCCATTATCTGGCGTAGAGCCTCTGTTTTTGATTTGGAGGTAGATTTGGCATTCCTCTTTGACTGGTAAAGTGTGGAAGTGAAACCGGTAGCCTTGATCTATGGTTTGTAAAATCCACTTGTCTTTTGTTATGCAGTGCCAGTTCCTTGAAAATAAGGTTAACTTTCCGCCTAGAGGAGCTGCTATTTGTTCCCTGGTAGGCGGATTTAGGGTTAAGTCACTGTGGTTGTGCTGATGTAGTGGCAGTGGCTGTGTCTGTGCCTCTGTTGTTACCTTGCCACTGTCGTCCTCTGTAGGCACCTCCTCTGGATTGGTTTCTGCCTCTGGATTGTCTATTCCTGCCCCTTTGAAACTTTGTGGTGTCAGTAAAGTTCCAATTTTGGCAGGCCAGTTCCTGCTAAACCTTGGGGTTGAACCTGCAAGAAATCTTTAACAGTTTGAACAGATTTTGCCTTTTCTTCCATTTTCTTCATAACCTGCTGGGCAGGTGTACCAAACAAACTTGTCTTGTCCATAGGAGCATCTAGCAGCTTAGCTTTAACATGATCTGGTAAAGCTTGTTCCTTTAGCCATGCATGCCTTCTTATCACTGTGCCTGTCATGGCTGATCTAAATGAAGCCTCCAGTGCATCATAGCCACATTTTAAGGAATGGTTGCTAACCTGTTGTATGTTATTTACCATCTCTAATACATATTTCTTATCAAGAGATTCATCAGTGGTTAGTTTTTAGTTAACTGATCAAGCATAAACTCTTGGTATTGTATCATGTGAAACTGACAGTTTAAAGCTCTAGCTGAGAGAGTAGCTGAAGTGTAGACCTTTTACCCCATCTGTCTAATGACCTTGCTTCCCTTTCAGAAGGAGTAGGGTTTTAGCTATGGTCATGCTACTGCCTTGGGACCCTGGGATATAGTTTCTGGGTCTGCAAGTGGGGCCTTGTAAAGGTGGTGATGAGTATCTGGCACCCTGTAAAATCTGTCTGGTTTGGCAGGGGCTGGGGGTAAAGAATCTGGAGCGGAGCAAACATAATTGAAAGCATCATCCACCACAGAGAGAACAGGAGGTATAGCTAAGGGCCTGTGCTGTGGGAGGTGCAGAAAGGTCCTAAGTCTTTTTCTGGAGTCTGAAAAATCCTGTTGCTGCCATTGGAACTGTTCTCGCATGGCATGCAAGGTTTCCCCAAAGGAGAATTCTTCTGGTGGGGAAGCAGCTGGAATGCATTCTTCAGCATCAGAATCTTCAAAATTGGAGAAGGGAGCCTCTGGCTGGTCAGTTATGTCTGATTCATCAGCAGATTCAGAGGACACTGGCTCAGGGGGCTCTGCCCTAGGTCTCTTCTCTGGGGGCTGAGAGGCCCTATCTGGGTGAGATTGAGATCCTCTGATTAAAGAAATTAAATCTTCTGCCAAAGTAAGCATTTGGGAACTAGAAGAGGGCCTGGATGTAGGGGGTTTAACAGGCACTGTTTTAGTAGTCTTGGCTGCTTTAGCCCTGGCGAAGGCCTTAATGGACATGGCTGCTGGAGGCCTAGCAGCACCACGTGCTGGGGTAGAGACATCCAAGGGATGGTGTCTGATAAGTCAACCACCGTAGTGGGTAAAATTTCTGAGGTCGATTCAAGAGTTGTAGCAGGGGCCTCAGTTGTAGGAATAGGTTCAGCTGTACTTAGATCAGTTTTCTCGGTTTCGGCCGAAACCGAGACACTCGCGGTTTGCTTAACCATGGTTTCGGCGCGAACCGCGGTCCGTGAGTGTCGGTCTTTATCTTTGCGTTTTTGGTAGATTGGGTAGTCGGAGGATCCGGCGGCATAATGTACGCAAAATCAGAACCGAAAAACTGTTCTGCAAACTCCGACCGACGCCTAAGCGTTCGTCGGTTGAAAGAAGCACAGGCCGAACAGGCTGCTACGTCGTGGGCTGGGCCTAAACAAGGCAGACAGTAAGAGTGGAAATCTTTATGAGGTATTTGTTTCCCACAGGTTAAACAATTGTTAACTTTTTCTGACATCGGCTGAGGCAAGAAAGAGTCCCCAACGGGTACTTAGCTTTAGAAGTCTTCGAAGTAGTATTCGGTAGAAGTAATCTCTGGATCCGACCGACCGGCACTTGCGAACAGCTTCTGCTTCGGGCGCCACGCGGCAAGAAAGACGGAGGAAAATGGCGTCGGCTGATGCTTTTATACCCTAAGACCAACAGAGATGACGTCGGGTGGAGTGCGACATCAGCCGAAGCCGGACCCGGACTTTGGAATCCGGCCGACTGAAGGGCTGCCTGACGACAGGACAACCCAGTTGTTATGACTGCAGATGCATCCATGAAGGACATCAGTTGTTTTGTCCATCTTTACCATTAATTGTCCTGGAAGAATGTGGTCCTTGAAGGCTATCACAGCATTCTGTACAGCTAACATTTCTTTTTGATTGATATGTAGGTGCATTTGACTTGGGTTCCATTTTCCCAGAATGCACTTCCCTGCCAGGTGAGCCCCTCATGCATAGTCTGATGCGTCTGTGGTTAGGGTTTGGGAGGCAGGGAGCAGAGTGAATGGTAATCCCTTGTTTTGGTGGCAAGCCTCTGCCCACCAAAGAAACTCTAGGCATAGGCATGGTATGATAGGAATCATTGCTTCTAGATCCTGAGAATGTTGACAGCATAGGCTTTTTAGATACCACTGTAGTTTCCTCATATCTAGTCTTGCATATGGAATTAGAAGAACACAGGAGACCATGAACCCCAAGGCTTGCAGTATTTGTCTTGCAGATAGCAGAATTTTCGTGGCCACTAGTTTGAAGTAGGTTGTCAAATGAATTTGTTTCTCTGGCGTGAGGAAAGCTATCTGGGAAGTTGTATTCAAACTTGCTCCCACAAACATAATTTGTTGACAGGGTACCAGCTGTGATTTATTTTCGTTTATGGTGTACCCCAGACAAGTTAGCACTCTTTGTACAAAGGCCAGATGATTCAAAAGTATGTCCTGGCTTTCTGCCTGAATTAGACAATCGTCCAGGTAGGGGTACATCTGAATATTTCTTTGCCTGCAAAATGCAATGACTGGAGCTAGTCACTTTGTGAATACCCTGGGCACAGTAGATAAGCCAAAGGGCAGTGCAGAGAACTGATGGTGCGTGTAGCCTGCTTTGAAGCATAGGTATCCTCTGCAAAATTCGCCGATTGAGATGTGCAGGTATGCTTCCTTTAAATCGGGTGTTGCCAACCAGGCATCTTTGCTTTGCATAGGAAGCAACTGGTGAAGAGTCAGCATCTTGAATTTTGGAATTACCAAAAAGGTGTTTAGAGTAGACAGGGTCCAGGATAGGATGCCATGAATTGTCTTTTCTGGGTACCAGGAAAAGCCTTGAGTAGAAACCTTGACCCTTTTCCTCTTCTGGTACAGTTTGAACAGCCTTTATGCTTAAAAGAGGGAGTACTTGCTTTTGAGCCTCTGCCCACTGATTTGGGGGTAGATCTGGCCAACCGCTTGGGGATGGTAACGTGTGGAAGTGAAGTCTGTATCCTTAGGACACTATATTTAAAACCCATTTGCCCTGGGTAATGAGCTCCCAGTTTTTTTTGCATGTAGGGCAATCTTTCCCCCCAAATGGGCAGTCAGTTGAGAAGTGCTTGGAAGTTTAAAAATGAAGTCATTGAGACAGTTTACCATAGGGGGGAGTTTTTACTCCCAGATATGGAAGACACCCCCCCCCCCCACTGCTTACTCCTGTGTGTACCCTGGGACTGAAGCCTGGGTGTTCTGCTGGATCTGGGTTTGGGCTGAGAAGGCCTGGAAGAGACAGGAAAGGACCAATTTTTGGAAGGCCAATGCCTACTAAATCTTGGAGGTTGAACTTGTAAGAAATCTTTAACAGTTTGCATAGATTAAACTTTTTCCTCCATCTTTTTAAGAACTTCTTCTGCCTTATTGCCAAACAGGCAGCCCTGATTTAAGGGAGCATCCAGTAATTTAGCTTTAACATGATCTGGCAAGGAATGTTCCTTAAGCCAAGCATGCCTTCTAAGTACAGACCCAGTGACAGCAGCCCTGAAAGATGCCTCTAATGAATCAAAACCACATTGCAATGTATTTTTTCCAACTTGTTCAAAAGAATGCATTAAATCCTGTAAATGGTTATTTTCAGCACAATCAGGAATCAACATAATTTTCTGTTTAAGCAATCCAATAGTATGCTGCTTATACTTTAACATATGAAACTGGCAGTTTAAGGCCTAATGGCTGTGCCCGTTACACCAGCTCTAGTGGCACCCTCAGTAGCATGAGAGAGAAGTCGCATAGAGGTGTTAGCAATGGACGTGAGGGTGGTCATGCAAGAAGAGAAAACTTTCTGGTCTTCCACTGTCATGGACCCTGGGGTAGACCCAGCGATCTCCTTGACAATGTCTCGCTGGAGTCTAATTACCTCTGCCATATAATTCAACTCGTATACCAAAAATGTGGCTGAAGCGTGCACCCACTGCCCAAAGCGATCCATCGTCCTGGACTCTTGAGCTGGTGGTTGGACTGTGGAGCTCTCCTGCCCGAGCTCCTCCTTAGTGGCCGCTGCCACTTCCATAGCATCTATGGGGGATCTGTTAGTCCAATGAGTCCTGAGAGAGCACACAATACCTTGTCAGGGCATTTGGGGATTGGCTCCACCGTGACCGGTTCCCTCCATGCCATGTGCAGGGGTTGAAGCCCACGCAGATGGAACAGAAGGACTAAAGATATGAAAACCCGAAACATACCGTGCACAAAGTGCGGCCATCAGCTGGGCAAATCTAATGGCCACACTCCGTGCACTTTCTAAAGCCTGGTTTGGGGTTCTCCATCACAGTCTCAGAAAAGAGGCCCAAACAGAACACATCGCAGACAGCTCCAGATAGAACATGGAAAGAGGTTTGTATTTTTTTTTTTTACTGACTAACAGCTCAAGGTTGGGGAAGGTAGAAAAAAATAGGAGAAATTCAAGTAAAAGGAAGACAGAAGCTCACAATAATTCACTTACCTAAAAGAAGCTGAGAGCAGCGGATCACTATGCTTACGCTAGCATGGCAAATGAGATCTGAAGGGAGGAGGGAGACCGGGGCTTTATGGGAAGGGGAGGAGCTCCGATAAGATGCTGGAAAGGCGTCCGATTCAGATCCATGCAGGATCAGAGTACCCACAGGTTGAAGAGCAAATGAAGATGTTAACTTCAGATCGGTCTGTTTTGTCACCGCTTTCCCTAGGGCCCTGGGGTGAAAGGACACAAACAATTGGTCAGATTTTCTGATAGATTTGGTCTTGTCTAGGTAGAACCCAAGACGTCTCTATACATCAAGGGAATGTAAGACTCTCTCACTGTCATCAAGATGATGGGCCAAAAAAGTAGGAAGGTGAATAGCTTGGTTTAAGGATAGCTCATTGACCACCTTCGACATGAGGAAGAGTTGGTCCTAAGGGTTACCCTTTCTCTGTGGAAGATGAGGAAAGGGGGCGGATGTTCATGAAAGCCTGTAACTCGGAGACACTGATGTTAAGGCCACTAGGAGTACTGTTTTCCAAGTGCCGTGTTTTAGAGAAGCCTTAGAAGCTGGTTCAAAGGGGGCCACCATGAGCTGCTCCAGAACACAATTTAGGTCCCAGGGGGGTGAGATGGGTTTCCTGGGCAGGCAGAGATGCAGCACTCCCTTTAGGAATAACTTTGCAGGCAATTTGGAAACCAAAGGGGGATAAAGAGGCAGACAAGCTGAATTAAAAGCCAGGTAGGTTTTAATGGAGAAGTAAGCCAACCCTGTCTGCAAGAGTTCACACAGTTATGACAGTACCAATGTAGACACCATATGGAGAATCATTTCCATTTAGATATAGAAGATCTCCTAATATTAGGTTTCCTGGCCTCCTGCAGGACTGTGAGCACATCCTCATTGTAAAGGTGTCTGTAAGGGATCAGAATTCTATCACCCACAGGGTGAGGTTCACAGACTGTAAGTGGGGACAGACTAGAGATCCCTTGTCCTGTGTGAGAAGGTTCACTCTGTGAGGTAACTTGTGGTGACCGCCCCTGGCTAAATGCAGAAGGAAGAGGAACCAGTGCTGTTTTGGCCAAAAGGGAGTCTCCAACAAGATTTTTGGTCTATCCTTCTGAATTTTTAGTAGGACATTCTGTAGTAGTGGGAAGGGGGTAAATGGATACAGAAACATCCCCTTTCAAGAGACTGAGAATGTGTCCCTTGCCCTCGCCAGAGGACTGGGCAATCTGGTGCAAAAAGATGGAAGTTGTCTGTTCACAGGGGAGGCAAACCGATCTGAGGTGTACCCCATTTCTGGACTATGTCCAAGAACACATCCCTACTGAGCATCCGTTTGTGGGACTGTTACATGGACTTGCTTAAGGTGTCTGCAAGAGTATTCTGTTCTGAAGGGATGTACACAGCCTGTAACATGACGTCTTGTTGTGTCGATCTCCCACACTTGGAGAGCTAGTCTGCACAGCAAGTAGGATTTTGTCCCCGCCCCCCCCCCCCCCCCCACTTGTTCTCATACCACAGAACTGTAGTGTTATCTGTGAACAATTTTAGTGGGCCTTTTTTCAGCGTGTGTTGGAAGGCCTTTAGGGCCAAAATAATTCCTCTAATCTCTCCAATAATGATAAGTTCCTGTTTGACTTTGTCCGACCAAGTGCTCTGGACTTTTAGGGAGTCCATGGTTGCTCCCCATTCCAGATCTGAGGCATCCGTGTACATCTCCTGTACTGGCAATTGAGCATATAAGGGTTGTCCTGGGTTGCAGTTCACTTGAGTCAACCACCACTGAATCTCTCTAGAGGCAAGGCAGGAAGGGGATTTTGTACTCTAGAGGATGAGAGTGCCGAGTCCATACAGACCTTTGGTATCACTGCAGTTTCTCATGTGGAGCCTCGCCAATGGCAACATGGGAATGGTCAATGACATGTGACTCAGGAGCCTGAGGTACTGCGTGACAGTCAAGTGTGTGGCCTAAAGACAGTGAGCAGGTACTGCCTTAAGTTTTCCACCTTTTGAGGTGGTAGCAAAGCCCTCATGACATCAGTCCTTATCCTGCACCCCAGGAATACTAAATCCTGAGAGGGGGTCAGGTTGGACCTGGGGTAATTTATCTGGAAGCCCAGTGCTTACAGGACTGGAATTACTGTTTGTAGATGATGCTGTAGGGATACTGTGCAGTCCATCTGAATGAGAAGGTCTTGTAGGTGAGGGAAAATTTGAATCCCTTGGGTCCTGCAGAAGGTGACCACTGATGCCAAGCACTTGAAAACCCTTGGGGCAGTAAAAAGCCCAAAGGGCAAGGTGGAGAAGTGAAAATGTGAGGAAGCCACACAGAAGCACAAGTATCTCCTGTAAATGGTCATTATGGGGATGTGAAGGTAAGCATCCTTGACATCCAAGGTGGACATGAATCCCTGAGGTAAAATCAAAGGGAAAAGGGTTTGCAGAGTGATTCGAAAGGTGGGCACTTGCAGAAGGTGGGAAAGATCCAAGATTGGTCTCCAGGGGCCATTGTTCCTTGGTACTAGAAAGAGCCTGGAGTAGAAACCTTTTCACTTCTCTGTCAGGGGGACAGGTTGAATTATTCCCTAGGAAATGAGGCTGTCTATAACTGACTGAAATAAAGGGAGCGGTTTCTTGGGGATCTGCGAAATACCCCTAAAGGATGGAATTCCAATCTAGATCATGAAATAACCCTTCTCTATAATGGATAAGACCAACCTGTCTGTAGTGATGTTTTTCCAAAAAGGGAGATGGTGAGAGAGCCTTTGGGACAGGGGAATGGAGTTGGGGTTTTTGCAGGAATGGCAAGTAGTCACAGACTACCTGCCCTGTTTTGAAATTAAGTCTTCTGGGATGGAGTCTGTACAGGCCTGGAAGGAGTTGTTTGCTTCCTGGCAGTCTTTCTGGCCCTGGAAGGAGGGGTGGTGGCAGAATGCTTCCTGATGAGTTATGCTTTTGATGGGTAACTCCACTGGAATTGCTGGATAGGATAAACAAACAGGTGCTTTAGGTCTTACAACTCCTTCCCCTTTTGTTGCAAAGTTTTGAATAATTCAGCCACCTTTGACCCAAAGAGGTCACAGTTGTCCAGAGGAGCATCCAAGAGTCCTGCCCTGATGTCATCAGGTAGGGGCTGTAACCTTAGCCAGGAATATCTTTCTCAGGACTGAGGCAGATGCAGATGACCTGGCAGAAGCTTCAGCAGCATTGTAGCTGCACCTAATGGAATGCCTAGAGACTTGAGAGAATAGGGATAGCAGACAGGATAATTGAGCTTTGGCAAAAGAGTCTGGGATGTCACTCAGTTGTTTAGTGTTTTTTTTTTTTTTTACAAAAGGGCTAGGGCATATTTGGACATATGGGTTTGGTAATTTATTGCCATGAATGCCAAGGTAGACTAAGTGTAAACTTTCTTCCCAAGGTGTTCGATGGCCTTGCTGTCTTTGTCAGTGGGGAGAAGTGAAGAGGAAGGAAGGAGTTTAGATGCCTTATCAGCTGACACTGAAACAGTGCCAGGGTCAGCTGCAGGGCACTTAACAAGGAATATGGCTCCCTCAGGGACCTTGTAAAATCTGTCAGGCTTTCAGGGTGCAGGAGGCTGAGAATCATAACTGAGTGATGTTGCATTAAATGCATCCAGAAATGCTGGCAGTACTGTTGGTATAGCTGAAGAGACAGGGGAGTCCATCTGAAGAAGTTCATAATATCTTTTCTGAACTTCTGTTATCTCAGAGGAGTCCCATTTGAAATGTTCTCTCATCTTTGCAATGGTCTTCTCAAAGGTGAGATCCTCAGCTGGAGAGTCTGTCTCTGCAAACTCTCAGCCAAGGGGGTAAGGCACTTGGGAGATACAAGAAAAGAAATCTTCTGAGGAAGAGACAGAAGATTCCTCAACTTCAGCCTGGGAAGTCTCTATGGCCTGAGGCCTAGGCTCATCAAAGGCAGAACCACTGGGGAGGCTAAGGGTGTAGCAGGCCTTAGAGCCATAAAGGCATTGAAAAGGTTCTGAGAAAAGGCCTGACAATCTGGCTGGATCTCTACTGGGGGAGAAACAGGTTTCCTTTTTCTTTTCTTTTTTAGGAAGGCCTAGCGGGTTTGAGCCAAGGTAGGCCTGGGATCAGTAACCTGAGAAGTAGTGAAGGGATCCGCCTGGGCAGCCGGTACAAGTCGTGGTTCCCCCTCTTCGTCAGAAGCCGATGTCTGCATAACCTCTGAGAACGTGCCTTCCACTCTGGGTTCTGTGGCTTCCACATGGGTACGCATACTGGCGACCACCAATCGTTTCTCCAGGCTGATGTTGGCCACAGGAAAGACGGTGGATGGGATTCAGATCTAGAGATTTGGGCTTTTTTCTTGAGTGGCTTGACGGGTTGCTCGGATGGCCTCTCCATACCTAAAGCTAAGTGCTCGAGGCGCCAATTAAGATAAATGTTTAAAGTGCGCAGACGACTACGCAGGCCAAGTGACGAAACATCCTCAACAGGTTACTTATCTTAGAATTTTCGATCCAACGGCCAGTAAGGCAGGAACAGCAGACATTTGTCTGGCAGCAGAGAACGTCTGAGGATTGGTATGTGCAGACATTACTTTTATGGTCCATGTTCCCTTAGCCAATGTCAGACGTCCCATACACCTAGCAATGACTAGAGGCTTTTGTATACTGGCCGGATGTTCAGATGGCAAGAGAGGGAAACCCAAGAGTTTGGAATGCTGCAACATGAGAATAGAAGGACATAAAACATTCTTTGGATATGAAGTAGACACCCCCAGAGATCTCAGATCTGATGGCTCTGAAACAGAAGAACACACTGGAGAAGGAGATACTAAAAGGGGAAGTGGACAGTCATCGGCTCTCAGGCCACAAAGAGGTCAGATCTGAGAGAACCCCCATCTGTATCTGTACTTTGAGGAACTTTGTCATCCTGTCCACATCTGCTTCTGGAATGCTCCTGGAGGATCGAAGAGAGGAGAAAGTGGAAGGAGGCCTAGAATGCCTTTGAGGCAACTCTAAGAATGGTGAGGGAAGCCTACATGAAATAGGATCTGATGGAAGCAGAGAGGTAAGGATCTACGGAGACCTTGAACTTTGAGCTATCAGATCAGAGACCAATGAAAGAGACTTTTTCTGAATCTTGAAAGAAGGCTCTACTGAGGCAGCTGAAGCCAAAGTTGTGGGGCGATCAGGAAACTCTTTCCAGGACTCCTTGTCCATAGTTTGAGTCAACTTTTGATTTTTCTGACTTTACAGAAGGGGATGAACCCCACAGGAATATGTAGAGAGCAAGAGACCCCACAGAATTAACTTGTTCCTGTAGTTAATCAAGGCCCTAGCACAGGGGTCTGCAACCTGCGGCTCTTCCACCCCTCTGCAGTGGCTCCCTGTAGCTTTGAAAAATAATGGCCACTCTGCCACACGATACACACATACTGAGAATAATAGAGAGATGGATTTATATACTGCTCTTATAAACTTATAAAGTTGCTAGAATAACATGATTTCTTTTACCATGCATTACACGCGCACACACACACACACACACACACACACACACACACACACACACACACACACACACACACACACACAGCGATAGAGCAATTCCTTGGCATCATCAACATCTCCTGAAAGGTTTCCGTACCTCTCCACCATACCTCTGAAACTCTTAACCACAAAAAATCTGGACACAGCCAGAAATAAAAGGGGAACAAAGGAAGAAAAATAGGGACAGATTTTAAATATTGCTCTTATAAACTTAAAAACTTGCTTGACTAACACCGTTTCTGTTAACATGCATTTTTCCACACACACAGACAGTTACCGGTCAGCTGTACAGATCGTCACAGAATGTCCTGACTTTTGACTCATATTTTTGGTCCATTTCTCATAAAATTGTGGTTTTCTGGCAAATCACTGGCAAATTATTTAGAGCTGAAGTCAGAAAATATGGACAGACATTTGAGCTCCAGACTTTATACTCTTCAGAAAATTCATGCTATCAACTTCCTAATTTTGTAAGAGCAATATTTAAGTGTCCCTATTTTTGGTCCTTTGTCTCCCCCATTATTTATGGCTTTGTCCAGATATTGCTCTAAGAGGATGAAAGGTATGACGCGTGCACATACACCAATAAAAATCTCAACAAAGGAACAGAAATAGGGACGGATTTTAAATGTTGCTGTTATAAACTTATAAAACTTAATATGCTGTCTTATCTTCACTTTACGGGTCAAATATGTTTTGTGGCTCCAGATGAATTTTATTTAGTAGGAGAACCCCAAAATGCCTCTTTTGACAGTGAAGGTTGCAGACCCCTGCCCTAGCATTAAAACCAGAGCAAATATCACAGACCACATCAAGGTGGGCAGGACCCAAACAATACACACATTCCTTGTG
This sequence comes from Protopterus annectens, assembly GCF_019279795.1. Classification (NCBI taxonomy): domain Eukaryota; kingdom Metazoa; phylum Chordata; order Ceratodontiformes; family Protopteridae; genus Protopterus; species Protopterus annectens. The sequence continues at coordinate 355,246,233 of NC_056725.1, forward strand.
GGCATCAGAATTTGGGATCTTATTCCCACAGGAAATACACTTTTAAACCCAGACGTTTTTTCTCTGGTTCAAGATTTCCAAAATGTCAGCAAAAGAGACATCTTCAGAGGGGGACCGTGGGGACTCTTCTGCTTTATCCAAATCGGTATCAGATGTCAGAGACTCCTGTGGGGGGAATCAATGTGCCTCCTCTTGCACAATCTTTTCCTCGGTACATCCTCAGAGGGGGCTTCTGGGGAGGCATCCGAGGAACCAGGGCCGCCCTCTGGGGCTGGCTGAGGCATTGGTTCCAGACGCTTGGCAGGAACCAAAGTACAGAAGCAGAACGTGGACCCTTTGGGGGAGGAGAAGAAGATGCCTATGACGTATGTGTCTGTTCAGACAAGACCTTCCTCATAATGTTGAGGGCACCGGTGCCCCGGTCCGAGGACCCCACCGGTTCCGAAGAAGCTGGTAGTTTCCCCGGAACCGGGACCATGGGCTCCGACCCTGAGTTCGGATCTGAGCTGATCTGAGCCGAGGCTCCGAGGGAAGAGTCGGAACCGAAAGTTCGGTTAGACTGTCCGACCCGGAACCTAGGAAAGATCATAGGCTCCGAGACCCCCCGGCTGGTTCCGAAGGTGTCGAGGTCAACGGTGCCGATAGCGCTACTGGAGGCTTCGGCATAGAGGGCTCTACAATCACCGGCTCTTCGATTCCTGGCTCCGACTCGACTGGTCTCGGAGGAGGATTTGTCTCGGGGGCGGGAAGAGCCTCGAGTTTCGAAACCAATTGGGACAAAACCTCGATTAGTTTGGACAGAGCAGAGTTCTCCATTAGCTTCTGTACCACTCGGTCCACGTCGGAAAGCGGCCTCGAAGAACGGGTCGAAGGGGCCGAAGCCGTCACCGAGCGAAGGATTGAAGGCGGTGGTACCTCCGACACCGGCTCCAATACCCGAGTCTCTATCAGAGACAAACATTCGATGCCCGACCCCGAGGTCTTTGGAGCCGGCGTCCGAATCTGAAAAGAGGTGCTCGGAGCCGAGGACTTAGGCTCCGACACTCTTGAAGACTTGGACCCCTTCGAAGACTTGGACAGTTGTTCAGTCTTGTCCAGGGCCTCCTGAAAATCGGGTTTTAATAACCCTCTGTCCACCAACTTCCTGCGTCTTTCTAGCATGACCCTCCCACTGAAGGAATGACAGACGGAACAGTCTTCCTGCAAGTGGAGAGGGCCAAGACAGTAGATGCAGGAAGAATGGTCATCAGTTATTGACATCTTTTATCCACACTGACACCTTTTAAAGCCTGACTTGGCTTTCTCAGACATATTAGCACTATAAGATATCTAGTAAAAAACAATACTAACAACACTATATAGATATATATATATATATATATATATATATATCTAAAATAACACACTATAACACTCTAAATATAGGTGAAAGGATTAATACTTATCTCTCTCTCTCTCTCTCTATATATATATATATATATATATATATATATATATATATATATATAGAGAAGGATAAGTTAAGGCAGGAAATATAACAATTTAAATCCTACTGTCAGTCCTGACAGAATAAAAAGTACAGTTTTGTACCTACCATAAATGTAGATGTTCGAGTGCTAATACAGCTGCAGTAATCACAGATGGGTTCTCTGCCGTCAGGCGGGTCCTCGGTCGGCCGAATTCCAAAGTCTAGGTCCGGCGTCGGTTGTTGTCGCTTTCTCTCCTGACATCAGTGAGGCCGGAGTATATAAGACACAGCCGACGCCATGTTCTTCAGTCTTTCTTGCCCCAGATGTCAGGTGCCCCCATAAGGAAGGCAATACATAAATTAGGTTTATATGTATATACATGCAATGCAATATAATCCAAAATCAGTAGTTGCAAGCAAATAAACCATAGAAGGATAACCCAGTCAGGTTGCAGGAAGAGGGTGTTAGGCCCCATGCCTTTACCAAGTGGGGAAGGAGGGAGGGAAACCTGTACTGCAGCTGTATTAGCACTCGAACATCTACATTTATGGTATGTACAAAACTGTACTATGTTCATCGTGCATACAGCTGCAGTAATCACAGATGGGTAGAGTCCCAAAGCTACGCACAGGGTGGTAGGTACTAGGAGGAACTGGGTTGAGCCAGAATGCCCTGCAACACAGCAGTGGCAAAGCCTGCTCTAGTTTTGGAATATAAAGGCAGGTGGTAGTGTTTTGTGAAGGAATGTACAGAACTCCAAGTGGCTGCCTCCAAAATATGCCGAAGCCTTTGGAAACAATAATACCAATAATTCCATGTTTGCAAAAGGAATTTCTATGGTGGGCCCAAGCATGTCAAGCAAATACAGGCCTCCCATTCTGCAAGCCTCAAGCAAAGCAAGTCATCACAACAGACGACTCAGATTACGCCTGGGGGGTGCACATGACTGACAGGTGCATTCAGGGCAAATGGTCCCAAAAGGAAAAGCACCTTCACATCAATCAAAAAGAAATGCTAGCAGTAATAAATGCAATTACAGCTTTCAAGGACTTCCTGCATCCAGGACAATTACTGATAAGAACAGACAACACCACAGTAATGTGGTACATAAACAAACAAGGAGGAACACATTCATACCCCTTGTGTAGACTAGCCATGACTCTTTGGAACTTGGCTCTGGAATGGCAAATCGAACTTCAAGCACAGTACTTGCCAGGATTGGAAAACACGCTGGCAGACAATCTAAGCAGAAATATGACAGATCCACACGAATGGAAGTTGCATCCTCATGTGTTTACAGAGATAATCCAAGCGTGGGGGAGGCCAGACATAGATCTTTTTGCCTCCCACAGGAATCATCAATTGGAAAAGTTTTGTTCGAGGACCTTTCATCCAAAGGCCTGGAGAGTGGACGCCCTTTCATTCAGTTGGGCAGCATGGACAGTTTATGCATTCCCACCTCTGCCTCTTCTGCCCAAGGTGCTTTTGAAAGCAAGAGCAGACAGACCGAAGATGATACTGATTGCTCCAGATTGGCCAAGGCAACACTGGTACCCTCTCCTGAGGAGCCTAACACATACTCCTCCCTGGTCCCTGCCTCTAATGCCTCTTCTGCTGACTCAGCACAGCTACAAAATTCTTCACAGTCAGCTGAAAACACTCAATCTCGCTGCATGGAAAATTCCTTAACACCACAACAGACCCTACTCTCCAAGGAGGTGCAGGATGTCATTTTGGAGGCCAGAAGGCCATCTACTAGAAAAGCTTACTCCGCAAAATGGAACCGTTTTTGCTCTTGGAATGAGAAAAAAGGCCAGGACCCTAGAAAACTGAACTTGCCTCAGGTATTACAGTATCTAGCTGAGCTGCTGAATAGTGGACTTTCATTTTCTTCCATAAAAATCCATGCCTCAGCCATTTCTGCAGAATTCAACACGGATCCTCCTTTATTTTCTCACCCACTCTTACGACAGTTCCTCAGAGGGGCTAAGAATATAAGACCACCAAGGAAACAACCAATACCAGCCTGGGATCTTAATTACATACTAGAAAAATTAACATTGCCTCCATTTGAACCAGCTGCCTCAACAGATTTGCAATATTTGTCCTGGAAAACAGCCTTCCTTCTGGCTATCACTTCAGCTCATAGGGTTTCGGAACTACAGGCCCTCATGGCGGTGCGGCCCTTTCTCATCTTCCATCAGGACAGGGTTTCCCTTCGTACCAACCTGTCATTTATGCCTAAAGTGGTATCCAGGGTAGCTTTAAATCAAGCCATACACCTACCTACCTATTACCCCAAACCCCAAAACAAAGGGGAAAGGCTGCTGCACTCTTTAGACATCCATAGGCAGCTACGTTATTATTTGGACAGAACAAAGTCCTTCAAGAAATCAGAACAACTCTTTGTGTCCTATGCTGTAGGGGCTCAAGGGAAGCCAGTTACCAAGCAGACTATTTCAAAATGGATAGGCCACTGCATACGGTTTTGTTATTCCTACCATGGGAAATCTGTTCCTACAGGTATCAGATCACACTCCACCAGGGCCACAGCTACCTCTACAGCCTTCCTCAGAGGAGTTCCTACCAAAGATATTTTGGAGGCAGCCACTTGGAGTTCTGTACATTCCTTCACAAAACACTACCACCTGCCTTTATATTCCAAAACTAGAGCAGACTTTGCCACTGCTGTGTTGCAGGGCATTCTGGCTCAACCCAGTTCCTCCTAGTACCTACCACCCTGTGCGTAGCTTTGGGACTCTACCCATCTGTGATTACTGCAGCTGTATGCACGATGAACATAGTACAGTTTTGTACCTACCATAAATGTAGATGTTCGAGTGCTAATACAGCTGCAGTACAGGTTTCCCTCCCTCCTTCCCCACTTGGTAAAGGCATGGGGCCTAACATAGGTTTTTTAGGTACCATTGAAGTTTCCTCATATGCAACTTTGCACATGGGATTAGAAGAATGCAAGATGCCATGAAGTCCAGAGCCTGCAGGATTTTCCTTGCAGTAAGCCTGGTACATTTTGCTAGTATTTTGAAGTACTGAGTTAGTTGCCCCTGTTTTTCTGGCATAAGATAGGCCATCTGGGTGTTTGTGTCCAAGTTGGCACCCAGGAAAGTTATTTTCTGAGATGGTGTTAGCCTGGATTTCTCTTTGTTGATTGTGTATCCCAGAGAATGCAGTAACCGTGTTACATAAGCCAGATGTTCCAGAAGTATGTGCTTGCTGTCTGCTTGGATCAGGCAGTCATCCAAATAAGGGTAAATTTGTATCCCTTGAAGTCTGCAGTAGGCAATCACTGATGCCAGGCACTTTGTGAATACTCTGGGCGCAGTAGATAAGCCAAAGGGCAATGCAGAGAATTGATAGTGGATTGAACCTGCAAGAAATCTGAGGTATCTTCTGCAGCTTTGTCTGATTGGGACATGCAGGTATGCCTCCTTGAGGTCCAATGTTATCAGCCAAAACTCCTTGCCCAGCATGGGAAGAAGCTGCTGTAATGTGAGCATCTTGAATTTTGGTACGAGTAGAAATGTGTTTAGGATGGATAAGTCCAAAATGGGTCTCCAGTCGGTTCCTTTCCTTGGTACCAGAAAAAGTCTTGAATAAAAACCTTGACCTTGTTCGTGAGTAGGTACCTCTTGAATAGCTCTCATGCTTATGAGCTTTGAAATTTGTAGTTGTGCCTCTGCCCTTTGATTGTGTGGCAGGTTTGGCATGCCTCTCATTTTTGGAAGAGTGTGGAATTGAAATTTGTAGCCTCTGTTTATAATGTCCAGGATCCATTTGTCTGTTGTGACAATATGCCAATTTCTTGCAAATAATGCTAGCTTTCCTCCCAAAGGTGCTGCCAGCTGAGACCTGCTTGGCATGGAAATGAGGGAGTCATTGGGTTTGTTTCCTGTACTGTTGTGCACTGTCTTCGCCACCTCTTGGTGCTGGAGTTTGCCATTGTCGGCCTCTATATGATCCTTGTGATTGCCCTCTGCCCCTTGTGCGTCTGTATCTACCTCTTTGGGGCTTGTCAGTAGCTGGAAAGGACCAGTTTTTTGAAGGCCAATTTCTGCTAAAACGTGGTGGTTGGACCTGTAAAAAAGCTTTGACAGTTTGCATAGATTTGGCTTTTTCTTCCATTTTCCGTAATATCTCCTCAGCATTAGTACCAAACAGCACATCCTTTTGTAAAGGAGCATCTAAAAGTTTAGCTTTCACATGATCAGGCAAATTTTGTTCCCTAAGCCAGGCATGTCTGCGAATGACTGATCCTGTAGCAGCCACTCTACATGAGGCCTCTAGGGCATCATAGCCACATTGTAAAGTGGGTTTACCCACTTGCTCTGCACTATGCATCATATCCTGCAACTCCTTCAAATCTGGTTGTTCAGGTTGAGACATTTTATTCCTTAATTGTGATAACAGGAACTGTTGATATTTAAGCATATGAAACTGACAATTTAAGGCCCTCATGGCTAGGGTGGCCGAGGTATATACCTTTTTTCCCCCACCTTTCTAAAGATCTTGACTCTCTTTCGGCAGGAAGTGGATTCTTGGCAGTAGAGGCCTTCAATCCCTTGGGGCCTTGAGAAATGGTTTCAGGGTCAGCATTATGGCTTTTGTAGAGAAATTGGTGAGAGTTAGGAACTCTGTAGTACCTATCAGGTTTGACTGGTGCAGGAGGCAGGGAATCCGGGTTAAGGCAAGCCTCCGAATAAACATCATCAAGTATGTCCAAAACAGGAGGTATCGCCAGAGGTCTGTGTTGAGGTAACAAAAGAAATTCCCCAAGTCTTTTCTTGGAATCGGAAAAGTCTTGGCCTTCCCAATGAAGTGTTCCCTTAAAGTGTGCAAGGTTTCCCCAAAGGAAAAATCCTCAGGAGGAGATACAGAAGGAATGGACCGCTCTGCATCCGAATCCTCAAAACGGGAGTAAGAGTGTTCCTCTACATCAGAATGTTCTGATAAAATGGAGCCCTGATCAGGAGAGGGAGAATCTTCCTCCACTCTGGGTCTCTTGTCTGGAGGGGGTTGAGAACCCCTGATAAGAGTAATTAAATCCTCAGCCATTTTAAGCATCTGTTTTTTAGGCATGGGGCCTGGAGATGGGCCCTGTGCAACAGGCCTCTTGGGATGCCTGGCTGCTTTGGATTTAGTAAAGGCCTTAATAGAAAAAGAAGATGAAGACACCATGGGTGGAAGTGGACCTATCCACATTAGAAGGCTCAACATTAGCAATGGCTTCGGTTGTTGTAGTCTGGGAAAGGGCCGAGGTACCTGCGGTCTCGGGTACAGAGGACACCGCCAAAGGAGTGTCGTCGGTAGTCAGGGACTACAAAGGCATCTCGCTGAAAACAGGACCACGTGTAGCCTGTTCTGGCGTGGTGTTGGTGGGGACCGCGGCCCTCGCGTGTCGGTCCTTGTCCTTGCGTTTTTTGGACAAAACGGTAGTCGGAGTTTCCGACGACATTTTATAATCAAAGGCTTTACCAAAATAGTGTTGGGCGAACTCCACCCGACGCTTAATAGTGCGTTTATTGAAAGTAGCGCAAAAGCGACAGCCCGAGACGTCATGGTCTGGGCCTAAACAAGGTATGCAGAGGGAATGGAAATCCTTATGCGGTATTTGCTTCCCACAAGAAATATAATTATTAACTTTTTCTGACATCGGTCTGAGGCAAGAAAAGTTTCCCCAACGGGGTACTTAGCTTTAATGAAGACTTCGGTTTCCAATTTTTTTGTAATTCAGGAGCTGGCCGACCGGCACTTGCGAAATGCTTCTGCTTCGGGCACCGCACGGCAAAAAAGACTGAAGAACATGGCGTCGGCTGTGTCTTATATACTCCGGCCTCACTGACGTCAGGAGAGAAAGCGACAACAACCGACGCCGGACCTAGACTTTGGAATTCGGCCGACCGAGGACCCGCCTGACGGCAGAGAACCCATCTGTGATTACTGCAGCTGTATGCACGATGAACATCAAGGCCTTAACTGAAGTAAAACACTAAACTATTTAAACTACTTTAGCTATATGAAAAAAAACACACCCTAATAAAACTATCACACTCTACATTGATAATCTACTTTTTAAACTACTTTTTAAACTACAAACTTCAAAAAGGATAGAATAATAGAATGAAAACATACTGGCCCGAGCCTCTCAGGATGTGATCTGCTGCTAGCGGCAAACTAGATCTGAGGGTTAGCTCAGGAGGACCATGGGATAGAACTGTGCCTCAAGCTCTCTCGAAGATGCGGAGCTGGTGATGTGATCGGCTCCGAACCCGTGTGTAAGAACAAACATCGAGATCGAACAATTTCACATTGTCTCTTTTGATAGTTGAAGGTTGCAGACCCTTGCCCTAGCATTAAAACCAGAGCAAATATCACAGACCACATCAAGGTGGGCAGGACCCAAACAATAGACACATTCCTTGTGGGCATCAGAATTTGGGATCTTATTCCCACAGGAAATACACTTTTAAACCCAGACGTTTTTTCTGGCATCTTAAGACTACTACTGACAAAAAGCAGAAACAAGTAGTAAGGTCTTGGCTAAAAAGTCAAGAAAAGTACAGTTGTGTACACTTACCATAAATGTAGATGTTAGAGTTGCAGTCATTACATTCGGGTAATCTGCTGGCAGGTTGCCCTCAGTCGGCCTGATTAACAAAGTCTTGGGTCCTGCGTCGGTTGCTGTCCCTTCTTCCATGACATCAGGTCATCAGGGATATAAAACATGCAGCTGACACCATTACATCAGTTTTTCTTGCCCTAGATGTCAGGTGACCACCAAAAGGGAAGCAAAATAATATATATATATATATATATATATATATATATATATATATATATATATATATATATATAAAATTTAAAACACAAAATGTATACCTCCAAACAAAAGCAAATACACCAAAAAAGCTTTTAATCCTAGTAAAAGAAAGGAGAGGTATAGTTAGAGAAAAATTATGGTAAATGTACACAACTTACTATGTTCTTCGTGTTGCAGTCATTACATTTGGGTAGAATCCCAAAGCTATGGTTGGAAGGATGGATTTATACAGCATTAGGGGCAGCTATAAGGCCCTGCAGGACAGCAGTGGCAAAGCCAGCTCTGGATTTAGAGAAGAGAGGTAAATGGTAATGTTTGGTGAACGTATGAACTGAGCTCCAGGTAGCAGCTTCTAGAATATCTCTGGTAGGAACCCCTCTGAAAAAGGCTGCAGAAGTAGATGCAGCCCTGGTGGAATGAGATCTGATCCCCTTGGGGATAGGTTTACCATGGTTCATATAGCAGAAACGAATACGATGGCTTACCCATTTGAAAATAGTCTGCTTTGAAATGGCCTTTCCCTCTGCCCCTGCAGCAAATGCCACCAATAGTTCAGATTTTCTTAGAGATTTTGTTCTGTTTAAGTAGAATCTAAGTTGTCTGTGTACATCCAATGAATGCAGAATCCACTCACCCTTGTTCTGTGGATTAGGGAAGAAAGTTGGCAAATTAATGGTCTGACTAAGAGCCACACTGGATACCACCTTCAGCATAAAGGATGGATTGGTCCTGACAGCCACCATGTCCAGATAAAAAATAATGAAAGGCTCAACTGCCATAAGAGCCTGTAATTCTGAAATCCTTCTAGCTGAAGTGACTGCTAAAAGGAAAGCTGTTTTCCAAGATCAAAATTTTAGGTCCGCAGTAGCAGCTGCTTCAAAAGGAGGTAGAGAGAGTTTTTCCAAAACAAAATTGTGGTCCCATGCACGTGTTGGTGCTCTCCCGGGAGGTCTTAATTTTTTGGCCCCTTTGAGATACTGCTTTAGCAGAGGATGAGAGAAGAGGGGAGGTTCTGTATTGTAAAGAGCTGAAATGGCAGAGGCATGGATTTTTATGGAAGAAAAAGATGGGCCCTTGTGAAGCATCTCAGTTAAGTATTGCAGATTCCGAGGAATATTGGGCATTGCTGTGCTTATTCCTTGTGATTGGTTCCAGGCACAGAATCTTTTCCATTTGTCAGCATATGATTTTCTAATACTAGGCCTTCTAGCCTCCAAAATGACATCTATCACAGGTTTGCTGAGAGATGCCAAGGGTGAAATTAGTTGATGAGCCACGCTGCAAGATTCAAAGTTTGGAGCAGAGTGTGCAGAATTTGGTAGTTCTGCTGAGACAGTAGGTAAGGTGTCTGAGGCGGGTGTCACAGAGGAAGGTGTGACACATTGCGCAGGAGTGGGTACCAGTGTTGGCGAGGCCAATCTGGAGCAATCAATCATTTTGGTTTGTCCTGTCTGACTTTTAGTAGGACTTTGGAGAGCAAAGGCAGAGGGGGAAAAGCATAAACTGATAGAGCATCCACTTTCCAAGCTTTTTTGTGATGAATTCTTATGCAGAATTTGTCCAACTGATAGATCTTTTTGCCTCACCCCAGAACTATGTCTAGGCTCCCCCATTTGCATATCAACATGTTGAAAACTTGCGGTTCCAATTTCCATTCGTGTGGGTCCATAAGACTTCTGCTTAGTTCGTCTGCCAGAGTATTTAGCTTTCCTGGCAGGAATTGAGCTTGTAGATGTATTTGATAAGTCAAGACGGTGTTCCACAATGCCATGGCTAGTCTGCAAAGGGGGTAGGAATGTGTACCCCCCTGCTTGTTTATGTACCACAGGACTGTGGTGTTGTCTGTTTACATCAGTAGTTGTCCTGGATGAAGGTAGTCCTTGAAGGCTGTCACAGCATTCTGTACAGCTAGCATCTCTTTCTGATTGATATGTAGGTGCATTTGATTTGGGCTCCATTTGCCCTGAATGCATTTCCCTGCCAGATACGCCCCCCAAGCACAGTCTGATGCGTCTGTAGTTAGGGTTCGGGTGGCAGGGGGTGGAGTGAATGGCAGTCCCTTGTTTTGGTGGCAGGCCTCTGCCCACCATAGGAACTCTAGTTGCAGGCAAGGTATAATAGCAATCATTGTTTCCAGGCTGTGACAATGTTGACTCCATAAACTTTTTAGGTACCACTGAAGTTTCCTCATATGCAGTCATGCATATGGAATTACAAGAATACAGGAGGCCATAAACCTCAAGGCCTGCAGAATTTGTCTTGCAGATAGCTGGGTTTTTGTGGCCACCTGTTTGAAGTAAGTCATCAATTGAATTTGCTTTTAGTTGAAAACTTTGGTTCTGAAACTCGAAAATGAAAATTTCAGGAGTCGGCCGACCGGCACTTGAGAAACTGCTTCTGCTTCAGGCACCGCGCAGCAAGAAAGACTGATGTAATCGCGTCAGCTGCATGTTTTACACCCCTGTCAACCTGACGTCATGGAAAAAGGGACAGCAACTGACGCAGGACCCAAGACTTTGTTAATCAGGCCGACTGAGGGCAACCTGCCAGCAGATTACCCAAATGTAATGACTGCAACAGTGAAACACGAAGAACATTAACAGAATTACACTGCAAGGAAAAAGCAACCTATATGTACCAACAAACTTTTTTTTAACTATACATGAAAGAAGAAAAGGGGCTAAAAAAGAGAAACTGCTAACAGTGGTAGACAAAGTACTCGGAAGAGTATAAAAGAATACTAGCAATTAATTACAAAAGTACTGAAAATCATAACTTGGCAATAAAAAGGGAAGAAAAGATTGCCAAGAACAGCAAAATACAAGAGGGAAGAGGATGAAGGGCAAAATACCAAATTTAAGTAACTCAAAACACCAGTAAAAACAAAAATCAAAGATTACACAAAAATCACTCGAGAACTAGGAATCTGTGTCTGATACCTAATGGCAGCAAACAAGATCTAGGTGTATGGTAGGTTGGCAGGGCATTATGGTTAAAGGGAGAAGCTCGTGAGTTCTAGGATACAATGATGTGGAAGAAGCGACAGAGTCAGATTGGAGTTTCGAATCCAACTCCATCAGCTATGGGATGAATTAAAATGACATCAAATGGTATGCACTTTTCTGGGGAGGGTATGGTCTTCGATGCAGGTTCCAGAGCCAAAGAAAAAGTTAACAACCCCCAGCTAAAGCTAACAATAGTGCTCCACGACCTGCCCAAAGGTTCCTAGCTCAAGTAGTCTCCTTCTCAAATGTCTTGCACTATTCAAAATGACCTGCTTACTTCTTTACTAGACAAAAAGGTACTGTAAACAGTAGTCCTTAGTCTTCCAGTAGAATATTTGTTCTTCTAAAGACACCAGTAACCAATATATATATATATATATATATATATATATATATATATATATATATATATATATATATATATATATGGTTCCACTTCATATCATCGAATTATCATTTCATTGAATTGCAAACCATCGAGACCAAATAGTCGAAAACCCATTTCATCGAAAACTCATTTCATCGAATCTCAAATCATTGAAAACTATGAAGCAACTACAAATAACATCCCAGACACTTTGTACTATGTGTATGCAGGCAAGCCCCCCTGCACCCCCATGTGGGGCTCGCTACACCCCGTAATTAAATATACCAACTCCAAGGTTGCACTACAATGGGGGGAAAAAAGGTAATTTCCTAACCCCACTGTAGTGCGACCTTGGAGTTGGTATATTTAATTATGGGGGCAGAGCCCCCACTTGGGTGCAGGGGCTTGCCCTGCATAAACGTAGTACAAACATTGTGGAATGTTATTTGTAGTTGCTTCATAGTTTTCAATGATTTGAAATTCGATGAAATGAGTTTTCGATTAAATGGGTTTTCAACAATTTGGTCTCGATGGTTTGCAATTCAATGAAATGATAATTCGATGATATGAAGTGGAACCATATACATTATATATATATATATATATATATATATATATATATATATATATATATATATATATATATATACACACACACACACACACACACACATATATATATATATATATATATATATATATATATATATATCTAAGGGTTCCAATTCAGAATTTCAAAGCTCAAAACTTCTAACTTCATACGATCGAAGATCATTATGTTCGAAGTGTCAAAACTTCATAATCCTGAACGGAGATAGTCATACAGCGCGGACCGGGAGATTTCCCTTGTCCTCGCTGTAGTGCGGTCTTGGAGTTGGTATATTTAAGTTGCGAGGGTGCATGGGGGCTTCCCCCCTGCATACACATGTTTTAGTGTGTTGGGTGGTGTTTGGGGGAGGGGGGGGTCACAATTTTGAGATTCCAAAATCTCAAGATTCTAAACACACACACACACACACACACACACACACACACACACACACACACACTATATAAACACTTGACCCTTAGTACAAATCAGCAAAGGAAGTGGTCAATAAAGAGAACAGAGGCAGATGAACATTCCCTTCAATGGGGGGGGGGGAGGGGGGGGCAAAGGTTTATGCTCCATTTCACTGCTGGACTTTCTGCATATGGCCAATGACTGGGCCATAACTTTGCACCCTCTGGGGATTTCAAATTGCTCTTCACATCTCTCCCAATGCCATCTGCCTGTGTCTTTCCCCATTCACATTATGATGTGCGACAATTCTTTTCGTGACCATCACTACAGTTCTACAATTAGAGTTCAAAGAACAAACAAGTTCACTTAATATGGTGTTTTGCTACATATTTTTAAGAACTAAATCAAAACATTACATCCCCAGGTGGGGCACTGTGTTCCAGGTTTCTACTGTTGAAACTCTACCTACGTCTGCATGCCAATGACAACAGCTCCAAAGTCCATAATAGGGTAGCTGAATTCCCCCATAAAGCAGTAACTACAAGCAACCTAAAAGCAGAAACATCTCATGTTCAGATCTAGAAAGGGAAAGATACAACACCCTGAAGAAGTGTATACCTGTTGTCAAATTTTTATAACTACACATGAATGGTTCATAATGAATGCTGAATACTCTGGCGACAGCGGACATGTGAAAGCTACAAAAAAGCAAATATTTTCTGTAGGGCTGAAAACAGGGTAAAAGAAAAAGCTGCAGACGCACAATTGGCCAGTGTCAGAATGAAGGTCCGGCAATCCCTCAAAAATAAGTAAAACAAACATGAAATTATCCAGCAGAATGTCTGACATGACGCACACTCCCTCAAAAATAATTAAAACTTATTAAAAAACAAAAATTATTTTAGCAAGCTGTACACGTCTGTCAGCAGAACATCTAAAAGTGTTCTAGGAGGTTGCTGTCCAGAATAAATACATTAGAGGATCCATTACTAAAAAAAATTGATACTATTAACCCAAGAATGGAGGGGGGGGGGGTTACAGCGCATACACGTATGGATTCTAAAAAAATTCTGCTTTACTAAAAAACAGTAAAGTACATGCTAGAAGATAGCAAACCTCCCACCCACATACCTTCAACACGTGTTTCCAAATATTTATCCAGTTCTGCATCTTTTGTCTTTGCTTCTTCTGAAACCTTTGGGGTATTTGGAAAGCAAACAAGGACAATGCTCATGTTGTCTCGACTTCCCTGTATAAAATAAAATGCAACTGAATAAGAATTAATTTAGCCTTCTCCATGTGGAACAGTGACAATTCCATACAGTCTGGAAAAATCCACAAAAAATACACATTTCAACAAAACTGCTGGTTCAACTCATCAGATCAAACTGAACAAAAATTAAACAAAAGAATACTAGCAGAAAAGAAAAAAAGAGGAGACAAACATTTCTCATGTATAGTAATACTTTGTTTCACAAACACACTCACTCCTTGCTAACTTGTCTAACTGTTCCTTGTTAAGTACAGAATCAAGTCTGACATGATGAAATCATTTAGCACTATAATCTCATGCACTGCATTTTAAAACCTCAGTTGTCGCATTAAAAAAAAATAATAAAAATCACTGCAAGTACAGCTGACTGAGTACTTGCATTAACAAACAGCTCTCAGACCTTTTTTAATGCATCTTCCACTTGACATCACTAGCAAGATTTCAGCAGTAGCCAAGTCTTGGCATGAACCTTTGCTAGACACGCACCATTTGTCTGAACCCCACGAATGCTTGAGAATTTTCATTTCTCCTTACAAGGACTACTTCCATCTGAAAGAGAAAGACTCTCAAATACTACAAATACAAGGCATGCCAAATGGATTACAAAGTTGGCAAACATTTTGCCAAACTGTGGATTTCGAACTATACACAAAATACAGTTGTGCAATAACTTATAATGCTAGATGTCCTACTGCTCACTGTTGCAGTGTTACAAAATGCTGGATTATCCAGCCAAATAACCTTGACGGCAGACCTGGGTACTAAAGCCATACGTCCAATGTATGATGCAAGTTCACCAGCAAGAGAGTACTTAAGGGGGCATATGAGCGTAAATCCTCCATCTCCAACCAGTAAGCCACAAGAAGCCTGAGAAAAAAGAAATGTCAGCTAGGAGGGGAGAAGCAAGGCAGGTAAAGTTCCAACCCTCCCCCCGGTACAAAAACGGTTAAAGACAAGGACAGGGAAGGTAGACTGGGAAAGAATATCACAACAGTAATCAGTGCAACATCTACTGTTATGGCAAGTTCTTACACAACTGTACTATGTCCTTTATTATATCACTATTGCAGTACTCAAAACTGTTGGGTGATTCCCAAAGCTTAGGATACAAGAATGGTGGTAGGATGCTGTACAGAACTGCCCAGTAGACCAGAAAGGAGTGATCTGGTGAAGGCAGTCCTGGATCTAGAATAGGGATTCACTTTGTAATATTTTGTAAAGATGTGCACATCAGACAAAGTCGCTGCTTCAAGAATGGTCCTAGAATCAATTCTCTTGTAAAAGGTTCCAGATGAGGCTACTGCTCTGAGAGAATATGCCTTTGCTGAAGAGATGAGGGGGAGAGGGGGCCTTCGTTTTCTTTTTCTTTGGTGCAAAGTCTGCTTTGACTAACCAGGGAACCTCGGACCCCTGACGCACTTTGATGCCTGATCCTGGGATTTCCTCTCCAATGAGAATCTGAGGTATGCCCTTTGGTCACTCTGCAATAGCAATACGGGGCCCACCTTTCTCGCCATCACTGGTAACTACAGTCGCTTCGAATGCGCAAACTTCAGACGGCATGCCAGCTTTTGGTAGATTTGTGGTACTGGAGTCCGAGCTATTGTTGGGCATATTGCTGGTCTTAAGGCCTCAGGAGGTACAATCAAGCATCTGACTAGGGAGCTGTGCTTTTCTTATGAATGGGATCTGCTATCTTAACTTAGACAAGGTGCTTTAAACTCTGCATTTCCAAATACAAGCTGAGTGACAACAGTTGGGTTCTTAAGGTCTTAGGGATGAATAACTGACAAATACTACAATTTTTATAATCATGCTCTGCCCCTAGATAGAAAAGCACTAGGAGTGGCAATCCTAAAGGAAATCGGTCTACCACAATATCCCTTCCAAGCTGACATCTAACAAAGCAAGAGAGAACAATACAACTGAGTAAAGTAAATGTAGATTCTCTAATGGGGCACTCATCGGAACCAATTAAGGGCAATGGTACCAACGATCACTCAGAGCATGTGTGTGAGATCTGCATATGCAGCGGCAGCGAGACAGTCCAAGAATTTATGCTCTAAAGTCTACTTACGTATCATTACACCCGTAGGTTTAGGTCATACGTCAGATGTATGGCTCTTTGGCCTTGGTAACCCAGCTGGACATCAAGGTAATTTGAAGAGATAATCCAACAATCAGAATGCAGAAAAAGGAAGGAGAGAAAATTACAACTGTACATTTACCATAAATGTAGATGTTCGAGTATATTCACTGTTGCAGTCATCACATTTGTGTTATCCTGACAGGGGTAGCCCTCAGTCGGCCTGAATACCAGAGGCTTAGTATTTCTGCGTCAATTGCTGTCACTCCAGAACTGACGTCAGGTCATCAGTGGTATAAAATCAGGCAGCTGACTCCATTTACATCAGTTTTTCTTGCCCAAATGTCAGGAGTCCCCAAATGGGGAGCTAGGCTATGGTGGAAGAACACCACCAGTAGAAAGTAAATACCAAAAATCCCTGTAATGAGTGAGGAAAAGAGAGAGAGACAAGGGGGATGGAGGGTAGGAAACCAGGTCTGCAACCGTGAATACACTCGAACATCTACATTTATGGTAAGTGTACACAACTGTACTATGTTCTTCGTGTTTCACTTTTGCAGTCATGGCACTTGGGTTGCTTCCCAAAGCTGAAGAAAAGGGTGGAGGCAGTCAATACCACTGGGGGCTGGGCTAGCATGCCCTGCAAAACTGTGGTTGCAAAGCCTGCCCTGGATTTGGAGAAGATAGGCAGGTGGTAATGCTTGGTGAAGGTATGAACAAAACTCCATGTTGCAGGCTCCAGGATGTCCCTGGTAGGGACCCCTCTGAAAAAAGCTGCAGAGGTGGAGGTTGCACTTGTGGAATGTGTCCTGACCCCCTGGGGGGGGGGTCCCGTGGTATTTGTAGCAGAAATGGATAACGTGTGCTATCCATTTGGAGACTTCTGTTTGGATATGACCTTGCCCTCTGCCCCTGCTGCAAAGCTGACTAGCAATTGGTCAGTTTTCCTACAAGATTTAGTCCTATCCAGGTAAAATCTGAGCTGTCTGTGCACATCTAGAGAATGCAGAATCCTTTCCCCCTTGTTTTGCGGGTTAGAGAAAAAGGTGGGCAAATGAATAGATTGGTTGAGAGCCACACTGGACACCACTTTAGGCATGAAAATTGGGTTAGTCCTGAGGGAGACCCTGCAAGCATAAAAAATGATGAAAGGCTCTACTGCCATGAGTGCTTGTAGCTCAAACTCTTCTAGCTGAAGTGATGGCCAGAAGCAAGGCTGTTTTCCAAGGGAGGAATTTTAACTCTGCTGAAGCTGCAGGCTCAAAGGGGGGTAAGTGTGAGCTTTTCCAACACAAAGTTAAGGTCCCAAGCTGGGGTAGGAGCTCTTTTGGGTGGCCTTTAGCCCCTCTTAGGAACTGTTTGATGAGAGGATGAAAAAAGAAAGGTGGCTCTGTGCTGTACTGAGCAGAGATGGCAGAGGCATGAATTTTAATAGAAGAGAAGGACAGGCCCCTGTGTAGTATGTCTGCTAGGTAATCCAGGATGAGAGGTAGGGAGGGCTGTGCTGTTTCAGCTCCTTTAGTCTGGGATCCAGGTACAATACCTTTTCCATTTGTCAGCATAGGATTTTCTAGTGCTGGGGCATCTGGCCTCAGGTATAACATCCAGGACTTGCTTGCTTAGACTGGCAACTGCAGGGGAGGTCAGGGAATAAGCCAGGCTGCCAGGTTCAGGGTCTGCAATTGTGGATGAATGAATTCTCAGTTCTGCTGGGTCAGGAGAGTTGGGATCTGAGGTAGGTGCCATGGTGGCAGGGGTGACAAACTGCGCAGTAGTGGGTGCCAGTGCTGGCGTGGCCAGTCTGGGGCAATCAAGATTGCTCTTGGTTTTTCCTCTCTTATTTTGAGTAGTACTCTTGAAAGTAGAGGTAGAGGGGGAAATGCATAGATTGAGAGGTTTATCCATTGGAAGGATAGGGCATCCACTTTCCAGGCCTTGCTGCGAGGTTCCCTGGTGCAGAATTTGCTGAGATGGTGATTGTTGTGGGAGGCAAAGAGGTCCACCTTCGGGGTGCCCCATTTCTGGGTTACAAGGTTGAAGGTGCTGTGGTCGAGCTGCCATTCATGTAGGTCTAGGAGTTGTCTGCCAGAGAGTTTTGGAAGCCTGGCAGGAATTGTGCTTGCAGGTGAATTTGCATGGCTAAAGCCGTGTGCCAAAGGGTCATGGCGAGCCTGCAGAGGGGATAAGAGTGAGTTCCTCCCTGCTTGTTGATGTACCACATAACTGTGGTGCTGTCTGTTTTGATCAGTAGAGGCCCCAGGAGAGTAGGGGGTCTGAAAGCTGTCAAAGCGTGATGAACAGCTAGCATCTCTTTTTGGTTGATGTGCAGATGTATGTGATTTGGGCTTCAAATGGCCCTGAATGCACCTTCCGTCCAGGTGTGCACCCCAAGTATAACCTGATGAGTCTGTGGTTAGGGTCTGTGGTTAGTTGTGAGAAGGGAAGACCATTGTTCTGGTTGCATACTGCTGCCCACCAAAAAAAATCTTTCTTTAGACAAGGTATCATAGGTATGATACAGGTCCTGAGAGTGTTGACATCAAAGGCTTTTTAGGTACCACTGAAGTTCCCTCATATGCAGTTTGGCATATGGAATGAGTAGACTGCCGGACGCCATGAACCCTAGAGCTTGCAGGATTTTCCTTGCGGATAACTGGGTTCTGGTGACTAGTTGAGAAAAGTAGCCTGTCAGACGGGCTTGTTTTTCTGGACTAAGGAATGCCATCTGGGAAGTCTGCCTGAATCAGGTAGTCGTCTAAGTAGGGATAAATTTGAATATTCCTTTGTCTGCAAAAGGCAATGGCTGGAGCCAGGCATTTTGTGAAAACTCTGGGAGCAGTGGATAAGCCAAAGAGAAGGGCAGAGAACTGAAAGTGCAAAGATCCTGCTCTGAAACGTAGCTATTTCCTGCAGAAATCCCTGATTGGGATGTATAAGATAGACCTCTTTTAGGTCTAGGGTAGCTAACCAAGCATTCTTGGACAGCATAGGAAGAAGCTGCTGGAGGGAGAGCATTTTGAATTTTGGTATCACCAGGAAGGTGTTTAGAATGGATAGATAACGAGGATTGGGTGCCAGGTGCCCTTTTTTCAAAGTACCAAGAAAAGCCTGGAATAGAAACCTTGGCCTATCTGGTCTGCAGGAACAGGCTGTATTGCCCTCATGGAGAGCAGGGAATGGACTTGGTTTTGTGCCTCTGCCCACTGGTTTGGAGGAAGATCTGGGAACCCTTTTGGGGTAGGTAGAGTAAGTAATGTCTTTCAGCTTTTCCCGGTTAGGGGTCGCCACAGCGGAACTCCGGTCTGCTAATGATTGGCAGTGGATTTTTACAGTGCCGAGTTGCCAGCTCGATGCCAAACCTTCAAAGAAGGCACACCCATTCACGCACCTACCTGCATGTCTTTATATGTCACTTGACCACGGGGAGGACACAGAAAGCACTCCAGCAGAGAATCGAACGGGAGAACATCTTGCTGTGAGGCAACGCTAACCGCTGCAACACAGTGAAAATAAAATTTGTATCCCTGGGACACTGTTGCGAACCCACTGGTAGTTTGTGATAGAGGCCCAGTATTTGGCATGGAAAGAGTTATCCTCCTAGGGGCACAAGCAGGTGGGCAGAGATAAGGGGTGGAGGTGTAAAGTCATTCTGAGTTCTTTCCATACGAGGGTGGCTTAGCACTCCCAGTTTTTGAAGTGGAGGAACTCCATTGCTTAGGTCTCTGCATTCCCTGGGACTGCTGTCTTGGGGGGGGGGGGGGGTCTGCTTCCCATACGTCTTGTCTGAGCTGGTCTTGAGGGGACCGGAAAGGACCAGTGCCTGGAAGGGCAATGCCTGCTGAACCTCACAGGCTGGACCTGCAAGAAGTCTGTCTGCACAGATTTAGTTTTTTCTTCCATCTTTTTCAAGACTTCTGTCTTGGTGCCACATAAATTGTCTTTGTTCAATGGTGCGTCCAATAGTTTTGATTTGACATGGTCTGAAAAGGTCTGTTCCTTAAGCCAAGCATGTCTAAGTACAGAACCTGTGACTGCTGTCCTGCAGGATGTGTCTAGTAACTCGGCTTGCAGAATGCATAAGCTCCTGCAATTCTTTATTTTCTGCACAAGTCGGAAAGGTAGATATTTTTTGTTTAAGGAGTTCCACAGTATGTTGCTGGAATTTCAGCATGTGGAACTGACAACTGCGTGCTCTAATGGCAAGAATTGCAGAGGTGTATACTTTTTTATCCCATCTGTCTAAAGCTTGGGAACCCCTGTCCGAGGGGGTGGGATTCTTAGCTGTGGTTGCTTTTATTCCTTTAGGCCCTTGGGAGATGACCTCTGGGTCAGTAGTAGAATTCTTGAAAAGAAATTTGTGAGAGTCAGGGACCCTAATACCTGTCAGGCTTCCTGGGAGCAAGAGGAAGGGTGTCCGGAGTTAAACTGGATTCTATAAAAACATCATCCACAACATCCAGGACGGCAGAAATGGCTAAAGGTCTGTGCTTAACGGAAGCATCATCGTCAGTTTTGGACTTGTGCGGTCTGTCTTTATCATCAAGTTTTTTCGGAAGATCAGTAGTCGGACGGCTTAGCGAAGCCATTTCGGAATATGGTGATCAAGAGCAAAAATATTTAGCTACAATAAGGGACCGACTATGTACATTTCTGGCATTGAACAAAGCACAAAACCAACAGCGAGGGATGTCGTGGTCTGGGCCTAAACAGGTGACACAGTAAGAATGGAAATGTCGGTGTGGTATTTGCTTTCCACAGGCGAGAAAATTGCTAACTTTTAGTGACCTCGGTTAGAGCAAGAAAAAAGGATCCCAAACGGGGTACTTAGCTTTAGAAGACTTCAACTTCAATTCAGAAATGAAAACTCGGGTAGCGGCCGACCGGCACTC
The DNA here is from genome assembly GCF_019279795.1 of Protopterus annectens. Classification (NCBI taxonomy): domain Eukaryota; kingdom Metazoa; phylum Chordata; order Ceratodontiformes; family Protopteridae; genus Protopterus; species Protopterus annectens. The sequence goes on from NC_056725.1 coordinate 355,267,163, forward strand.
ATGTGAACTGCTTCTGCTTTGGGCTCCTCGGCAAGAAAGACTGATGTAATGGTGTTGGCTGCCTGACTTTATACCACTGACGACCTGACGTCAGTCCTGGAGCGACAGCAACCGATGCAGAAATACTAAGCCTCTGGTATTCGGGCCAACTGAGGACTACCCCTGGCAGGATAACCCAAGTGTGATGACTGCAACAGTGAAACATGAAGAACATCTTGCTACTCTTACATTTCTCTCTGCGTTCTAATGTTGTTAGAGATTCAAAAGTGTAAAACAGAATGCTGCATCCACATTCCACTTCGGCCTTATGTGAACAATAAATGGGTGTCCAGTGGCTATTTGTGTCTTTTTTTTTTTTTTTGTGAAAAGATTCTGTGATCAGACTTTTACAGCAGTTCAGCACCTTGCTTTATACATATGCCCTTCCAGGCATAAAACTGTGAAGGGCATGAATTGTTGATATCAGGAGTACTGTAAGAAATATTCCAGTCTTTTTGTGCCTACGTTTACAAACTGTACACTTTGCAAATGTAATGTAGTTTCTGTTTCTTCCTCAAACATACAAAGTAACCCAAAGTTCTTGCTGTACATTTGGAAACAGGTATACGTCTTTGGGATGCCTGCTCTTCTTTGGTGGGTGTGGTCAAGCCAAACAATGGATCTCAGAGCAGAAGAATCAATAAGAGAAAAGAAAAAAATGTCAAAGAATGTGCACTCAAAATTGGAATATTTAATGAACATGATTTATTAAATTGTGTCTTCTGCTTTACTTTTAACATTTCTGCACACCACTACTTAAGGTTTATGGACAAATACAGAATAGTATCACTAAGATGCTAGGCATGAATACATGCATACAGTGGATATAAAAAGCATACACACCCCTGTTAAAATGCCAGGTTTTGCGATATAAAAAATGAGACCACAATAAATTATTTCAAAACTTTTCCCACATTTAATGTGACCTATAACCTGTACAATTCAACTGAAAAACAAATTTGTTAGGGGAAAAATATAAAAAAATAAAAAAAGTACAATAAGCTGGTTGCACAAGTGTGCACACTCCTAAGCTAATAATTTGTTGAAGCACCTTTGGATTTAATTACAGCATTCAGTCTTCTTGGGTAGGAGTCCATCAGCATGGCACATCTCGACTTGGCAATATTTGCCCACTCTTCCTTGCAAAACCTCTCCAAATCTATCAGACTGTGAGGGCATCTCTTGTGCACAGCCCTCTTCAGGTCACCTCACAGATTTTCTATTGGATTTAGGTCTGGGCTCTGGCTGGGCCATTCCAAAACTTTAATTTTCTTCTTGTGAAGCCATTCTTTTGTTGATATGGATGTATGCTTGCAGTCATGGTGTTGAAAGGTGAAATATTTCTCTTCATCTTCAGCTTTCTAGCAGACTCCTGAAGGTTTTGGGCCAAAGGTGACTGATATTTGGAACTGTTCATAATTCCCTCCACCTTTACTAAAGCCCCAGTTTCAGTTGAAGAAAAGCAACCCCCAAAGTACGATACGGCCACCACCATGCTTCACCGTGGGGATGGTGTTGTTTTGGTGATGCAAAGTGTTGTTTTTGCGCCAAAAACTTACCTTTTAGAATTGTGGCCAAAAAGTTCAACCTTGGTCTCATCAGACCATAACACATTTTCCCACATGCTTTTGGGAGTCTTGATGTATTGTTTTGCAAATTTTAGCCGGGCCTGGATGTTTTTCTGTATAAGAAAAGGCTTCCGTCTTGCAACCCTACTCCATAGTCTAGACATATGGAGAATATGGGAGACTGTTGTCACATGTAGTACACAACCAGTACTTGCCAGAAATTCCTGCAGCTCCTTCAGTGTTGCTGTAGGTCTCTTGGCAGTTTCCCTGACCAGTTTTCGTCTCGTCTTTTCATCAATTTTGGAGGGATGTCCAGTTCATTACAATGTCACAGCTGTCCCATATTTTCTCCACTTTTTGATGACTGTCTTCACTGTTTTCCATGGTATATCCAATGTTGTGGACATTTTTTTGTACCCTTCTCCTGACTGATACCTTTCAACAATGAGATCCCTTTGATGTTTTGTAAGCAATTGAGTAAATGTCAGGAAAATCCTACTAGAACAGCTGAACTTTGAGGTTAATCACAGTCTCTTTAATTGATGGCAGGTGTGTACCCAAGAAGACTGAATGCTGTAATTTTAATCAAAAGGTGCTTCAACAAAGTATTAGTTTAAGGGTGTGCACACCTATGTAACCAGCTTAATGTAAGATTGTTATTCTTTATATTTTTCCCCTAACAGATCTGTTTGTACAGGTTATAGATCACATTAAAGGTGGGAAAAGGTTTGAAATGATTTACTGTGGTCTTATTTTTTATATCAAATTTTAACAGGGGTGTGTACACTTTTATATCCACTGTATCATGTACACTACATAAAAAAGCTGTTTTGTTTTTAAATTATTAAAGTGAATGATTTGTTAATTTCTGCAATGGACTCTGCAGTCAGGCAGCAGATAATAAATATCAAGCCCATTATTTGGCGGTTTCACTTGCAAATCAGTGCTTTAAACTATAACTTTATGTTGATTTGAGAGGCAGGATTTCAAAACAGATATGCAGAAAAACAAACTATGCAAAACCTGACCATCCAGAAAGGACTACCCATACTATAATGCCTTATAAAAATAAAGACCTCGCCAAGCAGTAACTTCATGTGTCTTGAGCAACTGTGCCTTTAAAAATTGCTATGTAGCAGCTGTTATAAGAAAAAAAGAACCTCAAAGCTCTCCTATTATAGTTTTGCTATACTTATCACATCAAACTGCTATGTTTCCCAGACATATGAATAAGGTTTGTTTACTAGTTTTCCCTTCTACCTCCTGCAAGTAAGCTATTAGCTGCTTGTAAAGCAAGCAGTCAGTAACACTAAGCTGTGCGGGTCCATCTGCAGTATGCAATGGCTTATCTCCTGGAAAGTGCAGAGATGAAATGAAAATGAAGTACGTACCCTAATGTTACAGCTTGACTAGCAGTTCCATCTTCATCATCTCTAGGATTAAAGACTATGTCTAAATGTTTTACTTGTTTTCCCTTTCTCTCTCTCATTATTTCAGTAAAGGACACACTCCACAAACAGAATACGAGGTGCTTCTGGTATACTTAGTTCACTTTTCTTGAAAAAACAATCATTTAAAATGCGAGAATCACTGCAGCATTGTGGAGAGCTCCTAGTTTACTTTCCTGTGTGACATCATCACATTCAACGTACCGATGATGTAAGTTTATTTATCTGGGCAGTCCTTTGTTACTCTGACAGCAGTACAAATGCTACAGCATGTGTTTTAAGCTCATTCATTTGTGCTGGTGCTGTCAAAAAATGTATAACTAGCGTTATTTTTTGTACGGCACTGGAAATCAGAAAGTAATAAAAGCTAAAGCAGCATTTTAATTCCCATTTTTAGTGCACTGCAGACAATTATGCATTTTAAACATGTGTAGTAATCATTTACTTCTAGTCATTGCGTTTTTGCAGTGATTAATACATGCAGTAATTAAATAAGTGTTTATTCTGTAATTCTCGTCATGTTGCCAAAATGAAAATGGGGGAAAATGTTTTACTTTCTGTTGCAAAGTATGTTTTTGACATGCTCCTGCATATAAGCAATTAGCACTTGAAGTGTATTGAAATGATGCCCTCATTCTCCACCTGTAATCTGCGGCTTGTGAGTGTAACATGCCTTAGTTTTCACAGAAATAAGTGTTATTATGGCAATTATAAGTTTCAGAATAATTCAACTAATACTGCATTTTTTTTCTTGGTGGGGGGGGGGGGGTGTTGTGGTTTGTAAATATGTTTGTTGCTGGCATTTTTGCAGTGATTAATGGCTCAGTTTTCTTTTAGGACTTCTTTCCATGTGGCCAATATAACACTGGAATGATGTTTCAAATGCTGTTATGGTTTGAAAAAACTGCTTCATTGCTGGCACTTTGGCAGTGATTAGTAAATGCAGTAAGTTTTAACTGCATTTTTTTTTCTTTTTGGACTTCTTTTCCATGTACGAAAGATGGCAATGGAGGAAAAGCACTGTATGTGTTGCCTGCTCTAAGTTTACTAGAAATATGTTTTGCAGTACTGCATGTAAATTTAGTTACACTTTTCAAACTGTTAATTTCAACTACTACTGGACGTCCTTTTTCCTGGTGGGTGGGGTTTTGAAGAGAAAGTAACTGCTTATCATTTTTGTGAGGGCTGTAAGGTTTCGGAGAGAATGCTATTCGCTCTATGTATAAAATAAGCAACATAGCACACTTGTGATTAAAATGATTTGTCAAACTTTCCTAATCAAATGTAAAGAATCAGTTATGGGATCAATCTCCTTTCTATACACCATATATGAAAGTTAAGTACTTACCATAACGAATGATCCATGTTGTCTTATTTTTATCCAGTTTAACATATGGGACATCAGATCCAACCATATCCAATCTCAGCACCGAATCTGAAGCTTCCATGATTCCAGGGCTCTGACTCCTACTTTACCCACAATTCCCTGAACTCCAAACCAGTACCTCAGACCAAGTTTGCCCTATATCAAAGTGTTCAGACCTATTTACAAAAAAAAACTGTAGAGACCCTAAATCCAAAACTGGAAAGGGAACCAGAGAAAAGAAGAGAGTCAAGGTTATGAGACAGTGCTGGTCACAGACAGGGTATGGTTTGGCAACCACTCAATAGTCTATACATAAGAATATCAATTTGGGAAGGAGGCTGGTGGGAGGGGAAGTTGAACCAGATGAAAAATCAGACAAAATGGATCTTTTTTATGGTAAGCACATAACTTCCATATCCAATGTAGTCTATTTTCATTCGATTCAACATATGGGATAGGTTCCCAAGCTGTCTGAGTGGCACCATGTAAGGGTATTCCTGAGAATGGTGGAGCTGAAAGAGGAATGAAATCTGGAATGCACATCCAACTTACGAGTTAGAAAGGTATGCAGAGCGGACCAAGTTGCTGCTGCACAAATGTCATCAATGGCTAGCCTCTTACACAAAGCTGCTGAGGTAGCCACTGCTCTTGCTGAATGAGCCTTGGGTATAGACTGAAAATTTAAACCAGTCTTAGCAAAGAAAAGAAATAACACTAGCTAGACGGCTGTCAAATTATAACTTTCATAACTCTACCAAGCCTAAATTTTGGGTGCACAATAATGAGTTGATCAGATTTTCTGAACTGTTTTGTGTAATGAAGACAGAACCGCTTATGACAAACTAGCACGTGTAGAATGTATTATCCTTGGTTAGGAAATTTGGGAAAGAACACTGGTAAGCCTATGGATAGGTTTTAGCAATGGACGCTGCCTTTGGAGGGAAAGATGCATTAGTTCAGAGAAAAACCCTACCCTTCTCGAAAATCAGAGTGCTTGAAGTTTCAAAATCAGTCTGGCAGAAGTGAGCGCAACTAAGAAAATGTTTTTCATCTCAGAAAACTGATATCTACCATGGCTGCAGGTGCAAAAGGAGATGGAGTCAGAACGTGGAGCATGACAGTAATATCCTTTGAAGGAAATGGTTCACTAATGGGGGGATGTAAAGAATAGTTGTGTAAAATCTTACCATAACCATAGACGTCCTTCTCTTCCATGCTGCAGTATTCTTGGTGTGGGATTGCCTGCCTTCAGGCGACCCACACGTCGGCTCCTATACAAAAGCTTCAGCTTGGCTGTTGCATCTGCATGGGACTTCACACTTAGGGCCATAAACCAGGGACCTTTATGTGTGACTTCTACATGCACAATCCTCAGAAATTGACGCTAAGCAGGCAAAGTAGATGGCCCAGCAGGACAGGCTGCCAAAGATGACATGTATAAAATCCTGGGTCTTTTCTGAAATGGAGAGAGGCATCAGGGAGCAGTTAGACTGGTAGAGTCTGAGGGGGAATGGTGGGTGGGAAGGAATACTGCAACATGGAAGAGAAGGACATCTATGGTTATGGTAAGATTTTATACAACTAGTCTAGGTCCTTCTATTCCTACGTTGCAGTATTCTTGGTGTGGAAGAGTACCACCGTTTAGGTTAATGAAAGGGTGGCGGATGCAGAAAATGATTCCACAAAGCCTTGTAGGATTGCCCTGGCAAATCCTGCAAGTGCTTTGGAGATTTGGTCCAGTTTGTAATGTTTGGTGAAAGTGTGTACAGTGGACCATGTAGTTGCTTCTATAATGGAAGCTGTGTCCATGCCTTTTTGGAAAGCCTTGGAAGTGGCCACTGCTCTTGTGGAGTGCGCCTTAACCCCAACTGGAGGATTTTTTCCATGGTGTGAGTAGCAAAAACACTATTGCCTTTCTAATCCATGTAGCAATTGTCTGTTTGGTGACTGCCTTGCCCAATGCCCTGGGGTGAAAAGATACAAAGAGTTGTTTGGATTTCTTGTCCAGGTAAAATCTCAGTTGTCTGTGGACATCTAGGGAGTGGAGTATCCGCTCTCCTTGGTTAGTGGGAGGGTGGAAAAAATTGGGTAGCTGAATGGATTGATTTAGAGATAAGTCATTGACTACCTTGGGCATGAAGGAATGGTTAAGTTCTCAGAGTGACTCTGTCCCTATGAAAAATGGTGTAAGGTGAGCATGCCATTAAGGCTTGTAGCTCGCAAACCCTTCTGGCAAAGGTAACAGCCACTAACAGTACTGTTTTCCAAGTACAAAACTGCTAGCTGGTTCGAAGGGGGGTCTAGGTGAGTTTTTCCAGGATGAAGTTCAGGTCCCGTGGAGGAGGAACAGGCTTCTTATGTGGTCTGATGTGCAAGACCCCTTTAAGGAAGAGATTCACATGTAGTCTGGCTAACAATGGAGGATCTACAGGTAAGGAGGCTGATAATGTGGAGAGGTGTACTTTCACTGATAAGAAAGTCCACCCTTTATGAGTTGACACATATATGAGAGGACTAGGGGGAGTGTCAGCCTCGTAAGGGTCTCTTTCCTGTCCCAGACACCACTGAGTAAATCTTTCCCATTTAGCAAGGTATGATTTTCTAGTAGTAGGTTTCCTGACCTCCCTCAGGACTGAGAGCACATCCTCTGAATAGTGGTGTCTAAATGGGTTAGCAATTTATCACCCACAGAGTCAGGGATAGCATTTGCAAGTGTGGGTGTAGGAGAGTTCCTTTGTCTTGTTAGGTCAACCTTGTGGGGTAACTCACAGTGATTGCCCTTGGATAAATTGTATAGAAGGGGGAACTAGTGCTGCCTTGGCCAGTAGGGAGTCACTAGAAAGATTTGTGATTTGTCCTTCATGATTTTCAGAAGGACTTTCTGAATCAGGTGGGGGGGGGGGTGTACAGGAAAGTACAGTTCTGTACCTACCATAAATGTAGATGTTCGAGTGCTAATACAGCTGCAGTCATAACAGATGGGTTCTCCTGCAGTCAGGCGGGTCCTCGGTCGGCCGAATTCCAAAGTCTAGGTCCAGCGTCGGTTGTCATCGCTTTCTTTCCTGACGTCAGTGCAACAGGAGTATATAAGACACAGCCGACGCCATTTTCTTCAGTCTTTCTTGCCCCAGACGTCAGGTGCCCCCAGAAGGAAGGCAATATATATATTAAAAAAAAATAATAATATATATATATAGATATATATATATATATATATATATATATATATATACATATATATATAATATATAATCATGCATTGCAATATAATCAAAAAACAGTAGTTGCAAGCAAATACATCATAGAAGGATAACCCAATCAAGTTGTAAGATGAGGAGTTAGCCACTAGGTCTGTACCCAGAGGGGAAGGAGGGAGGGAAACCTGGAACTGCAGCTGTATTAGCACTCGAACATCTACATTTATGGTAGGTACAAAACTGTACTATGTTCATCGTGCATACAGCTGCAGTCATAACAGATGGGTAGAATCCCAAAGCTACGCACAGGGTGGTAGGCACTAGGTGGAACTGGGAGGAGCCAGAATGCCCTGCAACACAGCAGTGGCAAAGCCTGCTTTAGATTTGGAGTATAAAAGTAGGTGGTAGTGTTTAGTGAAGGTATGCACAGAACTCCAAGTGGCTGCCTCCAAAATATCTTTGGTAGGGACTCCTCTGAGGAAGGCTGCAGAGGTAGCTGTGGCCCTTGTGGACTGGGATCTGATGCCTGCAGGTACAGATTTACCATGAAAGGAGTAACAAAACCGTATGCAGTGGCCTATCCATTTTGAAATTGTCTGTTTGGAAATTGGCTTCCCTTGAGCTCCTACAGCATAGGACACAAAGAGTTGTTCTGATTTCCTGAAAGGCTTTGTTCTGTCCAAATAGTAACGTAAGCTGTCTATGGATGTCTAAGGAATGTAGCAGCCTTTCCCCTTTGTTTTGAGGATTGGGGTAAAAGGTAGGTAAGTGTATGGCCTGATTTAAAGCTACCCTGGATACTACCTTAGGCATAAATGATGGGTTGGTTCGTAGGGAAACCCTGTCCTGATGGAAGATGAGAAAGGGCTGCACAGCCATGAGGCCTTGTAGTTCCGAAACCCTACGAGCTGAGGTAATGGCCAGAAGGAAAGCTGTTTTCCAGGACAAATATTGCAAATCTGTTGAGGCAGCTGGTTCAAAGGGAGGCAAAGTTAATTTTTCTAGAATGTAATTAAGATCCCAGGCTGGTATTGGTTGTTTCCTTGGAGGTCTTATATTCTTAGCCCCTCTGAGGAACTGTCTTAAGAGTGGGTGAGAGAATAAGGGTGGATCAGTGTTGTATTCTGCAGAAATGTCTGAGGCATGGATTTTGATGGAGGAAAATGAAAGTCCACTGTTCAACAGCTCAGCTAGATACTGTAATATCGGAGGCAAATTCAGTTTTCTAGGATCCTGGCCTTTTTTCTCATTCCAAGCGCAAAACAGTTTCCATTTTGCGGAGTAAGCCTTTCTAGTAGATGGCCTTCTGGCCTCCAAAAGGACATCCTGCACCTCCTTGGAGAGTAGGGTCTGTTGTGGTGTTAAGGAATTTTCTACGCAGCCATGTTGAGTGTTTTCAGCTGACTATGAAGAGTTTTGTAGCTGTGCTGAGTCAGTAGAAGAGGCATTAGAGGTAGGGTCCAGAAAGGAGAATGTGTTAGGCTCCTCAGGAGTTGGTACCAGTGTTGTCTTGGCCAGTCTGGAGCAATCAGTATCATCTTCGGTCTGTCTGCTCTTGCTTTCAAGAGCACCTTGGGCAGAAGAGGCAAAGGTGGGAAGGCGTAAACTGTCCGTGCTGCCCAACTGAAACAAAGGGCGTCCACTCTCCAGGCCTTTGGATGGAATGTCCTTGAGCAGAATTTTGTCAATTGATGATTCCTGTGGGAGGCAAAGAGATCTATGTCTGGCCGTCCCCACGCTTGGATTATATTTGTAAACACTTGAGGATGCAACTTCCATTCATGTTGGTCTGTCATATTTCTGCTTAGATTGTCTGCCAGCGTGTTTTCCAACCCTGGCAGGTACTGTGCTTGAAGTTCGATTTGCCATTCCAGAGCCAAGTTCCAAAGTGACATGGCCCGCCTGCACAGGGGGTATGAATGTGTTCCTCCTTGTTTGTTTATGTACCACATTACTGTGGTGTTGTCTGTTCTCATCAATAATTGCCCTGGATGCAGGAGATCCTTGAAAGCTGTAATTGCATTTATCACTGCTAGCATTTCCTTTTGATTGATGTGAAGGTGCTTTTCCTTTTGGGACCATTTGCCCTGAATGCACCTGTCTGTCATGTGTGCCCCCCAGGCGTAGTCTGAGGCGTCTGTTGTGATGACTTGATTTGCTTGAGGCTTGCAGAATGGTAGACCTGTGTTTGTTTGGCATGCTTGGGCCCACCATAGAAATTCCTTTTGCAAACATGGGATTAGTGGTATTATTGTTTCCAAACTGTGGCTGTGTTGAGACCATAGGTTTTTTAAGTACCATTGAAGTTTCCTCATATTCAACTTTGCACATGGGATTAGAAGAATGCAAGATGCCATGAAACCCAGAGCCTGCAGGATTTTCCTTGCAGTTAGCCTGGTACAATTTGCTAGTATTTTGAAGTACTGAGTTAGTTGCCCCTGTTTTTCTGGCGTAAGATAGGCCATCTGGGTGTTTGTGTCCAAGTTGGCACCCAGGAAAATTATTTTCTGAGATGGTGTTTGTTGACTGTGTATCCCAGAGAATTCAATAACCGTGTTACATAAGCCAGATGTTCCAGAAGTATGCGTTTGCTGTCTGCTTGGATCAGGCAGTCGTCCAAATAAGGGTAAATTTGCATCCCTTCAAGTCTGCAGTAGGCAATTACTGATGCCAGGCATTTCGTGAATACTCTGGGCGCAGTAGATAAGCCAAAGGGCAATGCAGAGAATTGACAGTGGATTGAACCTGCAAGAAATCTGAGGTATCTTCTGCAGCTTTGTCTGATTGGGACATGCAGGTATGCCTCCTTGAGGTCCAATGTTACCAGTCAAGACTCCTTGCCCAGCATGGGAAGAAGCTGCTGTAAGGTGAGCATCTTGAATTTTGGTACGAGTAGAAATGTGTTTAGGATGGACAAGTCCAAAATGGGTCTCCAATCGGTTCCCTTCCTTGGTACCAGGAATAGTCTGGAATAAAAACCTTGACCTTGTTCGTGAGTAGGTACCTCTTGAATAGCTTTCATGTCCATGAGCTTTGAAATTTGTATTTGAGCCTCTGTCCTTTGATTGTGTGGCAGGTTCGGCATGCCTCTCATTTTTGGAAGAGTGTGAAAATGAAATCTGTAGCCTCTGTTTATAATGTCCAGGATCCATTTGTCTGTTGTGATAATATGCCAATTTTTTGAAAATAATGCCAGCTTTCCTCCCAAGGGTGCTGCCAGCTGAGACTTGCTTGGCATGCAAAGGGGAAAGTCATTGGGTTTGTTTCCTGTATTGTTGTGCACTGTCTTCGCCACCTCTTGGTGCTGGAGTTTGCCATGGTCTGCCTCTATATGATCCTTGAGATTGTCCTCTGCCCCTTGTGTGCCTGTATCTACCTCTTTGGGGCTTGTCCGTGGCTGGAAAGGACCAGTTTTTTGAAGGCCAATTTCTGCTAAACATGGTGGTTGTACCTGTAGAAAAGCTTTGACAGTTTGCATAGATTTAGCTTTTTCTTCCATTTTCTGTAGTATCTCCTCAGCATTAGTACCAAATAATACATCCTTTTGTAAAAGAGCATCTAGTAGTTTAGCTTTAACATGATCAGGCAAGGTTTGTTCCCTAAGCCAGGCATGTCTACGAATGACTGATCCTGTAACAGCAGCTCTACTTGAGGCCTCTAGAGCATCATAGCCACATTGTAAGGTGTGTTTACCCACTTGTTCTGCACTATGCATCATATCCTGCAACTCCTTCAAATCTGGTTGTTCAGGTTGTGACATTTTATTCCTTAATTGTGATAACAGAAACTGCTGATATTTAAGCATATGGAACTGACAATTTAAGGCCCTCATGGCTAGGGTGGCCGAGGTATATACCTTTTTCCCCACCTTTCTAAGGATCTAGACTCTCTTTCGGAAGGTAATGGATTCTTAGCAGTAGAGGCCTTCATTCCCTTGGGGCCTTGAGAAATGGTTTCAGGGTCAGCATTACGGCTTTTGTAAAGAAACTGGTGTGAGTTAGGAACTCTGTAGTACCTATCAGGCTTGACTGGGGCAGGAGGCAGGGAATCCGGATTAAGGCAAGCCTCCGAGTAAACATCATCAAGTATGTCCAAGACAGGAGGAATCGCCAGAGGTCTGTGCTGAGGTAGCAAAAGAAATTCCCTAAGTCTTTTCTTGGAATCTGAAAAATCTTGGCCTTCCCAATGGAAGTGTTCCCTCAAGGTATGCAAGGTTTCCCCAAAAGAGAAATCCTCTGGGGGAGATACAGAAGGAATGGACTGCTCTGCATCAGAATCTTCAAAAGGGGAGTACGAGTGTTCCTCTTCATCAGAATGTTCTGAAATAATGGAGCCCTGGTCAGAAGAGGGAGAATCTTCCTCCACTCTGGGTCTCTTGTCCGGAGGGGGTTGGGAACCCCTGATAAGAGTAATTAAATCCTCAGCCATTTTGAGCATCTGCTTTTTAGGCATGGGACCTGGAGATGGGCCCTGTGCAACAGGCCTCTTGGGATGCATGGCTGATTTGGACTTAGTAAAGGCCTTTATGGAAAAGGAAGACGAGGTCATGGGTGGAAGTGGACCTGTCCACATTAAGAGGCTCAACACTCACAGTGGCTTCGGTAGCTGTAGTCAGGGTATGGGCCGAGGCACCTGCGGTCTCGGTTACAGAAGACACCGCCAGAGAAGTGTCGTCGGTAGTCAGGGGCTGCGTAGGCGCCTCGCTGAGAACCGGACCACGTGTAGTCGGTTTTGGCGTGGTGTCGGTGGAGACCGCGGACCTCGCATGTCGGTCTTTGTCCTTGCGTTTTTTGGACAAAACGGTAGTCGGAGTCTCCGGCGACATTTTATAATCAAAAGCTTTACCAAAAAAGTGCTGGGCGAACTCCGCCCGACGCTTAATAGTGCGTTTATTGAAAGTAGCACAAAAGCGACAGCCCGAGACGTCGTGGTCTGGGCCTAAACAAGGTATACAGAGGGAATGGAAATCCCTATGCGGTATTTGCTTCCCACAAGAAATATTTGCTTCCCACAAGAAATACAATTGTTAACTTTGTCTGACATCGGTCTGAGGCAAGAAAAGTTTCCCCAACGGGGTACTTAGCTTTAAAGAAGACTTCGGTTTCCAAATTTTCGTAATTTCAGGAGCTGGCCGACCGGCACTTGCGAACTGCTTCTGCTTCGGGCACCGTGCGGCAAAAAAGACTGGAGAAAATGGCGTCGGCTGTGTCTTATATACCCCTGTCGCACTGACGTCAGGAAAGAAAGCGACGACAACCGACGCTGGACCTAGACTTTGGAATTCGGCCGACCGAGGACCCGCCTGACGGCAGGAGAACCCATCTGTTATGACTGCAGCTGTATGCACGATAAACATCTTCCCCTCCCAGGTGAAACTGAAGGAGTCTACTCTCCAGGCTAGTGGGGAGTAAGTCTTTGTGCAGAAGGTCTGCAGCTGCCTATTCTGGGGGGAGGCAAACAGGTCTATTTGTGGAGTGCCCCACCGGAGGACTAGGTCTAGGAAGACCGTCCTGTCCAGCATCCATTTGTGCTGTAGAGAGGATGTTCTGCTCAGGAGGTCTGCTTGCTTGTGGCTCTGCAAAGGGATGTAGCTGGCTTGCAGGGATAGGTTGTACTGGGATGCTAGGTCCCAAATTAGTAGGGCTAGCCTGCACAATAGGTATGCCTTGGTACCTCCCCGTTTGTTGATGTACCACATTACAGTGGTATTGTCCATCACTATCAGAAGAGGACCTGGTAGCAGTAGGGGTAGGAAGGTTTGTAGAGCTAAAAGAAATGGTGTCATCTCCTTTACATTGATGTGTTGGTTTTCATGGAAGGGTGCCACTGGGCTTGGACTCAGAGTGCAAGGTGGCTCCCCAACCAGAGTCTGAGGCATCTGTATGCAATATTTGTGTGGGTTGAGGGGGCTGCATTGGAAGCCCGGGGTTTAATTGTACTTGTTGGATCCACCAGATGATTTTCTTCTTTAAACAGGGAAGAAGGGGAATAACTTGTCCCAAGTGATTCTGGTGGTGTGATCAGATATTTTTGAGATACCATTGCAGTTTTCGCATATGCATTCTAGCTAATGGTAGCATGGGAATGGTTGCTGCCATCAATCACAGGAGTTGAAGGAATTGCTTTGCAATGATTGTCTGGGAGAATAACACTTCCTGGAAGTGGGAAGTTGGTGAGAGAACCTTGTTCTGTGGGAGAAAGGCTTTCATTCGTTCTGTACTGATTCTGCAACCTAGAAATATCTTGCCCTTTTCTGGGTTCAGGGAGGACTTCTTGAGGTTTGGGGTGAACCTTAGACTTTGTAGTAGGGACACAGTGAAGTGTAGATGTCTTAAGAGGGCTGTGCTAGGATAAGGATGTCGTCCAGATATGGGTAAATCTGGATTCCTTGAGTCCTGCAAAAGGCAATGGCTGGAGCTAGGAACTTTGTAAACACTCTTGGGGCAGTGGATAAGGCAAAGGGCAAGGCCATAAAATGGAAGTGTGAGGATGGCCCAGAGAAATGCAGGAAACGTTTGTGTGAGGCCCTGATGGGAATGTGCAGGTAAGCATCTTTTAGGTCCAAGGTGACCATGAAAGCTTTTGAGGGTATGAGAGTGGGAAGTGACAGCATTCTGAAGGATGGTACCTGCAGGTGAAGGTTTAGGAAGGAGAGATCCAAAATGGGTCTCCAGGGGCCGTCCTTTCGGGGGACCAGGAACAGACTGGAGTAGAATCCCTTTCCTTCTTGTCCTGTGGGAACAGGCTCTATTGTGCCTTGTTGTTGCAGGTCTGCCAGAATTTGTGGAGGGAGATGGCACTGTTTTTTGGGGGGAAATGGGATGCCTTTCCTGGGGGGGGGGGGTTGTTTCCAGGATAGAAATAATCCTTTTTGAATAATGGTTAATACTCATTGGTCTGTGGTGATTTTCTGCCAGAAGGGGAAACAGTGGGTAAGGTGAGTGGAGAGGGGTAGATGAGCAAGGCAGTCAATCATTATTGGGGCCTCCCCTGTCCTAAAAGGGCCGTCTAGGCTGAGGAGGTGGTCCAGTGGTTCTGGATGAGGAATATCTTCTAGTTCCTCTTCTGGGTCTGGAGGAAGAGGCAGCAGAATGTGGGTTACGCCTAACAAAGGTAGTCTTAGCCAGGTAGTTCCTATAAAATTTGGGTATAGGGGATACCAGGAGATGTTTAATATCCTGTAACTCTTTGCTTTTTTCTTGCAGATTCTTGAATAGGTCTGCAGATTGTTTTCCAAATAGGAAGTTGTGATCCAGGGGAGCATCCAAGATTTTGGACCTGAAGTCTTCTGGCAGATTCTGTAGTCTAAGCCAGGAATATCTCCTAAGGACAGATGGTGATGCTGCAGAGCGAGCATCGCAGCTGCATCTTACAGAGTGTCTAGCCACTTGTAGTGCTAAGGACAATTTGGAGGAAATATCCGTTTTAACGGAGCTGTCAGGAATAGAAGCCAGCATAGAGGTGACTTGGGATACTAAGTTCAGGGCATACGTGGTTATGTGTTTGACAGTTAATGGCTCTGAAGACCAAAGTGGATGAAGTGTACACCTTCTTGCCTATCCTATTCATGGATTTACTATCTTTATCCGTGGGCAATTGAGAGGCAGAAGGTAGCAACCTAGACTGTTTATCAGGGGCAGTGGCAATCACTGCTGGGTCTGCTAAGGGTGGCTTTATGAGGAATTTTTGTTCCTCTGGCACCTTGTAGAAGCGGTCTGGGGTCTTAGGAGCAGGAGGCTGTGAGTCAGGAGTTTTAGAGTCTGCAGTAAAGGCATCCAAGTATGCAGAAAGAACAGGGGGTACAGCTGAAGGGGAGGGGGACTCCACCTGCAGCAGTTCAAAGCATCTTTTTTTGGGGTTTCTGTCACTTGGGAAGTATCCCATTTGAAATGGTCTTCCATTTTGGTGATGGTTTCACCAAATGTAATGTCTTCAGGTGGAGAATCGCCTTCCACAGAATCCTCGTCAGGAGAGTAATATTCCTTGGGAGAAGCAATCTGGGATGCATGACAGATGGATTCATCTGAGGAAGAGTAGGTAGATTCATGTTCTTCTTCCTCAAGGAGGGGAGACCTGGGAATAGAAGAAGCAGAGGTAGGCCTAGGGCTTAGCAGAGGCAATGTAGTGGTGGGTGAGGCAGAAGGCCAAGGGGCCATAAATGCCTGCATAAGGGAGGAGGTGAAGGTCTCCCAGTCTGGAGGGGCATCAGAAGCAGGAGTAATATGTTTTGTTTTTTTGCTTCTTTTTGGTTGGAGTCTATCTAGAGATGAGTTTGGCAGCGGCTGCATCCGAAATCTGGATCCCTGAAGGAACCCCAGAATCTGGTTCCCCCTCGACATCGACAGGCAGTGTCTGAGAAAGCTCTGTGGATGTGCTGGACATCGGCTATGCAGCGGTCTCCGCGAGGGAGGTAGATGGAGCTGATGGAGCCGACGGATCCGCTGAAAGCTCCTCAACTCCTACATCGGTAGTTGGCGGGGCGTCCAGGTGCGAAGAGGCAGGTGATGAAGGCCTAGGCATCTTGGCCTTCTTACGCGGAGGTTCTTGGGCAGCCTCCGAAGCGGGATCCATCCTAAGGGCCAGCCATTTGAGGCGTTGGTTTTCTAAGTAAAGGTGTAAAGCTGCCAAACGGCTACATAAGGTCTAAAGCACAAAAGACTTACAAATAGGGCAAGAGTTATGGTCGTATTCCCGGCATAAGCAGAAAACGCATTTGTCACGGGCGTCCTTATGGGGAATTTGGCACCCGCATTGGCGCTTTCCCTTTTTACCGGACATCAGCTGAAAGCTACAACAACCAAGAGCAAGCAAAGCGAAAGATCGGTAAAATATTAGAAATGCAAAAACAACAGGTGAATCTATAATCGATCCATCTGAAGAGCAATTGTACGATGTGAAGTTGTCTGCAGATGAAAAGTTCAGAGGAATGTGCGTTTGCTGCCAACTGAACTTTGATGGTGGAATAGCTAGAGCCTTTTCAGGAGTTCAGCTAAGAATTACAAAACAGATGGTATGGGAAAAGAGAAAGAATCCAAGCCTTTATCTACTGCTCACAAAGAAAACCTTTTCCATTTACTGTTATAAACCTTTTCGTAGGAGGTTTCTGGGGAGCTGATATGGCATCAATGACCATATTGGGAAACCTGGCATGACTGACTACTGTCAAAATTGGAAGAACAAAGCAGTTAGTTTCATAGTAGTCTGACACAGATGAGGGAACCAGGATGGCTAGGATAGAAGGTCTGGATACGGATTCAACATCCACATAGGAGGTACTAGTAGAGACCAGAGAAAGTGGAACTGCACCTGTTGGGACCACTGCATCCCTTGGTGATTGTCCCTATGGAAGGATTTATGCAAACTGACTGATGCACTCGGGGTTGACATAGGAAGCAAAAAGGTCGGCCCCAGCAGCTGAAAATCAAACTTGCCACCACTGGACTGAGGGACCACTCTTGTAAAGTTAGGACAGCCTTGTTCAACTAGTCTGTTAAACCACTGGAACATCATGGAATGTGTGCTATCAGAAAACAGTGTGAAGGTATTGTCCAATGCCAAGCTCTCATGACCGCTCGACATAAAGGATAAGAACCTACTACTACCTTACTTTATGATGTACCAGATGACAGTAATGTCAGTCTGTATGGTGATCATTCACTTGGGAAAGACATCCTGAGGACCGCTCTTAACTCCAAAACATTAATGTGAAGAATGGCCTCTAAACCAGACCATGTATCATTCTCCCCAAAAAATACCCCCCACCCAAGAAAGGAGGCACCCATGGCCACTACTGTTAGTCATGTGTCTGCACAAAAAGGCCACCCTTCTGTTACTGGGGGGAGGTAATCCACCACACAATATGTTTGTGGTCTGCAAACTCGTGAGTAGATTCTTGGCATGTAGAGGGTGGAACTTCTGAGACCACTGAACTGCTAGCATCCACTGAAGAATTCTCATGTGATAATGAGCCATCAAAATCATTAGAAATGAGGAAGCCATGAGACCAAACAGATGTAGTCCTAATTGTACTGAAGGGTGGGGATGATGCATTACCTATGCAGATCTTTATCTCAAACAGCAAACTCTGTTGTGGGAAACTGACAATTTGCAAAGTAGTACTGAGGTGGCATCCGATAAAGTCAATCGGTTGTACTGGAAGCAAGTGACATTTTTGAAAATTCTCCATGATCCAAGCATTGAAGGAGAAGATCCAGATGGTGTACAAGATGTCTGGATAGAGTAGTTAGGAGCCAATCACCTAGGAAGGGGAAGACTTGGATCCAGAGCATGAACAAGTGTGCCGCTACCACTGCCATTATCTTTGTGAACACCCAAGGGTTGTGGTGAGACAGAACAAGCAGGACTCTGTACTAGAAGTGACTGGCTTCCAGCTGGAAACAGAGAAATCTCCTGGACCGCTTTTGTTTTCACATGTTAGTAAGAGTCCTGGAGTTTGATTGAGCACATCAATTGTCCTTCCTCAGAAGAGGCATTATGGACTGAACTGTGACCATCTGGAATTTTGTCTGTTTTACAAATTGGTTGAGATGACAGATCCAAAATTGATCTGAGGTCCCCCGTTTTCTTTGGAACTTAAAAGAAAGTTGAGTAGACTCCAGATCCTAGTTGGTCTTTGGGGACCAGCTGGACGACACTTTTCAAGCAGCTTTGAAATTTCCCCTGCTGCTGGCTCCCATGACTGGGAGGAATATTGGGGAACAATTTATTTTTTATGGGTGGACAAAAGGGAATGGAAGAGCCGCTGGTAATTATATTTTGCACCCACATGTCTCTCTCAATCTTGCCTGGTTGGGGATGTGGAGTTGTGTCCCTCCGACTGCCTCCAGAATGCAGCATTCAGGGAAACCTTCAGGGAGGCTGAAGCCCTTTTGGTAAAGGGACCGCAGAAGCCATGATCATCTCTGGCTCTAGGGTGACATCCACTGGAATTCCCTCCACCTGTACTATATGGAGGTTTATCATCGGAGCATCCTAGCAATGATTCTGTGACTTACAAATTCACATCTTTTCACCAGCTCTCCGACTCCTGGAGTAATACCTCTGAGGTGTGGAAAAACTAAAGCCTACTGCAAAGAGAGTATCATCATCCTGCTGGCTCCTGTTCAACGTGCCTTTCACTTTCAGCTCAAAAAGTGTGGAGCCATTGTAAGGGGCACTGATGGAGAAGTCTTGAAGCCTTTGGCAAAATCAAAAAGAAAAGATTACAAGACTTAAATTGTTTCTAAAATCATCTGGCCTACAAAGCTGGCAAGTATATTCTTATACTTGTACTGTTTCAGTGACATTTAACACTTCTGTGATGCATTTATTTGGCTGTATTTATCACTGTTTTTCAGCCTGCATTTGTTAAAGGACAACGGGATTCTATTATTAAATGCTCAACTTCTCTGTCCTTTTTCTCCCTATTTACAAGTCCCTGCTATGAAAAAACAACAGTGCAGCATTTAAAATATTTAAAATCGACTGTCTCTCCACTAGAAAGTACAGTTGTGTACCTACCATAAATGTAGATGTTCGAGTGTATTCACTGTTGCAGTTATTACACTTTGGTTATCCTACTGGCAGGCTACCCGCAGTTGGCCTGAATTCCAAAGTCCTGGTCCGGCATCGGTTGCTGTCACCTCTTCCCTGACGTCAGTGCGCCAGGGGAATAGAAGATGCAGCCGACGCCATTTTCTTCAGTTTTTCTTGCCCCAGATGTCAGGTGGCCCCAAGAAGGTAGGCAATACATATTGCTTATAAAAACATACAGTAAAATAAAAACAATACCTTCATCTACTAGCAAATACACCACATAGGTTGTATAGGTTAGAGAAGTATAGATAAGTCCCAGCAAAGAAAGGGGGATGGAGGGTGGGTAACCTGGACTGCAACAGTGAATATACTAACATCTACATTTATGGTAGGTACACAACTGTAGTATGTTCGCATTTCACTGCTGCAGTCATTACACTTGGGTTGAATCCCAAAGCTGAGGTAGGGCAGCTGGGTCCAAATAGGATTAGGAGTGGCTGAGGCCCTGCAGAACTGCAGTGGCAAAGCCTGCTCTGGATTTAGAGTAAAGAATTAAGAGATAATGCTTGGTAAAAGTGTGCACTGAACTCCAAGTTGCAGCCTCCAAAATTTCCTTGGTTGGTACTCCTCTAAGAAATGCTGCTAAAGTGGCTACTGACCTGGTAGAATGTGGCCTAATATTCTTAGGCACTGACTTGCCATGCTGTGCATAGCAGAATCCATTTTGAAATAGTCTGCTTTGAGATGGCCTTTCCTTGTAATCCTGCAATATATGCTACAAGCAGTTGCTCAGTTTTTCTGAAAGCTTTTGTTTTGTCCAAGTAGAAGCGTAGCTGCCTGTGTATGTCCAAAGAGTGCAGAAGTCTCTCCCCTTTATTCTGGGGATTTGAATAAAATGTTGGCAAATGAATGGTTTGGTTAAGAGCCACACTGGATACTACCTTTGTCATAAATGTTGGGTTTTTCCTTACAGAAACCCTGTCCGGATGACAAATGATAAAAGGTTCCACTGCTATTAATGCTTGTAACACTGAGACTCTTCTTGCTGAAGTTATTGCTAGAAGCAGAGCAGTTTTCCATGATAGGAATTTTATATCAGCTGTATTGGCTGGCTCAAAAGGAGGCAGTGTGAGCTTTTCCAAGACGAAGTTGAGGTCCCATGTAGGTATCTGTGCTCTCCTTGGGGGACTTATGTCTTTTGCCCCTCTGAGGTACAGTCTTAGTAGTGGATGAAAGAAAATAGGAGGTTCCGTATTGTAATGAGCTGAAATGGCAGAGGCATGGATCTTAATTGATGAGAAGGATAGGCCTTTGTCCAGCATCTCAGTTAGGTATTGTAAAATCTGAGGAATATTTGGAACAAGTGGTTAAAGTCCTTGTGCCTGGTTCCAAGCACAGAATCTCTTCCATTTTTCTGCATAAGATTTCCTGGTGCTGGGCCTCCTGGCTTCCAAAATGACATCCATAACAGCTTTAGAGAGAGGTGTGTTCTGAGTGGCTATATTATTTGCCATGCAGTCAGATTTAAGGTTTTGAGTTGGCTGTGCAGGATCCAATTGTTTTGTTGAGTCAGAAGATGAGGAATTTGAGGTAAAGTCCAGGCTGGGCCTTGAGACAAGCACTTTAGGATTGGGTACCAGTGCTGGCGTGGCCAGTCTGGGGCAATCAGAATAATTTTTGGCTTATCTTGTCTGACTTTTAGGAGTACCTTGGGAAGGAGAGGCAGTGGTGGAAAGGCATAAACTGTTAGGGTTTTCCAGCTGAATGAAAGAGCATCCACTTTCCATGCTTGTGAGTGATAAGTCCTTGTGCAGAATCTCTGTAGTTGGCAGTTGTGAGGGGAGGCAAAAAGATCTATGTCTGGGCATCCCCACTTCCTTGCTATCATGCTGAAGACCTGTGGATCTAGTTTCCACTCGTGAGGGTCCATGAGGTTTCTGCTTAGTTCATCTGCCAGAGTATTTTTCTTTCCTGGCAGGAATTGTGCCTGCAGATGTACTTGATAGGTCAGTGCTGTGTTCCACAAAGTCATGGCTTGCCTGCAGAGGGGGGTAGGAATGTGTGCCCCCTTGCTTGTTTATGTACCACATAACTGTAGTATTGTCCGTCTTTAGTAATAGTTGTCCTGGATGTAGTAGATCCTTGAAGGCTGTCAGAGCATTCTGTATAGCTAGTATCTCTTTTTGATTGATATGAAGATGCATTTGGTCCGTGGGCCACATGCTCTGAATACATTTTCCTGCCATGTGTGCCCCCCCAGGCATAATCTGATGCATCTGTTGTTAGTGTCTGCCTGGCTGTGGGTAAAGTGAAAGGCTGTCCTTTGTTGTGACAGGCCTGTGCCCACCATCGAAACTCCTGTTGCAGGCAGGGAATAAGAGTTATTATTGTTTCCAGGCTGTGGCAATGTTGAGTCCAAACACTTTTTAGATACCATTGTAGCTTCCGCATATGCAGTCTTGCATATGGAATTAGCAGGATGCAGGATGCCATGAAGGCCAAAGCTTGCAGAATTTTTCTTGCAGGTAGCTGGGTCTTTGTTGCCATCATTTGAAAGTAATGAGTCAGTTGCCTTTGCTTGTCTGGCGTGAGATAAGCCATCTGGGCAGTTGTATTTAAGCTTGCACCCAGGAATATTATCTCTTGAGAGGGCACTAGTTTTGATTTCTTTTCGTTTACTGTGTACCCTAGGCAAATTAGTAATCTTTTTACAAACGCCAGATACTTTAGTAGAATGCCCTTGCTCTCTGCTTGAATAAGGCAGTCATCCAAGTAGGGATATATTTGAATTCCTTTTTGTCTGCAAAATGCAATTTCTAGTGCCAGGCATTTCGTGAAGACCCTGGGCGCAGTAGATAAGCCAAAGGGCAGTGCAGAGAATTGGTAATGCATTGAGCCAGCTATGAATCTGAGGTATCTTCTGCAAGATTGTCTGACTGGGACATGCAGGCATGCCTCTTTGAGGTCCAAAGTAACTAGCCAAGCCTTCTTTAGAAGTTGCTGCAGTGTCAACATTTTGAATTTCGGAACATCCAGGAAAGTATTTATAACAGACAGGTCCAGTATTGGTCTCCAGGCTTTGTCCTTTCTGGGTACCAAGAAAAGTCTTGAGTAAAATCCTTGCCCCTCTTCTTGCTGTGGTACTTTTTGAATAGTTCTCATGTCCATGAGAGCAGAAATTTGTTTTTGTGCCTCTGCCCATTGATTTTGTGGCAGGTCTGGCATACCTTTTGACCTTGGTAGGGTGTGAAAGTGGAACCTGTAACCCTGAGAGACAATATTCAGAGCCCATTTGTCCTGGGTGATCATGTGCCAATTTTGTGAGAAAAGTGCTACTTTCCCCCCCAAGGGTGCTGCCAAAAGGTAAGTGCTTGGTATTTGTAGAGGAAAGTCATTGGGACTGTTTCCTATAAGGTTGTGATTTGTCTTCTCGGCCTTTGGGGGCTGAAGCACCCCATTGCTTAGGTCTGTATGAGCCTTGGGGCTGAGATCTGCCTCTTGTACGTCTGTATCTGCCTCTTTGTGGCCTGACACTGGAAAGGACCAATTTTTAGAAGGCCAGTTCCTGCTAAATCTAGGTGGCTAGACCTGTAAGAAATCCTTTATTGTCTGCATTGATTTTGCTTTATCCTCCATTTTCTTTAACACCTCTTCTGCCTCAATACCAAACAAAGTATCATGCTGTAATGGAGCATCCAATAATTTTGCTTTAACATGATCTGGTAAACTCTATTCTTTTAACCAAGCATGCCTTCGAATGACAGAACCTCTAACTGTGGCTCTGCAAGATGCCTCTAATGAATCAAAACCACATTGCAAAGTATGCTTTCCCACTTGTTCAGCTGCATGCAGTAAGTCCTGCATTTCCTTGTTTTCAGGACATTCAGAGCTTGTAAGCATTTTCTGTTTTAGCAAAGACATTAGGTATTGTTGATATTTAAGCATATGAAACTGGCAGTTTAAAGCCCTTACAGCTAAAGTAGCAGAGGTGTAAACTTTTTCCCCAATCTGTCCAGTGCTCTACAATCCCTAGCAGAGGGAACAGGGATTTTTTGCAGTGGAAGCCTTGACCCCTTTGGGACCCTGAAAAATAGTTTCTGGATCAGCAGCAGGGTTTTTATAAAGAAATTTAAGAGACTCTGGAACCCTGTAGTACTTATCTGGCTTAACTGGTGCAGGGGGTAAAGAATCAGGAGTCAAACTGGATTCAGAAAAAACATCATCAACAATATCTAGTACAGGGGGGATAGCAAGAGGCCTGTGCTGAGGCAATAAAAGAAAGTCCCTGAACCTTTTCTTGGATTCTAAATAATCCTGGCTCTCCCAATGGAAATGTTCCCTCATGGTGTGCAGGGTTTCCCCAAAAGAGTAGTTCTCAGGAGGAGAGGCTGAAGGGATAGATTCTTCAGCATCAGAGTCCTCATAGGGAGGAAGAGAATATCCCTGTTCTGAAGAGGAATCAGAAGAAATAGAAACCTGGTCAGAGGAGTCAGTGTCTTGCCTAGGCCTTTTATCAGGAGGGGGATGAGAGCCAATGATAAAAGTAATTAGGTCCTTGGCCAATTTGAGCATCTGTTTCTTTGGCATGGATGACTGTCCAGGAGAATGCTGTACTTGTTTCTTTGCCTTTAAAGGTGTTTTAGACTTTGCCTTGGCTGCTGAAGATGTCTTGATAGTAAGCTGTGTAGGTCTGAAAACACCCTCAGAAGCCGATGCCTGCTCAGCAGCTCCGGACCCATCTGAGGGGAATTTTTCCGTAGGCCCAATACCTTAAGTTTCCAGAGGCCTAGCTGTCTCCACGTGGGAGTCGGAGGCAGCCTGTGGCTCTGAGGTAGTGGGTGTCAGGGGCTGCGAAAGCGCCTCACTGAAAACCGGCGACTGGCCTAGAAGAGGCTTCGTAGTCAGTTTTGGACCTCGGATACCTGTCTTTTTCTTTGTCCTTGCGCTTTTTATGGACTCCGGTCGTCGGTTGTTCCGACGGCATTATATAGTTAAACCTTCGGCCAAAGTAATGAAAAGCAATCGAACCGACGCTTAATAGTGCATTGGTTGAATCTAGCACAAAACCGACAACTAGCAACGTCGTGGTCAGGGCCTAGGCAAGGAATACAGTAAAAATGAAAATCTTTATGAGGTATTTGCTTCCCACAAGAAATACAATTGTTAACTTTCACTGACATCGGACTGGAGCAAGAAAAAGTTTCCCCAATGGGGTACTTAGCTTTATTGAAGACTTCGGATCTGAAATTCAAATTCGAAAATCTCAGGAGTTGGCCGACCGGCACTTGCGAACTGCTTTTGCTTCGGGCACCGTGCGGCAAGAAAGACTGAAGAAAATGGCGTTGGCTGCATCTTATATTCCCCTGGTGCACTGACGTCAGGGAAGAGGCGACAGCAACCGACGCCGGACCAGGATTTTGGAATTCAGGCCAACTGCGGGTAGCCTGCCAGCAGGATAACCCAAGTGTAATGACTGCAACAGTGAAACACGAACATCAGTACCTTACTGTACTGTGGTGGTTTCACTTTCAAAAAAACTTTTATCGTACCCTGGAAAAGCTTGCTGCAGTCTCCAATTCATTTAAGTCATCAAGGCCAATGAATACAGGTAGTTTTCTAGCCAATGCCGTCCCCAAACTGACATCACCACAACAGTCCTAAAAACCCACCCATGCTATGATGTCACAGCTCCCTGGTCCTCTCTTATCCATAGAGAAAGTGAAGGCTAGAACAATAAAACAATACTTGAGTCAAGTCTCCTGCTGTAAGCGATCAATCACAGCAGGTAACTCAAATTACCCTTAGCACTTGAACAGCTAGGGAAGTTAGGTGTGAAACGGATGGGAGATGAGTCGATGTAGTACAATTCAAGCTTCACAAAAGACTGCAATTTAGCCATTCTAAAAATCAGCAGCAGTAAAAAGCAATTTGAAAGTCTGTTCTATGGCATTCGCACTGTTTGTTTTAAGTAGTCATTGAATGGCAAGACATGTTACTTAAAAAGTACAGTTGTGTACACTTACCATAAATGTAGATGTTCGAGTGTACTCACTGCTGCAGTCATTACATTTGGGTAATCTGCTGGCAGGTTGCCCTCAGTCGGCCTGATTAACAAAAGTCTTGGGTCCTGCGTCGGTTGCTGTCCCTTCTTCCATGGAGTCAGGTCGTCAGGGGTATAAAACATGCAGCAGACACCATTACATCAGTTTTTCTTGCCCCAGATGTCACGTGCCCCCCCAAATGGGGAGCAAATAAAATTAAAAACACAAAAAATATACCTGCAATCCCAAAAGCAAATACACCAAAAGGGCTTTTAAGCACAGTTAAAGAAAGTAGAGGTATAGCCACAGAAAAATAGGGGACTGGAGGGAGGGTAACCAGGACTGCAACAGTGAATACTCTCAAACATCTACATTTATGGTAAGTGTACACAACTGTACTATGTTCTTCATGCTTCACTGTTGCAGTCATTACATTTGGGTAGATTCCCAAAGCTATGGTTGGGTGGAGGGGATTATACAGCATTAGGACCAGCTATAAGACCCTGCAGAACCAGCAGTGGCAAAGCCAGCTCTGGATTTAGAGAAAAATGGTAAATGGTAATGTTTGGTGAACTTATGAACTGAGCTCCAGGTAGCAGCTTCTATAATGTTCCTGGTAGGAACACCTCTGAGAAAGGCTGTTGAAGTAGATGCAGCCCTGGTGGAATGGGATCTGATTCCCCCTGGGGGAGAGTTTTTCCATGGTGCTTATAGCAGAAACAAATACAATGGCTTATCCATTTGGAAATGGTTTGCTTTGAAATAGCCTTTCCCTCTGCCCCTGCAGCAAATGCTCTTCAGATTTTCTTTGAGATTTAGTCCTATTTAAGTAAAATCTAAGTTGTCTGTGTACATCCAAAGAATGCAGAATCCACTCCCCCTTGTTCTGTGGATTGGGAAAGAAAGTTGGCAAATGAATGGTCTGATTAAGAGCCACACTGGATAGCTGAAGTGACTGCTAAATGGAAAGCTGTTTTCCAGGACAGAAATTTTAAGTCTGCAGAAGCAGCTGGTTCGAAAGGAGGGACAGTGAGTTTCGCCAATACAAAATTGAGGTCCCAGGCAGGGGTTGGAGCTCTCCTGGGTGGTCTTAAGTTTTTGACCCCTCTGAGATACTGCTTTAGCAGAAGATGAGAGAAGAGGGGAGGTTCTGTGTTGTAATTAGCTGAAATGGCTGAGGCATGGATTTTTATGGAAGAAAAGGACAGGCCTTTGTGAAGCATCTCAGTTAAGTATTGCAAAATCTGAGGAATGTTGGGCACTGCTGTGCTTATCCCTTGATACTGATTCCAGGCACAGAATATTTTCCATTTGTCAACATAAAATTTTCTAGTACTAGGCCTTCTCACCTCCAAAATGACATCCATCACAGGTTTGCTGAGGGATGCTAAGGGTGAAATTAGGTGATTAGCCACGCTGCAAGATTCAAAGTTTGTAGCCGAGTCTGCAGAGTTTGGTTGTTCTGCTGAGACAGCAAGTAAGGTGTCTGAGGCAGGTGCCATGGCGGAAGGTGTGACACACTGCGCAGGAGTGGGTACCAGTACTGGCGAGGCCAGTCTGGAGCAATCAAAATAATTTTTGGTTTGTCCTGTGACTTTTAGTAGAACTTTGCAGAGCAGAGGCAGAGGGGGAAAGGCATAGACTGATAGGTTTTTCCAGCTGAAGGACTGAGCATCCACTTTCCAGGCTTTTTTGTGATGAGTTCTTGTGCAAAAGTTGTCCAACTGATAGATTTTTTTGCCTCACCCCAGAACAATGTCTGGGCTCCCCCATTTGAGTGTCAACATGTTGAAAATCAGTGGTCCCAGCTTCCATTCGTGAGGGTCCATGAGATTTCTGCTTAGTCTGCCAGAGTATTCAGCTTTCCTGGCAGGAATTGAGCTTGCAGTTGTACTTGATAGGTCAAGGCCGTGTTCCACAATGCCATGGCTAGTCTGCAAAGGGGGTAGGAATGTGTACCCCCCCCTGCTTGTTTATGTACCACATCACTGTGGTGTTGTCCGTCTTTATCAGTAATTGTCCTGGATGAAGGTAGTCCTTGAAGCTGTCAGTTCATTCTGTACAGCTAGCATTTCTTTTTGATTGATATGAAGGTGCATTTGATTTGGGCTCCATTGGAATTAGAAGAATGCAGGAGGCCATGAACTCCAAGGCTTGCAGAATTTGTCTTGCAGATAGCAAGGTTTTTGTGGCCACCTGTTTGAAGTAAGTCACCAAATGAATTTGCTTTTCTGGCATAAGGAAAGCCATCTGGGCAGTTGTATTCAAGCTTGCACCCAGGAACGTACTTTTGTCAGAGGGTACCAGTTGTGATTTCTTTTCATTTATAGTGTACCTAGACAAGTTGGAACCCTTTTTACAAACGCCAGATGCTTTAGAAGAATGCCTGTTTTCTGCATGAATTAGACAATCGTCCAGGTATGGATATATCTGAATATTTCTTTGTCTGCAAAATGCAATTACTGGAGCCAGGCATTTTGTAAAGACCCTGGGCGCAGTAGATAAGCCAAAGGGCAGTGCAGAGAACTGGTAATGCAAGTAGCCTGCTTTGAAACGGAGGTATCTTCTGCAAGATTCCCTGATCAGGACATGCAGGTAAGCCTCTCTTAAAATCTATAGTTGCCAACCAGGCATCCTTGCCTAGCATAAGAAGTAACTGTTGAAGAGTCAGCATCTTGAATTTTGGGATGTCCAGAAAGGTGTTTAGAGTAGATAAGTCCAAAATTGGACACCATGATTTGTCTTTTCTGGGTACCACGAAAAGTCTTGAATAGAAACCTTGTCCCTTTTCCTCTTCTGGAACTAGCTGAATAGCCCCCATGCTCATGATGGAAAGTACTTGTTTCCGGGCCTCTGCCCACTGATTTGGGGGCAGATCTGGCCATCCGTTTGGAACTGGCAGCGTATGGAAATGAAATCTGTATCCCTGGGATACTATATTTAAAACCCATTTGTCTTGGGTTATACGTTGCCAGTTTCTTGCATGAAGAGACAGTTTCCCCCCAAAGGGGCAGCTAAAAGGTAAGTGCTTGGTAAGTGTAAAGGGAAGTCATTGAGACTGCTAACCATAGGGAGGTGTCTTGTTTCCAGATTTGGAAGAGGAGGCACCCCACTGTTTTGTTCTGAAAGTCCCTTGGGACTGAAACCTGGTGCCTTTGGAATGTCTGGGTTTGACTTCAGTGGCTCTGGTAGGAACTGGAAAGGACCAGCTCTTAGTAGGCCAGTGCCTACTAAATCTTGGAGATTGCACTTGTAAATCTTTCACAGTTTGCATAGAGTTAGCTTTATCCTCCATCTTTTTCAGAACTTCTTCAGCCTTATTACCAAAGAGGCGGTCTTATTGTAAAGGAGCATCCAACAATTTTGCTTTAACATGATCAGGCAGAGTTTGCTCTTTGAGCCAAGCATGCCTTCTTAGCACAGACCCAGTTACAGCAGCCCTGCAAGAAGCCTCCAAGGAATCAAAACCGCATTGCAAAGTATGTTTTCCAACTTGTTCAGCTGAAGGCAATAGATCCTGTAAATCTTTTATTTTCCACACAGTCAGAAATTAACATTTTCTGTTTAAGCAGTCCCATGATATGCTGTTGATATTTTAGCATATGAAATTGACAGTTTAAAGCCCTGATTGCCAAGGTTGCAGAAGTGTAAACCTTCTTACCCCATCTATCCACCGCACTGGAATCTCTATCAGAAGGGGTAGGATTTTTAGCAGTAGAAGCCTTAATGCCCTTGGGACGCTGAGAAATGGTTTCAGGATCTGCAACAGGATTTTTGAAAAGGAATTTGTGGGAGTCAGGAACCCTGTACTGTCTGGCTTACAAGGAGCCGCCGGAGGCAGAGAATCAGGAGCCATACTAGATTCTGAAAAAACATCATCAACAATGTCTATAACAGGAGGTACAGCCAAAGGCCTATGCTGAGGAGGAAAAAGAAAATCCCTAAGTCTCTTTTTAGATGCAGAAAAATCCTGACTTTCCCAGTGGAAATGTTCCCTTAAGGTATGTAAAGTTTCCCCAAAACAAAAATCCTTAGGGGGAGAAGCAGAAGGAATGGAATCTTCTGCATCAGAGTCCTCATAAGTAGGTATAGACAATTCCTGTTAATTAGAAGAAATAGAATCCTGGTCAGAAGACTCGTAGTCAATATCTTGCCTAGGCCTCTTAGAAGGGGGGGGGGGGGGTTGACTATCCCTGATCAGAGTAATTAAATCTTCAGCTATTTTGATCATTTGTTTTTAGGCATAGGGTCCTGTACATGTGGCCTAGGCGTCGTTTTTTTAGACATAGTTTTGAAGATGGCGTCGGTCTAATATACAAATCTGTAGGCCTGAAAACACCCTCAGAAGCCGGTGCCTGCACAGCGGCTCTAGACCCATCCAAGGTAGAGACATCCGCAGGTTCCATAATTGAAGCATCTCGCGGCATTACCAGACTCCGAATGGGTCTCAGTAGTGGCCTGCGAATCAAAATTAGCGGGTGTCAGGAGCTGCGAACGTGCCTCACTGAGAACCGGCGAACTGGCGACTGGCTTAGAAGCAGTGTCGTCGGCAGTTTTGGACCTCAACGGCCTGTCTCTTTCTTTGCAGTTTTTAGGTATTCCGGTAGTCGGATTGCTAACAGATGACATTTCTGGATAGTTATCAAGCGTGAAGCAAAAATGTACCGATGTTTAATAGTGCGTTAATTAAATAAGGCACAGAACAGACAGCAAGGTACATCGCGGTCAGGGCCTAGGTGAGTAATACAGTACAAATGGAAATCCTTATGAGGTATTTGCTTCCCACAAGTAATGCAATTATTAACTTTTACCGACATCAGTAAGAGCAAGAAAGTTTCCCCAACGGGGTACTTCGCTTTTTAGTTGAAAACTTCAGATCTGAAACTCAAAAACGAAAATTTCAGGAGTTGGCTGACCGGCACTTGCAAACTGCTTCTGCTTCGGGCACCGCGTGGCAAGAAAGACTAATGTAAAGGCGTCGGCTGCACGTTTTATACCCCTGATGACCTGACGTCATGGAAGAAGGGACAGCAACAGACGCAGGACCCAATACTTTGTTAATCAGGCCGACTGAGGGCAACTTGCCAGCAGATTACTCCAAATGTAATGACTGCAACAGTGAAACACGAAGAACATCAGAGAAGTACCCGAAGTCCAGAGCCATCCTGGGCTGACATTCACCTCAAGAATCTCACTGGACGCCTGAGGTGCAGCTTGGACAAAGTGTATAACTTTCTTGGCGGCTCGACGGCTGTGCTTGCTCTGCCTTTCATCCCTGACGCCAGACGTTGGAGGTGCTGACTCTCCAAATAAGAGATTTAGAGCCGACAGATGGCTTCTAAGGGTTTTGGGGACAAAGGATTGGCAAATATCAAAGGACTTATAGTTTTGGCATGCCCCTAAACAAAAACACTGATCGTGCATGTCCTTATGTGGAATTTGTCTTCCACAAGTGCACTTTCCCTTGCTAGATGACATGCATCTGAAAAAGATAAGGAAAAAGAAAAAAACCCACAGTTTTACAGGGGTACTTATCTGAATGCGGACAGCCAGGAACGAGCGTCGAAAACAGTTGGCCGAAGTCAAATAAACGCAGGATTACTGGAGCTGGCAATCTGACGTCTGAAACACACTGTGGCTGAAAAGTTCTGAATTGGGTACATGCAGACGTCACAGATATAGCCGGTGTCAGTTTATGGCTCCTACATGCAACTTCACACATAGCCCTGCTCTCAAGACTTTGGTATACTGGCCGGATGTCTGGTGCTGCAAGCAGCAACTCCCTAAGGTTAAGAATACTGCAACATGAGAATAGAAGGACATACTCTGTTACTGTACTCCTCTTAGGTTATGTTAATCATATTCGAATATTTCCTAACCTCCTCTAATACTGGAAAAGCTGTTCTGAGTGAACAGAATATTTAAGTTTTGCAAACTTTTTGTGTGTTGTGAACATTTCTCAGGGTTAGTGAAGTTATTTCCAAGGATTCCTGATATCGCAGTAATTCTTACTTCTGTTGTATAGCATTTGTTACTGCACTTTAGCTCAAAGTCACTTTGTTTTACAATGGAAGGGTTCTTCTGCACTCTGGTGGGAGCAGAGAGCTAAATTCAACCCATCCAAGATGGGAACTGCTGGTTGATAGCTTTTCATGTTTTTATCTGATTGGCCAGAGGGTTTAACTTTATCAAAGTCTTTCATCCTGCTTGTATAAAAGCCTCAAACGTGGTTCTCTGTTCTTGCATATAAGCAAACCTCTCCAGTTTAAAATCCTCTACAGGAAACGCTCTCCATAGTCTCTCACTGTTCGCAGCTGCTCAAAGAGCTGCCAGTTTGTGCAGAGGGTGGTACCACTGCAAGTCATCTGACAGTATACTAATAAACACACTCACTTTGACCTTTAAGTGACTCTTCCTTACACCTCATCTAGAAATTGTGTTTCTTTGCTTAAAAAAGCATAGGCTAGATTCAGACCTGCTGAATCTAGACTGTTTGGTATCACTGTGCTCTTAAACCAGCCATTTTACATTAAGAGGGCTTCCCTGCACCCTTGTGGTAGAAGTGTGTAGCTCAGGACCCATCTAAACTGGGGATTGCTGGAGAAAGGCTCAATATGGGGCTTTCCCATTGATACTTGTGTTAAAACGGTTTACATTTGCCTGTATATAAGCCTTGCGCTGGCTTGGGTTTGCGCTCAGTTTACCAGAGCTGCCCAACATTTGGCAACTTGAATCAGAGTTCTAGAGTGCATCTGCACCGAACTCCAAGGCATCCACTCAAAAAAACTGAAAAAATAAGTATATTTTACGCCAGCACTACACTTTAACTGTATTTAATTGAACTGCTGCTTTATTTTTGCTGTTTGTGACCAAGTCCAGTTAGCCCACTTCTTTCCCAAATACCACATTCAGAAAAATCCTGCCACAATGGATGGGCATTCCCATTATAGACTCTAAGACTCTAATGTTCTGGACATAGTACTCATCAACGTGGGAGGGGTCATTGTACTTCCCCATGTATGATAGCCTCCCTGGTTAGGACAGACCACAAATCAGCCTTGTTTGAACTCACAGGAACAAACATTATATAAAACTTCACAAAAGCTAAGTACAGCAAACTGAGTGATGGCATAAAAAGCTTCATACCACCCACAATCGCAGACGCCAGTGATCACCATGCAGAAGTGCACACAAGTGCCCTGTACAAACATTTGGGTGACTGCATAAACTCTGCTGTACATGACTGGTTCAAAACCAGGTGCATGGGACAGTGGTGGACACAGGTTATATAACAAGAGGAAGAAACTGTCGTCCAAAATCAAGAGGGAAATCACTCTGCAGAGGAAGTTTTCCCTCCCAAGCTTAAACAGGAGAATCAGAAATCTTGTAAAGTCTTCTAAAGCAAATTACAAAACTAAATTACAAAACTAAAATCACATCCCTAGCAAAGGATAATCAAAGTCTTTATTAACTACATCCGAAGTCTAAAAGGGAATGCCCAGCTATATGCTAAACTGGCTGAAGATGGGATCACTCATACTACAATGAAGACAAATCGGCAACCTGCTAACTGACTGATTCAGCACAAACTTTACCCCCCCCCCCCATCATATCCCAAAACATACCAGACACTAGTTCTTTGCCTAGTACCTGTAAAGAACAGGTCATCTCTGCTCTCACCAAGACCAAAAACACAGCCTCAACAGGACCAGAAAATATCCCAGGTTGTTTACTAAACAATCTAGAACAAGTTGCAGTGGACCTACTTGGTGTTCTCTAATCATAGTTTGAGAACTGGCTAGGTGCCTGCAAAATGGCAATAGTAATCCACCTGCATAAAGGGGGGCCATCAACTGACCCTGGAAACTACAGACCCACAAGTCTAACTAGTTTCATCTGCAAGGCCATGTAAAGAATCATCATGAGCCTTATCAACAAGGACACAGTCGACCACCAAAAGCTGGACCCAAGCCAGTTTGGCTTCGTTAAGGGTAGATTATGCTTATTAACCTGGCAGATTTCTTTGAGAATATCACCAAAGCCATGGACAAAAGTAAGACAGTGCACACAGTTTACCTCGACCTTGCCAAGGCTTTTGACAATTCCCAACTCTGGCATAATTTACTGAGAAACTCTCCCAGACAGGGATTAATCCTTGCATTACTAGATGGGTAGCCAACTGACTCACCGATAGAACACACATTGTCAAAACTGGTGACTCCACCTCCACCAGCAGACCTGTCACCAGTGGGGAAAGTACAGTTGTGTACACTTACAAAAATGTAGATGTTCAAGTGTATTCACTGCTGCAGTCATTACATTTGGGTAATCTGCTGGCAGGTTGCCCTCAGTTGGCCTGAATTCCAAAGTCTTGGGTCCTGCGTCGGTTGCTGTCTTCTCTTCCATGACGTCAGGTCGTCAGGGATATAAAAACATGCATCCGATGCCATTTTCTTTAGTTTTTCTTGCCCCCGATGTCAGGTGCCCCTAAAAAGGTAGCAAATATATATATACATGCATCAATATAAACTTAACCTTCATCTACAAGCAAATACACCACATAGGTTGCAGATGATAGAGAAGGAAAGATACATTTCAGAATGACAGGAAGATGGAGGGAGGGTAAACTGGACTGCAACAGTGAATACACTCGAACATCTACATTTATGGTAAGTGTACACAACTGTACTATGTTCTTCGTGTTTCACTGTTGCAGTCATTACATTTGGGTAGAATCCCAAAGCTATGGTTGGGAGGCTGGAGTTAAACAGCATTAGGTGCGGCTATAAGGCCCTGCAGCACTGCAGTGGCAAAGCCTGCCCTGGACTTAGAGTAGAAAGGCAAATGGTAAAGATAATTCCTGATCAGAAGAGGAATCAGAAGAAATAGAAACCTGATCTGAAGATTCATAGTCAGTGCCTTGCCTACACCTCTTATC
The DNA here is from genome assembly GCF_019279795.1 of Protopterus annectens. Classification (NCBI taxonomy): domain Eukaryota; kingdom Metazoa; phylum Chordata; order Ceratodontiformes; family Protopteridae; genus Protopterus; species Protopterus annectens. The sequence goes on from NC_056725.1 coordinate 355,301,295, forward strand.
TGGAGGGGGATGGGTACCCCTAATCAAGGTAATAAGGTCTTCAGCCATTTCGATCATCTGTTTTATAGGCATAGAGGCATGTGCACGTGGCTCAGGCGTCGGTTTTTTAGTTTTAGAAAGTGTCTTTGCCTTTGGTTTTGCAGCTTTCGTCGGTTTGATATAAAAATGCTGAGGTCTGAATACACCCTCAGAAGCCGGTGCCTGCTCAGCGGCTCCGGACCCATCCGAGGGAGATGCATCCGTCGGGTCCAATACCTTGAGTATCTTGTGGCATACCGGACTCCACATGGGTGTCGGTAGAGGCCTGCGACTCAAAGGTAGCAGGTATCAGGGGCTGCGAAAGCGCCTCACTGAGTACCGGCGAACCTGCGACTGGCTTAGGAGAAGCTTCGTCGTCTGTTTTGGATCTCGACAGTCTTTCTCTGTCCTTTTCTTTGTGTTTTTTATGTACTCCAGTAGTCTGATTGCTATCCGACGACATCTCTGGGTAGTTAAATCTGTTTCCAAAACACTTAAGACGCAAAAATATACAGACGTTTAATAGTGTGTTGGTTAAATCTAGCACAAAACCGACAGCCAGGCACATTGTGATCACGGCCTAGGCAAGGAATATAGTATAAATGGAAATCCTTATGAGGTATTTGCTTCCCACAAGTAATATAATTATTAACTTTTTCTGACATCGGTAAAAGGCAAGAAAAAAGTTACACAACGGGGTACTTGGCTTTAATGAAGACTTCGGTTCTGAAACTCAAACGCGAATATTTCAGTAGTCAGCCGACCGGCACTTGCGAAATGCTTCTGCTTTGGGCACCGCGCGGCAAGAAAGACTAAAGAAAATGGCGTTGGATGCATGTTTTATACCCATGACGACCTGACATAAAGGAAGAGAAGACAGCAACCGACGCAGGACCCAAGACTTTGGAATTCAGGCCAACTGAGGGCAACCTGCCAGCAGATTACCCAAATGTAATTACAGAACAAGCACAGTATATGAGAGATGCAGATCATCTTCTTCTTTCGGCTGTTCCCATTAGGGGTCGCCACAGCGGATCACCTGTTTCCATTTCTTCCTGTCCTCTGCATCTTGCTCTGTCACACCAACCACCTGCATGTCCTCTCTTACCACATCCATAAACCTTATCTTAGGCCTTCCTCTTTTCCTGTTACCTGGTAGCTTCATACTTAGCATCATTTTTTCCCAATATACTCAGCATCCCTCCTCAGCACATGCCCAAACCAACGTAATCTTGCCTCTCTGGCTTCGTCTCCAAACTTTCCAACCTGGGCTGACCCTCTAATATACTTATTCCTAATCCTGTCCAACCTCATCACACCCAGTGCAAATCTTAACATCTTTAACTCTGCCACATCCAGCTCAAACTCCGGCATTTTTGTCAATGCCACTGTCGCCAACCCATATAACACAGCTGGTCTCACTACCCTCTTGTAGACCTTCCCCTTTCACTCTTACAGGTACTAGTCGGTCACAAATCACTCCTGACACTCTTCTCCACCCTGACTGTACTCTCTTCTTCACCTCTCTTCCACACTCACCATTACTCTGAACTACTGACCCCAAGTATTGAGATGTAGATGCACAGTGTTATTGGAGACAATGATCTTGCATACATGCATGAAAAATGCAAACCAGGTTGTCAGCATTACACCCAAAGCATTCACTGCTAACACTAAGGAACAAACATATAGACCCACATAGGTGGCGGTACTCACTCTACTCTATCCAAACCTGCAAGACCTCCTTAAAGCATCTCTCACTGGTCCCGTGCACATTCTAAAAAGACAGTACCTCACATAGCACATAATTCTGAAAGTCAAAGGAGCGCCACTTCTGAGCCCATAATACCACACAGCCAAACATTCTAGTTATTGGGATTACATTGTAAGACATACTGTTTCCTCCTTTCCAGGCTAGACAAGGAGAAGATCACAGTGAGCTGTCTGTTCAGAGCCAGGATCCACCAGATCACTCATGCACTTAAGTCTTTAAACCACAAGTACCAGTATGACACAGTCATAGTCCATTGTGGGCGTAAATGCCCTAAGATACAACTCACTGGACTATATGAAGAGAGACACGATGGAGTTCTCTGAATATGTGTCGCACATGGGTATGAATCTAGCCTTGAGTAGCATCTTACCTTCACCATTGATGATGCCACAGTACCAGCAAAAAATGACTGAATTCAACAAATGGCTTAGTTTCTGCTGTCACAACAAGGGGATCCAATGTCTGTCACCATGGGGAGACATGACGGACTGTGTTGCCATATATGGTTTGCACTTTTCACCACTTGGCTTCCAGATACTTGCAAAAACGTTACCTATCCCCATAGTGCCCTTTTTAGGCTATGCCAAGTTAAGCCCTCCAACAAAACAATCACTCACAACTACCTAAAGGTACTGCTGCTCAATGCTAGGAGCTTAAATAAGGAACTGCACTCCCTGGAAGCACTCCTCATCCTGGAGAATGCAGACATCACCCTGGAGAAAGCAGACATATGTACAGTCACAGAAACATGGTTCAGAACCATAGAAAGCACACCAGCTATCAAAGGCTACAATGCCTTTCATACATTTTGATCCCCGTCAGCTCAGGATAAAACAAAGGAAGGAGATGTCTCAGTGTTCATAAAGGAGAAGTACACTGCTAGAATGGTCCAACAGAATGACTCACTTGAGCTGCTCCATGCAAAAAACATTTAATATTAACTGCCTCATTTAAACCTGGGGCTTGATATTCTAACTAAAAACTGGAAGATTATTCACGGCAATTCAGATTTATATGAGGTGTTAGGCAACAAACCTTTTTTTGTGTACAGGAATTCTTTTAACATTAAAAAAGCCTTTGAACAGCATTCTTTCAAACAAAGCCATTCAGTCCCTACAGTTAAGGGGATGTTTCCATGCAACAATTGCAGTACCTGTAGATTCATAGCTAAAGGACCTATGATTTCGATTGAGGGCATGGACCTTACATTTCCTGTTCCTGAATTTGGCACATGTAAGACCATGGGGGTAGTTTATATAGGTTTTTGTAGCTCATGCCCTGCATTTTATGTCGGGATGACTACTAGGAGTTTACACACCCGTATTAAGGAACATGTTTATAACATCAAAACAAGAAATGAAAACAGTGCACTTTTCAAACATTCTGTTCATTGTTTGAATTTTAAAAAATTTTTATTTACTGTATTAGAGGTAGTTCATTCTGATTTGAGAGGTGGGGATTTTAAAAATCTGGTTGAACAAAGGGAAGCCTGGTGGCAGATAAAACTTTTTGCTGATCAAGCCCCAGGTTTAAATGAGGCAGTTAATATTAAATGTTTTTTGAACAATAATTTGTTAAGCATTGACAAAGATAACTTATCTATTTCTACTTTTTTTCTGTGAAATAGGTTTAATGTTTTAAATCAATTAGTCTTTAATTGTCCAACAGAGTTTTTATTAATTAATTTATTAATTACTTCATTGCTTGACCAATCAGTTATTACTAGTGATTAATTCATTTTGTATTTAAGTGTGTTTCTCAATGCTTTTACTTATTCTGAAGAAGTCCAAGGACGAAAGCGGATATTAAAATTTGCTGGTTACGCTATTTTCTGTGGAGCTCGACTGATTTTCTACCTCTGGTTTCATTGCTTTGTATTAAAATTAACTTAGAACACCCATCAAACTCTAAACCTGTTAGGAACCTTGCTAAGGCTAAATACCTCAAACTAAGTAACAGCATATTAAACTTTCAAGCCCCTCTGAACCCAGATGCCACTAAGGCCTACTATGAGCTGTACACAAAAGGACTGCACAACCACATTCATAGTTGCATAAAGAAGGCAATACCTGTCCAAGTAAAACCTGTGATTACTGGCAAAAATAAACCACCTTGGTGCGCCCCCTAGAATAAACAGGAAGAAAGAACATATAAAACAGTGCAAAAAATTCTAAACAAACAAATTAGATAGCTGGTCAGATCTGCCAAAGCAAACTATGAGGCAAAGATAGCCTACCAGGTGAAATATAACCATAAGGGTTTTTTTTTTTTTTTTTTTTTTTTTTTTTAATTATTTTTGTAACCTCAGGAGAAATGCTCAGCAATGTGCCAGGTTAATCATGGAACGCCAACTTTTCCATCCATCCTGCAACTACAGCACACCTGCTGGTTGACAGGTTCAGTTTGAAGTTCTCACCTCCTTCCACACTCAAAGAAATACCCACAGCCATCCCCCTACCAGTCATTGCTGCACTCACTAAAGCCAAAAACAGACTCCATGGGTCCTGACAACATTCCAAGACGTTTCTTAAAGAACTTAAAACAGAATCTATAAGGGCCACATGAAACCCTCTTTAACCACAGCCTATGGATGGGCTTTGTCCCAGAGGAATGGGGACTGCAACAGTCATCCCACTACATAAGGAAGCCTGTCAGCTGACCCAGGCAACTACAGACCCATAAGTTTTACCAGTCTTATCTGCAAAGCCATGGAGAGAATTATCATGGACCTAATCAATAATAACATAGGAGCTCTCCAAACACTGGACCAGACCCCATCTGGCTTTGTTAAAGGGAGGTCTTGCCTGCTGAACCTGGTGAACTTCTTTGAGAAAGTCACCAGCGCCATGGATTAGGGTAAAACAGTACGCACCGCTTACCTAGACCTGGCCAAAGCTTTTGATACAATCCCTCACTCAGGGATCATAAATAAACTTACTGAGTTGGGTATAAACCTCTACTTCATCAGATGGATAACAAGCTGGCCCACTGACAGAACAATGTTGTTTGAATAGGTGAATCCACCTCCGATAAGGGACCTGTTACTATTGGTGTCCCACAGGGGGTCAGTGTTGGGACCCCTCCTGTTTTTTCACCAATGACTAAGCCGGGAGCAATCACTGAATCCCCAATGTTGACATCCAACAAATAGGTCTAAAAAGGACAAATGACTGGTACCAAAACTATGGTCTTTGATTAAACGCTAAATAATAAGAAGTTATGTACCTACCATAACGTTCCATGTTAGTTGTCTTCTTCTCGCCTTCTTTCTTGCTGGATGGGTTCGGAGCCGATCCTCGGCTCCGACTGCATATATTATAGCTCGAGCTATTTTTACCGGCTCGAGGCAGCCCTATATCCCACAATACCATGCGCTAACTCCTCAGATCTCGCTTTGGCAGCTAACGATAGCATAGAATTTTTGTTACCAACAAAAATATATACATATATATATATATGTATATATATATATATATATATACACACATATATACATATATATATATATATATATATATATATATATATACACATATATATATATATATATATATATATACACATATATATATATATGTATATATATATATATATATATATATATATATATATATATATATATATATATATATATATACATATATATATATATATATATATATATATATATATATATATATATATATATATATATATATATATATATATATATATATATATATATATATATATATATATATATATATATATATATATATATATATATATATATATATATACATACATATATATATATATATATATATATATATATATATATATATATATATATATACACACACACATATATATATATATATATATATATATATATATATATATACACACACACATATATATATATATATATATATATATATATATATATATATATATATATATATATATATATATATGTCTCCCTGGCAATAGTAGTCATGATATGGGAACCTTGGGAAAAGGGGCAACATCATGAAATAGAAGGATCTCAGAACCTTCAAGTCTGTCTAGGATAGGGGACAGGAGGGAGGGACGCAAGAAAGAAGGAGAGAAGAAGACAACTAACATGGAACGTTATGGTAGGTACATAACTTCTTAATGTTAAGTTGTCATTCTCGCCTTCATTCTTGCTGGATGGGACAGCGTCCCTAGCACCTTGGTCCTGGGTGGCTCAACGGAACAGACTCCTGAGTACAGTGGAACCAAAGTCAGCTCTATTTCTGGAGGCTATATCCAGTTTGTAATGGGTAATAAAAGTATGTTGAGAAGCCCAAGTAGCTGCTGCACAAATGGCATCTAAAGGTAACCTTGCTTGAAAGGCTGTTGAAGTCGATAGCGCCCTGGTTGAATGAGCCTTAGGTTTTGAAGGAAGTTGTTTATGTCTCAACTCGTAGACAAAGGTAATGATGGAAGCTAACCATCTGGAAAGGGTTACCTTTGAAACTGGAAGTCCTTTCCTCCCATCAGCATAAGAAAGGAAGAGTTGTTCTGACTTCCTGAATTGTTTTGTTCGGTCTAGAAAATACCACAATTGGCGATGAACATCCAAGGAATGTAGTTTCTGTTCAGCCCGGTTTGAATAATTTGGGAAGAAAACCGGCAAGTGAATAGTGCGATTCAGAAGAAACTTTAGGTAGAAAGGAAGGGTTTGTTCTGAGAGCTACTCTGTCTTTATGAAAGACCAAATAAGGGGAACGGGTGGACAAGGCTTGAAGCTCCAACACTCTGCCGGCAGAAGTTATAGCCACTAGAAACAGAGTCTTCCAAGAGAGGAGCTTGAGAGAACAAGAAGCTGCAGGCTCAAAGGGAGGAAGAATTAGTGAAGATGACACTAAATTCACGTCCCATTGTGGAGGAGGATCCTTAATGGGAGGTCTGAGTAAGAAAATGCCCTTGAGGAAAGCTTTACATAGTTTATGAGACATAATACTGGTTTCCGAAAGTCCTACATGGAAATTGGCAATGGCCGCTAGTTGAACTCGTGATAGTGGCTGCCGATGAACCTGCATGAAAAAGCTCTGCCAGAAAATCAAGAACTTTGTGAATTGGAGCATTAAGAGGGTCTAAGGACCTAGCTTGTGCCCAAAGGGAAAAACGCTTCCATTTGCTCGCATAAGTCTTCCTGGTATTAGACTTATGGGAGGCAAGAATAATGTCACGGACAGGAAGAGAAATGAGGGTAAGCCTGGCTATGGTTGGAAGTGGAGCAACCAAGCTGTGAGGTTGAGGGACTGAAGAGACTGGTGCAGCTTGCCCGTCAGATGGGTCAAAAGATCTGGAAATGGTTCCAGATGCCAAGGCTGTTCCAGAAGGTATCGGTGCAAGAACGAAAACCATACTTGTCGAGGCCAGTAAGGAGCAATGAGGATCATTTTGGATCTCAATGCGGTTGCTTTCAGAATTAACTTTGGAATCAACGGGAAAAGGGGAAAAGCATATAGAAGACTCAGAGGCCAATCGTGGACTAGAGCGTCTCTGGGGGGGGTGGCCTGGTAGAGGGAAGAGTGAAGAAGTCGAGGCGCTTGCTGTTTTGAGGTGTTGCAAAAAGGTCGCAGCAAGGCTGGCCCCACTTCTGGAAAATTCTCTCTACTACCGCTTGATTTAGAGACCACTCGTGAGGCATGAGAATTGTTCTGCTCAATCTGTCCGCTATGACGTTGGATCTCCCGGGGATGTGCGCTGCTATCAGAAACCGTTGAGAGGAGATCGCCCACTGCCAAAGTCTGAGTGCTTCTCGACATAGGGGGTAGGACTTTGTTCCGCCCTGCTTGTTTATGTACCACACTACGGACATATTTTCCATTTGAATTGCTATCGTGCCCGTGGGAAGAGAGTCCTGAAGGGCTCGCAATGATAAAAGCACTGCTCTCATCTCTAGGACATTTATGTGCAGGTGGCATTCTAATTGTTGCCACGTGCCCTGGACAGTCCTGCCCTGATAATGCCCCCCCCCCACCCGATCAGGGAGGCATCCGTTGTCACCGTGGCAACTGGAGGGGGAATAACAAAGGGTCTGCCCTGAAGAAGTTGAGGGGAGACTATCCACCAGGCGAGGTGTTTCTTGCAAGTCGGGGTTATCAATATGTTGTGAGGCATAGGAAGTTGTTGGTAGGACCACAAAGAAAAGCATCCACTGAAGAATTCTCATATGGAAGCGGGCTAAGGGAAGAAGGGGAGTTGCCGCTGCCATGAGGCCCAATGTTTTCAGTACTAACTTGGCTCGAACTTTGTTGGACTGAATCAGAAGGTGGACATTCTGCCGTATATCTATCACTCTCTGAGGTGTTAAAGTTGCAGACATTTCTGTGGTGTTTAACACGGCGCCTATGAAGTTTATACATTGACAAGGTGACAAGAAGGATTTTGCAAAATTTATGGAAATACCTAACCTGTTGCAAATGTGAATGGTGTAATCCCTGGTTATGATAAGATGCTGCTTGGTGGTAGCGGTAATGAGCCAGTTGTCTAAATATGGAAACACCTGGAATCCTTTTTGTCTCAGGTGAGTCGTGACCACTGCCAAACATTTGGTGAACACCCGGGGGGCTGTGGTGAGACCAAAGGGCAGGGCTCTGAATTGGTAATGACTGGCTTCCAGCCGAATGCGGAGAAACCTCCTGGAGCGCCTGTGTATCTTTATGTGATAGTACGCGTCCTGTAGGTCTAACGAGCACATCCAGTTGTCTCTGCCCAAGAAGGGCAGAATGGACTGCAGCATTACCATCCGAAATTTTGTCTTCTGCACAGATTTGTTCAGTCTGCTGAGATCCAAAATGGTTCTCCAGTCTCCTGTCTTTTTTGGTACCAAAAAGAACCTGGAGTAGATTCCGGATCCTAGCTGGTCTGCTGGGACTACCTGGATGACTCTTTTTTTTAACAGCTTTTCTATTTCCAGATGTGCCTGACCCCTTTGTCCGGGTGGTACATCTGGGAGGGGTCTTGGCAATTGGTTTGGAGGGGAAATGAAGGGGATTTTGTAACCCTCGGATATAATCAACTGTACCCATTTGTCTCGAGAGAGGGGTTGCCAGGCTTCCGGGTACAGAGATAATCTTCCCCCGACTGCCTCCGAAGGTGCACAGTCTGGCAGCTTCTCAGGGATGCTGAAAGGGTTGGTCAGGGAAGGACTCCCTGGAACCCTGGTTCTGTGGACCCCCTCTGCCCTTGGGGTGGGGTCTATTGTTGTTCCCCCCCCCCCCCTGCCTCTAGGGGGAATTTCACCACGTGCGGCGGGCGCGACTCCCTGTGGTTTACGGAACCACATCTTTCCACCCTTCTGACCTTTGGGGTATGGTCTGGATGGTGTGGAAAAATGGACTCCCACGGCAGAGAGAGTCTTACCGTCTTGCTTAAAGTGCTTAAACGTGGTCATCATCCAATCCACACAGTAGAAGTAATAGCTCCTCTCATGCCTAATGTCCCTGTTTCTTAGTCTTGTATGCAAAATTTCATTTTGGCAAATTTTGCTGGATCACAAATCCTCACTGTTAACCACTTTCAGTACACCATTTGGCAGACACAGATTTTTGAGAATACCATCTGGGATAAATTCTGCCAGTGAAATTGCAATGGAACTAATTTTTGTCTTGCTATCCGTGTCTTATAATAGTAGATGACATTACTATAGGGGGCCAATGGTGAAGATAAACATGACAGAAATCTCAGGAAGATACTAGACCATGCATGTAAAGTCGACCTTAAACTGAATCCTCAAAGGTGTAAATTCAAACTGAAAGAAGTTACTTGTGTGGGTCATTTGTTTACCTGTTCTTTCTTACAACCAGGTCCGTCTAAGCAGCAATACTTGAGATGCCAGTTCCAGAAAATGTCACATCTTTACAACATTTTCTTGGTATGGTCAATTATTTTGGAAAGTTCATCCCAGACATGAGTGAGCTTTCAGCACAGTTGAGTTGACAGACAAAAATGTGAACTAGTCCTGACTGGCACAACACCAAAAAGCATTTGATGTTCTGAAACAGAAAATTGCCAGTCCACCCACATTCAGATATTACGATGTTCACAAACCTGTAACTCTTTTGTGTGATGCTTTTAAGTACGGTCTTGGTGTAGCATGTCTTCAAGAAGGCATACCAGCAGCCTATGCACCCAGAACTTTAACTCGAAGTGAAATGCAATATGCACAAAATGAAAAAAAAAGCTTTTGACAATGGTGCTCGCATGTTCGAAGTTCAATGATTATATTTATGGAAAACCTTACAGAAAACCTGATGAAATAGCAACTGATCACCAACCTCTAGTGACAATTCTAAAAACGCAATACATACAACCCCAGCATGCCTGCAACGCATGATGTTAAAATTGCAAAAGTACAAATTTCAATATGGTCTTTACAAAAGGCAAATATCTATACCTTGCTCATGCTTTCCCAAGTGCACCCAGAGAAACAACAGAGCAGCATGTCAATGAGAAAGCAGATTTGAAGTAATGGAAGTAAAAATCTTTCATCACCTCTTGATGAACTCAAGAAATCACACAGCCTCAGACCCAATTCTCCAGAAGCTGAAACATTCCATCAATCAAGGATGACCAGCACAACAAACTAGTCTACCACTTGACATACAGAAGTATTTTCCTTACAGAGATGAGCTCACGATGGAAGATACAATCATCATGAAAAGGTCCTAAAGAGGCAATTCCTTCAGCATTACAACAGAAATGTATCAAAATTTTGTTTGGGGTCATCTAGGTACTGATTCACCCAAAAGGGGTGAGAGGCAGTATTTTGGCCTTCTATGTCAAAAGATATAGAGAAGGAAACTCTAGCATGTTTAATCTGCAATAGTACTAAATCGCACCAACAGAAAGAACCACTTCAGCTAAACCAGATTCCTGAATTACGATAGTCGACAGTTGCTACTGATCTTTTTGAATGGAATGGTCAACATTATTTAGTGCTAGTAGACTCTTATTCGAATTGGTTTGAAATTGACCTTCTTCCCAACTTAAAGTCTAGCACTGTCATTATACTACTGGAGACATTTATCTGTCCATGGTAGTCCACACAAAGTCTTATCTGACACTGTACAGTTTACAAGTCAGCAGTTCAAGAATTTTGCCGAGTCTTGGAACTTGTCCATGTTACTAGTAATCCTGAGTATCCATGGTCCAATGAATTAGCTGAGCGTGCAGTTCAAAGTGTAAAACATTTGTTGGAGAAATCAGAGAGAAATGGTACCAATGTTTTTCTTAACCCACAGAAACATTCCTTGAAATAATTTGCTTGGTTCAACTGCTCAGAGATCAACATCCAGACAGATGAGAACAACTTTACCGATTAGTAAACAATTGTTGGTACCAAATGTAAAAAACAGATCAAGGCTTGACTTTCCAGAAAATGTCAGTCACGAAAGTTCTACTACAATTAAGTCCAGCAAACCTTTAAGACCATTAAGACAAAGAATATGGGAGAATGAAAACATGTAAAAGGATATGACCGAGTGAGTACTACCAAAAACTTCTGCGAAAAACTGAGATCTTACATCGTACAATCTGATAGAATGGATTTTAGAAGGAATCAAATACACTTGCTGCCGGTTTTCAAATCAGTGACAAAGCAGACTGCCTGCGTCAGAGACTATTTCTCAGGCTGACTACATTTGCTGGAATTCCACAGGACAGCATACTTTTTTCAAGTAACCCTGATGTAATCCTCAAAGTTCCAATTCAGAATGAATCCCCAGACTCTGTTCCTGTGGCTAAACCCAGTCAAAGTTTTTATATGACCAGATTAGGTAGAATTTCCAGACCCAATCCGAAATACACTGCACTTTTGACACTCACATTGCTAAAGTGGTTAGAAAGACCTTCTACATTGCCCACCTGATCATGAAGGGATTCACATCCAGATCTAGTGAGGTCATTGTTCCCCTGTACTCTTCACTTATCAGACCAATGATCGAGTACAATGCCCCATTCGGGATGTATCTCACCCGACATCTGCAGCAATTGGAGAGACCCCAAAAGTTCCTCACCAAAAGGATAAAGGGACTCCAAAATCTATCATATGCTGCCAGATTGAAGAAACTCCAGCTCTATTCAGTCGCATACCGTCTGCTCAGAGGTGACATGTGCCTGACATACAAGGCCATGTCCAACCCGGAATTAATGGACATGCTCCACCTCAAAAAATCCAAATCCACCAAAACCACTAGAGCAAGCGACTTAAACCTTAGCACGGATATAAATAGGACGTGCTGGAGGGATAGATTTATCACTCAGAGACTCCCTATGCGTGGAATAAAATCCCGGTCCATGTGAGGCAGAGCACCTCGCTGACTCTGTTCAAGAGAAATCTAGACCTGTGGATGGGAGATCGTAGGTTTACCCCGGGAATCATCTCTGGGTCACTGCTGGACAGAGGCACAACAAACTAATGGGCACAGTATTTTTTCATATAAGGGGTGGCGTAAGCCACAATAATTTGGGCTAGGCTTATAAATGCCTTAGGGCAGATAGCCTAGTATAAACCTATGAACCTATGAACCTATGAAAATGGACTTGAATTTGTTTGTTGTTATATGCTGATGTGATATCTAGCTTGTTAAAACATCTTCTCCTATTGTACGTCAAACAAATCAAACAGGGAAGATGTAGATCATTCTGTGTATTGTACCTTGTCAGCCACTGTAGCTAGACAGCAAGTGTACATAAATTAATTTTGCACATGCAAAATCAGTGCCATTTTGTATAGTCAGAGTGAATGCAGGCATGAATGGAGATGCACATGCCAGTGAGTTTGAAGTAATGAGTTAGTCAGTTAACTTAAACATACGTTTCAGTTACAACTCCTAATAAGTTTATGTACAACAAACAACTTGAACCACCACAGTGCCTCAACATCTAATTTCAGTACAAGAGAGATGCAACAGGAGTGGCAAATGGTGCAGTCCTCCTGGAGGTGGAGTGGTCCTAAGCAATATACACATAAGGTATGTGCATCAGAAAAAGGAATCTTGTGACCGCACTTCGTGCATTTTTTAAACCCAGTCAGGACTTTGTCGTTATCGGCCATGTTATACAACTTCAAGAACTAATCCTGAAGAAAGGACGTCTGAAAGGAAGGAAGTATACAACATAATTGTTTTTATTATATATAATAAATGGAAAGGAAAAGTACAGGTTGCGTACACTTACCATAAATGTAGATGTTAGAGTGTATTCACTGTTGCAGTCACTACATTTGGGTAATCTGCTGGCATGTTGCCCTCAGTCGGCCTGAATTCCAAAGTCTTGGGTCCTGCGTCGGTTGCCGTCTTCTCTTCCATGACGTCAGTGGTATAAAACATGCATCCAACGCCATTTTCTTTAGTTTTTCTTGCCCCCGATGTCAGGTAGCAAAATATATATATATATATATATATATATATATATATATATATACACACACACACACATACACATGCATCAGTATAAACTTAACCTTCATACCTTCATCTACAAGCAAATACACCACATAGGCTGTAGAGGATAGAGAAGGAAAGACAAATTTCAGAATGACAGGGGGATGGAGGGAGGGTAACCTGGACTGCAACAGTGAATACACTCGAACATCTACATTTATGGTAAGTGTACACAACTGTACTATGTTCTTCGTGTTTCACTGTGCCAGTCATTACATTTGGGTAGAAACCCAAAGCTATGGTTAGGAGGCTGGAGCTAAATAGCATTAGGTGCGGCTATAAGGCCCTGCAGCACTGCAGTGGCAAAGCCTGCCCTGGACTTAGAGAGGCAAATGGTAATGCTTTGTAAAGGTGTGAACAGAACTCCAAGTAGCAGCCTCTAGAATGTCTTTGGTTGGTACTCCTCTGAGAAAGGCTGCCGAAGTAGCTGTAGCTCTGATGGAATGAGACCCAATGCCCTTGCGCACAGGTTTACCATGGTGTAAGTAGCAGAAATGGATGCAGTGGCTTATCCACTTTGAAACTGTCTGCTTTGAGATAGCTTTTCCTTCTGATCCTGCAGCATATGACACTAGTTAATTGCTCAGTTTTTCTTAGAGCTTTTGTCCTGCTCAAGTAGAATCTTAGCTATCGGTGTACATCCAAGGAATGCAGAATTCTCTCCCCTTTTTTCTGCGGATTTGGATAAAAAGTTGGCAGATTAATTGCTTGGTTAAGAGCCACACTGGAAACCACCTTAGGCATAAAAGTAGGATTTGTCTGGGTAAAATATGATAAAAGGCTCTACAGCCATGAGGGCCTGTAGCTCTGAAACTCTTCTTGCTGAAGTAACTGCTAGTAGCAGAGCCGTCTTCCATGATAAGAACTTTATATCAGCGGTTGCGGCTGGTTCAAATGGAGGCAGGATGAGCTTTTCCAAGACATAATTGAGGTCCCATGCAGGTAATGGTGATCATCTAGGAGGCCTTAGGTTTTTGGCTCCTCTAAGATACTGCTTTAGTAAAGGATGAGAAAAGACTGGTGGCTCTGTATTGTAATGAGCTGAAATGGCAGAGGCATGGATTTTGATTGATGAGAAAGATAGGCCTTTGTCAAGCATCTCAGTTAAGTATTGTAAAATCTGAAAAATATGTGGTTCTGCTGCATCAGTTCCTTGTGCTCGATTCCAAGCACAGAATCTCTTCCATTTGTCAGCATAAGATTTTCTAGTACTAGGCCTTCTGGCTTCCAAAATGACATCCATCACAGCTTTACTGAGAAGTGTCGTTCGTATGCTTACATGATTAGCCATGTTGCCAGGTTCAGAGTCTGTAGTTGATTGTGCAGGATCTGATTGTTTTGCTGGGACAGTAGTTGTGGTCTTTGAGGCATGGTCCAAGCTGGATATTGAGACAAGTTCCTTAGGAATGGGTACCAAATTGGCAGGGCCATTCCGGGGCAATTAATATCATCTTTGGCTTCTCATGTCTGACTTTTAGGAGGACCTTGGGTAGAAGAGGCAGAGGAGGAAAGGCGTAAACTGACAGGTTTTTCCAAGTGAAGGCTAGGGCGTCCACTTTCCATGCTTGTCTGTGACAAGTCCTTGTGCAGAATCTTTTCACTTGATAAATCTGAGGAGAGGCAAATAGATCTATGTCTGGGCTCCCCCATTTCTCTGTTATCATGCTGAATACTTGTGGATTTAGTTTCCACTCGTGAGAATCCATAAGGTTTCTGCTCAAGTAGTCTGCCAGAGTGTTGTGTGTTCCTGGCAGGAATTGAGCTTGAAGATTTATTTGGTAGGCCAAAGCTGTGTGCCACAGTGCCATGGCTAATCTGCAAAGGGGGTATGAGTGTGTGCCCCCTTGCTTGTTTATATACCACATGACTGTGGTGTTGTCCGTCTTTATCAGAAGTTGTCCTGGATGAAGTAAGTCCTTGAAGGCTGTTAGGGCATTCTGAACAGCTAGCATCTCTTTCTGGTTGATATGTAGATGCATTTGATTTGGAGCCCATATGCCCTGAATGCATCTTCCTGCCATGTGGGCCCCCCAGGCATAATCTGATGAGTCTGTTGTTAAGGTTTTGCTGGCAGGGGGTTGAGTGAGGGGGTTGAGTGAAGGGCCATCCCATGTTTTGGTGACAGGCCTTTGACCACCACAGAAACTCCTGTTGCAGGCAGGGGATGAGAGGAATCATTGTTTCCAGACTTCAGCATATATTGGATGTTCCGAATGTGCATTGGTACTAAACTTTTTTCTACACTGTTTCCAGACTGTGTGAATGTTGACTCCATAAACTTTTTACGTACCATTGAAGTTTCCTCATATGCAGTCTTGCATATGGAATTAGTAGGATGCAGGATGCCATGAAGCCCAGAGCCTGCAGAATTTGTCTAGCAGAAGAATGGGTTTTTGTTGCCATCAGTTTGAAGTAAGTAGTCAGTTGCCTTTGTTTGTCTGGCGTGAGGTAAGCCATCTGGGCAGTTGTATGAAAGCTTGCACCCAGGAATGTTATCTTTTGAGAGGGTACCAGTTGTGATTTCTTTTCGTTTAGTGTGTACCCTAGGCATGCTAGAAGCCTTTTCACAAACGCCAGGTGTTGTAGAAGAGAGTGTCCTTGTTCTCTGCTTGAATGAGACAGTCGTCCAAGTAAGGATATATTTGAATACTTCTTTGTCTGCAAAATGCAATTACTGGTGCCAGGCACTTTGTAACGACCCTGGGCACAGTAGATGAGCCAAAGGGCAGTGCAGAGAATTGGTAATGCATTAAGCCAGCCTTGAATCTGAGGTATCTTCTGCACGACTGTCTTACTGGGACATGAAGGTATGCCTCTTTTAAGTCTAAAGTCACCAGCCACGCATTCTTGCCCAGCATGGGCAGAAGCTGTCGCAAAGTGAGCATTTTGAATTTTGGAATGTCCAGGTATGTGTTCAAAATCGATAAATCCAGTATTGGCCGCCAGGCCTTGTCCTTTCTGGGTACCAAGAACAGTTGAGTAAAAACCTTGTCCTTTTTCCTGTTCTGGTACTGCCTGAATGGCCCCCATATCCATGAGGGATGTAACCTGTTTCTGAGCCTCTGCCCATTGTTTTTTTGGCAGGTCTGGCCAACCATTTGTCATTGGCAGAGTGTGGAGATGGAATCTGTATCCCTGTAATACGATGTTCAGTACCCATTTTTCCTGGGTTATTATCTGCCAGTTCTGAGCAAAAAGTGCTAATTTTCCCCCTATGGGTGCTGCCAAAAGGTAAGTACTTGGTGTAGGTAGAGGGAAGTAATTGGGATTGCTTTCTGTAGGTTTGCGCTTTACCTCCTCCAGTTTTGGAGGTGGATGCGCCCCATTGCTTTGACCTGTAGGAGTCTTGAGCCTGGTACCTGGAACCCTTTATAGCGTCTGGATTTGCCCCTTTGAGCTCTGACACAGAAAAGGACCAATTTTTTTGTAGGCCAGTGTCTACTGAATCTAGGTGGCTGCACTTGTAAGAAATCTTTAACAGTTTGCATAGACTTACCTTTGTCTTCCATTTTCTTTAAAACCTCTTCTGCCTTACTACCAAACAGAGAATTATGCTGTAAAGGTGCATCTAGCAATTTAACTTTAACATGATCAGGCAAATTTTGTTCCTTTAACCAGGCATGCCTCCTAATCACAGATCTAGTAACTGCGGCCCTGCAAAGGCCTCTAAAGAATCAAAACCACATTGCAAAGTATGCTTTCCAATTTGTTCAGCTGCATGCAATAATTCCTGCAATTCCTTATTTTCTGCACATTCTGAAATCAACATCATTTTCTGTTTCAGTAATCCCATAGCATGTTGCTGGTACTTAAGATATGAAATTGACAGTTTAAGGCCCAGATTGCCAAGGTTGCAGATGTATAAACCTTTTGTCCCCCCATCTGTCCAGCGCCCCTTGAATGTCTGTCGGAGGGGGAAGGGTTTTTTGTTGTTGAGGCCTTAACTCCCTTTGGACCCTGTGAAATAGTTTCAGGATCAGCAGCAGGGTTTCTAAATAAAAATGTACGAGTCAGGGACCCTGTAATACCTGTCAGGCTTACTGGGAGCTGGAGGTAAAGAATCAGGGGTCAGGCTTGACTCTGAAAAAACATCATCCACAATGTCTAACACAGGGGGAATGGCTAAAGGCTTGCGCTGTGGGAGAAGGAGGAAATCCCTGAGCCTCTTTTTTGATTCTGAGAAGTCTTGACTCTCCCAGTGAAAATGTTCCCTCAAAGTATGCAAGGTTTCTCCAAATGAACATTCCTCAGGAGGAGATGCAGATGGAATAGACTCCTCAGCATCAGAATCCTCATAGGGAGGTAAAGATAATTCCTGATCAGAAGAAGAATCAGAAAAAACAGAAACCTGATCTGAAGATTCATAGTCAGCGGTCTTGCCTACGCCTCTTATCTGGAGGGGGATGGGTACCCCTAATCAAGATAATAAGGTCTTCAGCCATTTTGATCATCTGTTTTTTTAGGCATAGAGGCCTGTGGACGTGGCTCAGGCATTGGTTTTTTAGTTTTAGAAGATGTCTTTGCCTTTGGTTTTGCAGCTTTCGTCGGTTTGATATAAAAATGCTGAGGTCTGAATACACCCTCAGAAGCCGGTGCCTGCTCAGCGGCTCCGGACCCATCCAAGGGAGATGAATCCGTCGGTCCAATACCTTGAGTATCTTGTGGCATGCCAGACTCCACATGGGTGTCGGTAGAGGCCTGCGACTCAAAGGTAGTGGGGCTGTGAAGGCGCCTCACTTGAGTACCGGCGACTGGCTTAGGAGAAGCTTCGTCTGTTTTGGATCTCGACGGTCTTTCTCTGTCCTTTTTCTTTGCATTTTTTTATGTACTCCGGTAGTCGGATTGCTATCAGACGACATCTCTGGGTAGTTAAATCTGTTTCCAAAATAATAGATGCAAAAATATACAGACGCTTAATAGTGCGTTGGTTAAATCTAGCACAAAACCGACAGCCAGGCACGTTTTGATCAGGGCCTAGGCAAGGAATACAGTATAAATAGAAATCCTTATGAGTTATTTGCTTCCCACAAGTAATACAATTATTAACTTTTTCTCACATCGGTAAAAAGCAAGAAAAAAGTTTCCCCAACGGGGTACTTAGCTTTATTGAAGACTTCGGTTCTGAAACTCAAACACAAATATTTCAGTAGTCGGCCGACCGGCACTTGCGAAATGCTTCTGCTTCGGGCACCGCGCGGCAAGAAAGACTGGAGAAAATGGCGGTGGATGCATGTTTTATACCCCTGACGTCGTGGAAGAGAAGACAGCAACCGACGCAGGACCCAAGACTTTGGAATTCAGGCTGACCGAGGGCAACCTGCCAGCAGATTACCCAAATGTAATGACTGCAACAGTAAAACACGAAGAACATCTACTACCAACAAAGATATTAAAATAGAAATTACACCCTGGAGTGTACAGAAAGAGTGAGTATGAGAACAAAAGGCTAAGGAAAAACTAACAGATAAATCTGTAATAAGGAAATAGTCAGAAAGGAAGGAAAATACAATTAGAATCAGAAAGCCTTAAGGAAGAAAAAATTAAACTTGGTGTTCCAGTGCTCTCGAGCAACTCTTCAGACAAATTTTTCACTGGAAGCGGCAAACAAGATCTGAGGTACTTAGGGTTGGTGCATTGTGGGTATGGGAGTAGCTCTAGAGTTTTCTGGTGGCCACAAGCGTTTGCAATGGCAGAGTCAGATCCGAACCCATAAGTTGAGGACAGAATGAAAATTGACACGGTCTTTTAAAAAAAAAAAAAAAAATGGTGTGTATAGCTGTACTGCCCCCAGAGTGATAGTGCCACTTCAGACCATTTTAAACTGCGGTGTTGACTTCTCCTTTCCATGTGTACAGTACTGTAATGATGATTATCTACAACTTGTGTACAGAGAACACTTGTATTACCTCCTTTTCACATGAGGTCACTTACAAAAATGCAATCCTAACTTACAAAGTAATAAGATTATTTGCTTAAGTTAGGTCTACTGTTGCCCTACAGTAAATGAAACAACAGTGAGTTGCAAAAATGAAGACATTACAAAGGAAGATGTCACTCTTTACCAAAGAACCCATATCATTGTACAGTATGGAATTAGGCTGTAAAATGAGTGGGACAAATACAAAGTGAGCAGTGTTCTGTGCTATGAACACTTGACAGAGGACCAGTTCATAATTCTATCAAGCTTGTTACAGTCCACCAGTTTCTAGCTAGGGCAGTGTAGGTTGTAGATGGATGTCATACCAAAGTACAGTTTTGTACCTACCATAAATGTAGATGTCCGAACTGGATAGCATCTGCAGTCATAACAACTGGGTTGTCCTGTCGTCAGGCAGCCCTTCAGTCGGCCGGATTCCAAAGTCCGGGTCCGGCTTCGGCTGATGTCGCACTTCACCCGACGTCATCTCTGTTGGTCTTCGGGTATAAAAGCATCAGCCGACGCCATTTTCCTCAGTGTTTCTTGCCCCAGATGCCAGTAGCCCTCTTGAAGGCTAAAATTTGGATAGATGCCAATGTTTCCAAAAAGATAGAGGTAAACACAAAAATAAGCATGTATGTACATATATACAAACAAATACACCATAAAGACTCCCCACCAGCTAGCTATTAGGAGGGTAAACACCCTAGGAGTACCACAGAGGGAAGGAGGGAGGTAATCCTGACTGCAGATGCTATCCAGTTCGGACATCTACATTTATGGTAGGTACAAAACTGTACTATGTCCTTCATGGATGCATCTGCAGTCATAACAACTGGGTAGAATACCATAGCCAACTAGGGAGGAGGATAAAAGTAGATTATGGTGTGTTTAGGATCCCTTGCAGTACAGCAGTGGCAAACCCTGCTCGGGATCTGGAATATAGAGGCAAATTATAATGCTTGGCAAATGTATGCACGGAGGTCCAAGTAGCCGCCTCAATAATGTCTTTGGTTGCCACTCCTCGTAAGAAGGCTGTGGTAGTGGCTGTTGCCCTTGTAGAATGAGGTCTTATGTTCTGTGGAATTGGTTTTCCATGGAAGGAGTAACAGAATCGTATGCAATTTCCTATCCATTTGGAGATTGTCTGTTTGGAAATAGCTTTTCCTTCCCTTCCTGTTGCATAGGCTACAAAAAGTTGGTCAGTCTTTCTGCTATTTTTTGTTCTGTCCAAGTAGTAGCGTAGCTGTCTATGTACATCCAAGGTATGCAGTATTCTTTCCCCTCTGTTTTGTGGGTTGGGAAAGAAGGTAGGTAGGTGGATTGCCTGGTTTAAAGACACTCTGGATACCACCTTAGGCATAAATGTAGGATTAGTCCTCAATGACACTCTATCTTGGTGGAAGATTAGGAAGGGTTGCACTGCCATTAAGGCCTGTAGTTCTGAAACCCTCCTTGCTGAAGTAATTGCCAGTAGGAAAGCAGTTTTCCATGACAGGTGTTGTAGGTCTGCTGTTGCTGCTGGTTCAAAGGGTGATAGTGTCAACTTTTCTAGCACAAAGTTTAAGTCCCAAGCTGGTAATGGTGGTTTCCTTGGAGGTTTTACATTCTTGATTCCTCTGAGGAACTGCCTGAGCAAAGGGTGAAAAACAGGTGGATCAAAGCTGTATTCTGCTGAAATAGCTGATGCATGTATCTTGATGGAGGAGTAGGACAGGCCTGAATGAAGAAGTTCGCCAGATACTCCAGAATGTTAGGCATATCTATGTTTGACACATCTTTTCCTCTTTCCGTACTCCAAATGACAAACCTTTTCCATTTTCCAGCATAGTTCCTTCTTGTTGAAGGTCTGCGTGCTTCAAGAATAATGTCTTTAACTCTTTGGGAAAGTTCTGGTTTAGCTGCTGCTATGTGATGTTCCATGCAGTCAGTTGCAACGTTTTAGGTTTGGATGTATGATGCTGTAGTTGTTCTGAGTTAACATCAAAGGCATCAGGGTATTGGCCACATATTGTTCGAGACATGCTCCTCAGCAGTGGGTACCAGTGTTGTCTTGGCCAGTTTGGAGCTATCAGGATTATCCTTGGACGTTCTTCCTTGATTTTTAGTAGTACTTTGTGTATCAAGGGAAGAGGTGGGAATGCATATGCTGTTGGGCCTTTCCAGCTGAAGGAGAGCGAATCCACTTTCCATGCTAGTGGGTGGAATGTCCTTGTGCAGAACTTTTTGAGCTGGTGATTGAGAGGTGATGCGAATAGATCTATCTGAGGCATTCCCCATTTCTTTGAGATGGTCTTGAAGATGTCCGGGTGCAGCTTCCATTCGTGGGCATCCGATGTGGTTCTGCTTAATATGTCTGCTAGAGTATTTTCTTTTCCGGTACAAATATTGCCTGTAACTGGATGTTGTAGCTGAGTGCCAGGGTCCACAGCTCCAAAGTCATTCTGCATAGGGGTATGAATGAGTGCCTCCCTGTTTGTTGATGTACCACATGACTGTGGTGTTGTCTGTCCTTATCATCAACTGGCCCTCTTGGAGAAATGGTTTGAACTTTTGGATTGCCAGTTTTACTGCCAGCATTTCTTTTAGGTTGATGTGCAGGTGAAGTTGATCCTGTGTCCACAATCCTTGCACGCATTTGTCCAGCATGTGGGCCCCATCCTAGGTCTGAAGCGTCTGTTGTGATGGTCTGGCTTGCTTGACATCTGCGAAAGGGTAGGCCTGGGTTTGACTGACATGCCTGAGCCCACCATAGGAACTCCTGCTTTAAGCATGGAATTAGTGGGATTTCTGTTTCTAGGCTGTGTCTGTGTTGGGACCATAAATTCTTTAGGTACCACTGTAGTTTTCTCATATGTAGTCTGGCAAATGGGACCAAGATTATGCATGATGCCATGAAGCCCAAGGCCTGCAGTACTTTTCTTGCTGTTAACTTGTTCAGTTTTGTTAGTGCCAAGAAGTAAAGAGGGAGTTCTTTTGTTTTCTGTAGTCAGGAATGCCATTTGTTTTACTGTGTCCAATTCAGCCCAAGAATGTCCTTGTTTGGGATGGTATCAGCCTTGACTTTTGTAAATTGACTGTGTATCCCAGAGCTTGTAGCAAGTAAATGACCCTTTGTAAATCTGTTGTCAGCTTGCTTTTGTTGTCCCCTTGTAGCAGGCAGTCGTCCAGGTATGGGTAAATTTGAATTCCCTGTAGTCTGCAATGGGCGATTACTGATGCCAGGCATTTTGTGAATACTCTGGGCAGTAGATAAGCCAAAGGGCAATGCTGAGAATTGATAGTGCTCTGATCCTGCAAGAAATCTGAGGTATCTTCTGCAGATTGGTCGAATGGGGACGTGCAGGTATGCCTCCTTGAGATCTAGAGTTACCAGCCAAGACTCCTTGCCCAGCATGGGAAGAAGTTGCTGTAGGGTCAGCATTTTGAATTTTGGGACAATGATGTATGTATTTAAGGTGGACAGATCGAGAATTGGTCTCCAACTTTTTTCCTTTCTTGGAACTAGGAATAGTCTGGAGTAGAACCCTTTCCTTGCTCTGCTGTTGGCACTCTTTCCACAGCTCTCATGTTTGCTAACTCCATTATCTGTTGTAGTGCCTCTGTTTTTTGATTTGGAGGTAGATTTGGCATTCCTCTTTTGACTGGTAAAGTGTGGTAGTGAAACCGGTAACCTTGATCTATGGTTTGTAAAATCCACTTGTCTTTTGTTATGTAGTGCCAGTTCTTTGAAAATAAGGTTAACTTTCCGCCTAGAGGAGCCGCTATTTGTTCCCTGGTAGGCGGATTTAGGGTTAAGTCACTGTGGTTGTGCTGATGTAGTGGCAGTGGTTGTGTCTGTGCCTCTGTTGTTAACTTGCCACTGTCGTCCTCTGTAGGCACCTCCTCTGGATTGGTTTCTGCCTCTGGAACGTCTATTCCTGCCCCTTTGAAATTTTGTGGAGTCAGGAAAGGACCAATTTTTGGCAGGCCAGTTCCTGCTAAACCTTGGGGGTTGAACCTGCAAGAAATCTTTAACCGTTTGAACAGATTTTGCCTTTTCTTACATTTTCTTCATAACCTGCTGGGCAGGTGTACCAAACAAACTTGTCTTATCCATAGGAGCATCTAGCAACTTAGCTTTAGCTTGCTCCTTTAGCCATGCATGCCTTCTTATCACTGTGCCAGTCATGGCTGATCTAAATGAAGCCTCCAGTGCATCATAGCCACATTTTAAGGAATGGTTGCTAACCTGTTGTATGTTATTTACCATTTCTAATACATATTTCTTATCAAGAGATTCATCAGTGGTTAGTTTTTTAGTTAACTGATCAAGCATAAACTCTTGGTATTGTGTCATGTGAAACTGACAGTTTAAAGCTCTAGCTGAGAGAGTAGCTGAAGTGTAGACCTTTTTACCCCATCTGTCTAATGACCTTGCTTCCCTTTCAGAAGGAATAGGGTTTTTAGCTATGGTCGCTACTGCCTTGGGACCCTGGGATATAGTTTCGGGGTCTGCAAGTGGGGCCTTGTAAAGGTGGTGAAGAGTATCTGGCACCCTGTAAAATCTGTCTGGTTTGGCAGGGGCTGGGGGTAAAGAATCTGGAGCGGAGCAGACATCATTGAAAGCATCATCCACCACAGAGAGAACAGGAGGTATAGCTAAGGGCCTGTGCTGTGGGAGGTGCAGAAAGGTCCTAAGTCGTTTTCTGGAGTCTGAAAAATCCTGTTGCTGCCATTGGAACTGCTCTCGCATGGCATGTAAGGTTTCCCCAAAGGAGAATTCTTCTGGTGGGGAAGCAGCTGGAATGGATCCTTCAGCATCAGAATCTTCAAAATTGGAGAAAGGAGCCTCTGGCTGGTCAGTTATGTCTGATTCGTCAGCAGAATCATCAGAGGACACTGGCTCAGGGGCTCTGCCCTAGGTCTCTTCTCTGGGGGCTGAGAGGCCCTGTCTGGGTGAGATTGAGATCCTCTAATTAATGAAATTAAATCTTCTGCCAAAGTAAGCATTTGAGAACTAGAAGAGGGCCTGGTTGTGGGGGGTTTAACAGGCACTGTCTTAGTAGTCTTGGCTGCTTTAGCCCTGGCGAAGGCCTTAATGGACATGGCTGCTGGAGGCCTAGCAGCACCACGTGCTGGGGTAGAGACATCCAAGGGAATGGTGTCTGACAAGTCAGTGGCAACCACCGTAGTGGATAAAATTTCTGAGGCCGATTCAAGAGTGGTAGCAGGGGCCTCAGTTGTAGAGATAGGTTCAGCTGTACTTTGATCAGTTTTCTCGGTTTCGGCCGAAACAGAGACACTCGCGGTTTGATTAACCATGGTTTCGGCCAAAACCGCGGACCGCGAGTGTCGGTCTTTATCTTTGCGTTTTTTGGCAGATTGGGTAGTCGGAGGATCCGACGGCATAATGTACGCAAAATCAGAACCGAAAAACTGTTCTGCAAACTCCGACGCCTAAGCGCTCGCCGTTGAAAGAAGCACAGGCCGAACAGGCTGCTACGTCGTGGGCTGGGCCTAAACAAGGCAGACAATAAGAGTGGAAATCTTTATGAGGTATTTGTTTCCCACAGGTTAAACAATTATTAACTTTTTCTGACATCGGCTGAGGCAAGAAAAAGTCCCCAACGGGGTACTTAGCTTTAGAAGTCTTCAAGTAGTATTCGGTAGAAGTAATCTCTGGATCCGACCGACCGCACTTGCGAACAGCTTCTGCTTCGGCCACGGCAAGAAAGACTGAGGAAAATGGCGTCGGCTGATGCTTTTATACCCGAAGACCAACAGAGATGACGTCGGGTGAAGTGCGACATCAGCCGAAGCTGGACCCGGACTTTGGAATCCGGCCGACTGAAGGGCTGCCTGACGACAGGACAACCCAGTTGTTATGACTGCAGATGCATCCATGAAGGACATCAGTATTCTCGTACAATAGTGCGCCTTTGAAGAGAACCAAGTTTGTTTGTCTTTTCGGCTTTTCCCAGTTACGGGTCACCACAGCGGAACTCCGGTCCGCTAATGATTGGCAGTAGATTTTTATGGTGCCGAGTTGCCAGCCCGATGCCCAACCTTCAGCAAAGGCACACCCATTCACGCATGTCTTTCGGAGGCCACTCGGCCGTGGGGAGGACATGCAGACTCCACACAGAAGGCACTCCAGCCGAGAATCAAATAGGAGAACCTCTTGCTGTGAGGCAACAAAGCTACAGCTGCACCACCGCGGATCTTTGAAGAGAACAAAGTGCTGTGTGGAAATGTGAAAGACTGCAGGTGAGACTACTACTACAGTCATATATAATGTCGCATAACAAGAACTATGTAAGTAGTAGAACATGAAGAGTTACGACTACGTGAAATTTACAGTAATTTTCAGGCTTGATTTGAAGATGCTGAATGCATGAAAATTAGAAGTTATGTACCTACCATAACGTTCCATGTTAGTTGTCTTCTCTCGCCTTCTTTCTTGCTGGATGGGTTCGGAGCCGATCCTCGGCTCCGACTCGGCACTTGCTAAGCTCGAGAGCTAATTTTACCAGCTCGAGGCAACCCTATATCCCATGATGCAAGGCGGAGACTACCCAGATCTTGTTTGGTAGCTAAAGAAATAGTAATATTTTCTTCCAACTGAAGAGTAGGAAGAAAAATAACAATACTACATAACATCATAACCCTCTAGAAAGGATCAACCTAATCTAGTGACACTAGAAGTTGAACAGCTAGAAAAAGGGAATAACCTCTTAATAGAAGATGCATAATCTTCCCGGTCTGACCAGGCTAGGGGATGGAGGCGGGGCGAAGAAAGAAGGCAGAGAAGACAACTAACATGGAGCGTTATGGTAGGTACATAACTTCTAAATGTTAAGTTGTCAATCTCGCCTTCATTCTTGCTGGATGGGACAGCCCCTACCACCTCTATCCTGGGTGGCTCAATGGAACAGACTCTTGAGAACGGTGGAACCAAAATTCGCTCTGTCTCTGGAGGCCAAGTCTAATTTGTAATGTGAAACAAAGGTATGAGGAGAAGCCCATGTGGCTGCTGCACAAATAGTGTCTATTGGAAGTCTAGCTTGAAAAGCTGTAGATGTAGCTAGAGCTCTGGTAGAATGGGCTTTTGGCTTAGAAATCAACTCTTTGCCTCTGAGCTGATAAATGTAAGTGATCACAGAAGACAGCCATCTAGATAAAGTTACCTTGGAAACTGGAAGGCCTTTCCTGTTCTCTGCATAGGATAGAAACAGTTGATCAGATTTCCTAAAAATTTTAGTTTTGTCCAGATAATATCTGAGCTGGCGGTGAACATCAAGACAATGTAACTTTTGTTCCGCTCTATCAGAATAATTCGGGAAAAACACTGGAAGATCAATGGATTGATTTGGATTAGTCTGCGATGCCACTTTTGGTAAGAAAGACGGATTAGTCCTTAGAGATACCCTGTCTTTGTGGAATATTAAATAGGGAGGACGAATGCAGAGAGCATGAAGCTCAGATACTCTCCTGGCAGAAGTGATGGCGACTAGAAAAAGTGTCTTCCAAGAAAGCAATTTCAAAGAACAGGCAGCTGCAGGTTCGAAAGGGGGAAGAATCAAGGATGTTAAAATTAAATTTAGATCCCACTGTGGTGGGGGGTCTCTAATCGGAGGTTTCAGTAAAAAGATACCTCGAAGGAATGCCTTGCAATGTTTATGTGACATAATGTTGTGGTCCAAAAGGCCTATATGGAAATATGAAATGGCTGCTAGTTGAACTTTCACTGTGGAAGAAGAGGATCCTGAATGAAAAATGTCAGCTAGGAAGTCCAATACCGAATGAATTGGAGCAGTATAGGGGTCTATGTTCCTAGCTTTTGCCCAGAAAGAGAAACGTCGCCATTTACTATTGTAAATCTTTCTGGTAGAAGATTTTAGGGAAGCTACTATGATATCCCGGACAGGATTAGAAATCATAGGAAGCCTGGCTAAGGATGGAAGTGGAGCAACCAAGCAGTGAGGTTGAGAGAAGGTATGGATTGGTGCAGCTGACCCAACTGGTGGATCTGGAACCGGGTCCAGATGCCATGGCTGTACCAAGAGATAATGATGTAGGAACGGAAACCATATCTGTCGAGGCCAATAAGGGGCAATGAGAATCAACTTGGCTCTCAAAGCGGTTGCTTTCTGAATTAGCTGAGGTATCAGCGGAAAAGGGAAAAGCATAAAGAAGTCCCGGGGCCAATCTTGGGTTAGAGCGACTCTGGGGGGATGGCCTGGAAGGGGGAAGAGAGAGAAGAAGTCTGGGCATTTGCTGTTTTGAGGTGTAGCGAAAAGGTCGCAGCAAGGAAGGCCCCACTTCTGAAAAATCTCTTCCGTCACTGATTGTTTGGGAGACCACTCGTGAGGCACGAGAATAGCTCTGCTCAATCTGTCCGCTATGATGTTGGATTTCCCGGGGATGTGCGTTGCTATCAGAAACCAGTGAGAAGAGATTGCCCATTGCCAAAGTCTGAGAGCCTCTCAACACAGTGGATAGGACTTGGTTCGGCCCTGTTTGTTTATATACCACACTACGGACATATTGTCCGTTTGGATTGCAATAGTTCCCAGGGGAAGAGAGTCGTTGAGGGCTTGCAGTAAAAGCACCGCTCTCATCTCCAGGACATTTATGTGCAGATGGTACTCGAAAGGTTGCCAAGTGCCATGGACCATTCTGCCCTGATAATGCCCCCACCAGATCAGGGAGGCGTCCGATGTAACAGTGGCAACCGGGGCAAGAGGAACAAAAGGTCTGCCTTGATGGACTTGAGGGGACGATATCCACCAAGTCAGATGCCTTTTGCAAGTTGGAGTTACTATGATCTCGTGACGCATGGGAAGTTGTTGAAAAGACCATTGGGTGAATAGCATCCATTGTAGAAGACGCAAGTAAAAGCGGGCAAAGGGAAGAAGTGTTATGGCGGCCGCCATAAGACCCAATACCTTCAGAGCAAATCTGGCCTGAATTTTGTTGCTGAGAAGAATCACCTGGGCGTGTCTTTGAATGTCCAAGACCCTTTGGTCTGTTAACTTTGCTGAAAGTTATGCGGTGTCCAATCTTGCCTATAAAAGTAATAGATTGACAAGGCGACAAGGCAGATTTTTCGAAATTTATAGAAATTCCTAGCCCTCTGCAAATGTGAATGGTGTAATCTCTGGCTTGGAGAAGCTGATGCCTGGTGGTGGCAGTGAGGAGCCAGTCGTCTAGATATGGAAACACCTGGAATCCTTGACGTCTCAGGTGAGCCGTAACCACTGCCATACATTTGGTGAACACTCTGGCGGCTGTAGTGAGTCCAAAGGGCAGGGCTCTGAATTGGAAGTGACTGGTCCCCAGCCGAAAGCGGAGAAATCTTCTGGATCGTCTGTGAATTTTTATGTGATAGTATGCATCCTGAAGATCTATAGAGCACATCCAATTGTCCTTGCCCAGAAAGGGCAGAATGGACTGAAGCGTGACCATCCAGAATCTTGATTTCTTTACAAACTTGTTTAGTTTGCTCAGATCTAATATTGGTCTCAGTCTCCTGTCTTTTTTGGAACTAAAAAGAACCTAGAGTAGATTCCGGATCCTATTTGGTCCGCTGGTACTGGCTGGATGGCTCTTTTTACTAGCAGTTTTGATATTTCTAGTACTGCTAGTTCCCTTAGACCGGATGGAACGTCTGGAAGGGTTCCCTTTTGCTGAATTGGGGTTTGAATAAAGGGAATTTTGTAACCCTCTGATATAATCGACTGTACCCATTTGTCTTGAGAAAGGGAAGCCAGGCTATTGGGTACAGCGATAATTTTCCCCCGACTGCCTCCGAAGGCAGACAATCGGGCAACATCTCAGGGATGCTGGAAGGGTTTGTCAGAAAAAGGCTCTCTGCTACCCTGATTCTGCGGACCCCCTCTGCCCCTAGGGCGGCGTCTATTATTGTTACCCCCTCTGCCTCTGGGGGTAAACTGACTTTGTGCGTCAGGTGTGACTCCTTGAGATTTGTGGAACCACATTTTCCCTCCATTCTGTCCATTGGGGTAAGGTCTTGAAGGGGTGGAGAAACGGACTCCTACGGCAGAAAGAGTCTTGCCATCTTGTTCGCATCTAGTCAAACTGTCTTTCACTTGAGGTCCGAACAAGGTCGAACCATCAAAGGGGGAGTTTGTGAAGGACGCCTTGAAGGGGTCTGCAAAATTACAAAGCCGCATCCAGGACTGACACCTTAAAGCCATTCCTGTGCCTGCGGCCCTACTCGCTCCATCGGCTGCATAAGAAATGAGACGCATGGAGGAGTTAACAATGGAGTTTAGGATTCCTAGCTGTGAGCTAATCTTATCCTGAGACCCAGCAGCTGACGGATCCTGTAAAACTTCTCCCAACTCTTTAAGAACATCTCTTTGAAGGCGGGTGAAGTGGCATAAGTAGATCAGCGATCTCATGGCAAAAGTCGCTGAAGAAAAAATCTGCTTGCCGTACCTGTCCATAGTCCTAGAGTCCTTGTTAGGAGGATGGACAGGTACTGAAGGATCAGCTAGTTCCTTCTTGGTGGCAGCAGCCACCACCATGGCATCAACTGGGGCACCCTTTGTTAAATATTGTCTATCTGGTGGGGCTGTAATGAATTTTGAAGGCCTCCTAGGGATAGGTTCCACCGAATCCGGAGCCATCCACGCCTTCCGAGCCACTACCAGGGTCGAAAGGCGGAGACACCCAGGAGGTGGAGGGTCGAGATCCGAACGCCTCCAGGTATACTGACTCTTCCTCGGAAGGATTAAGGGAGGGCCAGTTCCCCCTCTGCTTAAGGAGTTCAAGGATGTCTGAGAATGAGACATCCTCAGAGGAGGACCTTGGGGATCCCTCAGACTCATCCAGGTCAGTATCAGATGTAGTAGACGCAGGGGAGTCTAGATGTTTCCTCTTACATGTCCTCTTACGCGGGGTTCACCTGAGGGATCAGGAGAAGCCTCGGAAGAGGAAGATATTCCCAATGGGGAAACCTGAGGCATTGGATCTCTTGTGTCCGGGTGCAAGAGAGTGGGAAGAGACGTCAGCAGGCACTGTAGTGGGAGGAGCTGATGGAACTGTCCGTTGACTAAGCCCAGGGGGCTAGTACACTCCTCATCACCTCGAAGGCTCCCCCGTCAGAGAGACCAGAAAGTTCCTGCTCCGAAGAGATAGGAACCCCAGGCCTCACCGAGAGGGAAGGCTCCGAGGCAGATGTCGGGGCCGAGCTCACCAACGCCGAAGTTCCGAGAGGGAGAACTGGGTCGGACAAGGGTCCGATGCCACTCGCCCCCTTGGAGCTGACGAGAGAGACCAGACGCCCGGATCCCTCCAATGAAGGCCTCAAGGAGGAAATCGAAGCAGAGGACGACGGAGCCGAAAGGGGTGGTATCGGCTCCGAAGCTACAACGGTGACTGTTCCGAGGAGCTCTGGCTACGAGCTCTGTAAGAGAGTCGAAGGAGGAATGTTTGGTGGATGTGAAATAGCTACCGTCTGTTGAGATGGGCTATG
This sequence comes from Protopterus annectens, assembly GCF_019279795.1. Taxonomy (NCBI): domain Eukaryota; kingdom Metazoa; phylum Chordata; order Ceratodontiformes; family Protopteridae; genus Protopterus; species Protopterus annectens. Next base: position 355,331,951 of record NC_056725.1, read on the forward strand.
GAGTATTTGGGCCAATTTAATAGTCTACTCACCACTCTCTCGAGGTCGTGATCAGACAGCCTGGACGACTGAGAAGAACGGCTCAGATGGCTCCGCTCCGAGAGCAGGGGTGATCTCGGAGCCGAACGTATCGACTCTAATGAAGGGGATCGAGATCTCTTTTTTGAGATCGATGGAGCCAACTGAGCCGAAGATACGTCGGCTCCAGCCGGAGCCGACATTGAATGTCTAGATTGGGCAGCATCGGCGCCAGATGGAGCCGATACTGAGACTGCTAAGGTGGAAGGATCAGCTCCGGCCGGAGCCGATCTCGACCCTGGTGAGGGTGAACCAGAAGCGACGGCTTGGAACTCTCGGCCGAAGGCTTAACAGGTTTCGAGGGCTTCCCCGGCGCTGACTTAGTCGGGGAGCTCTCAGGCTTTAATAAGCCCCTTAATATCAACTTATTTCTTCGCTCCTGCAAGACTCTTGGGCTGAAGGCATGACAGATAGCACAAGAGTCATGCAGGTGCAAAGGTCCCAGGCAATAAACACAAGAAGTGTGACCGTCTGTCAGAGACATCTTCTGACAGCACGAGTCACACTTCTTGAAGCCTGAGACCTTAGTGTCCTTCGACATAACTGTGTCGAGGAAACACAATACACTAACACACACACACAAAAACACCCAATCCAACAATTTAAAATAAACAGGGATAACACACAGTCATACACAAACAATCCCTGACAGGAAAAAATTTAGGGAGGGGAAGGCCTAAGGCCTAAGCTAGGGAAAGGGGATAAATAACTCGAAAAAAAGGGAACACTAACGGGAATAGGGTTAAAGTAAGCGTCAAGGTTAACAAAAAACAAATATATATATAAATTTAAAGGGGGGTAGACGAAAGTCTCAAATCTAGTCACTTACCTGGAGCTGGTAAAAGAAGGCACCTCGTTAGCGGCAAACAAGATCTGGGTAGTCTCCGCCTTGCATCATGGGATATAGGGTTGCCTCGAGCTGGTAAAATTAGCTCACGAGCTTAGCAAGTGCCGAGTCGGAGCCGAGGATCGGCTCCGAACCCATCCAGCAAGAATGAAGGCGAGATTGACAACTTAACATCCTGCAATGAAGGCTTGATATGAAATAGTGTTCTGTTACAGATGACTGTGCAATGGTCTCAACAGTTCTATGATGTTGATTACATCTGATTTACTGGTAGCTGTAATTCATTACAGTACTGAAATGCAACTAGTGACTTGTTTGCAGGGGTAACTATTTTATGTAATTCAAAAACTTGCACTTCTTTTGTATTCATCTCACCGCACTTTGCTAGGTTCTACAAGATATTGGCCTAATGGCAACAACAAATGGACAGTATGCTAACATCTAACTCAATCATGGATAAGATGACATCATTAAACATAATAGAGTGGAAAGTGTCAGGTGGATGACCCACTGTGTTACCAGTGTAAAACTAACTAGTTTTAACCACAATATACCAATGGACCTTACTTTGTGGAGTACCAAGCATACTCCAGTGCTGAAGCTCACACAATGGAATATAAGAAATGGTTTAAAAGTATAATGATGTAAGATATACCGTCATGCTTGAACACTTTTCCTCACGTCCTTTGGCACCGTTTACTTTCACTGCACTTTTGTACTTGTCTTACCAAATATCACTGGTAACTATAATATATTATTAGCTGTGCCATGTGCAAGTCAAGTGACTCTCTCCATATTACACAAGTACAGATGTTCACATCAGTTCAGACAGAAGCAAAGTACATCATAAGTTGCAGGTGTCACAGTAAATGCATTATAATGTATGCTGATCATGCTATACAAGTGCAATGTTCTAAGTGAAAGCAATTTCCATTTCCACAGACTCCACCCACTTGTTTGGTGACTGCAAATACTTCCAATGCCAATAACTTCAGAGATTCTTAATATGACTACATCGTCTTTGATGAAGACAGCAGTCCAGACTGGACAGCACGAAACGAAACGTTCAAAAAACTCCATCCTCAGCATTCAATGACCCAAGCAAGTTTTCTTACAGCATGGGTAAGGAAAAGAAGTTATGTACTCACCATAATGTTCCATCTGAGTAGTTCTACTTTATTTTCTGCAACCTGTGGGTATTCGGATCCATATCGGATCCGAGCCGGCAACTTTTCCCAAGCATCTGCTCCAAGCTCCTCCCACTTACCCATAATCCCTCACATCTCCTACCTTCCCTCGGATCGAGTTTGCCACTATCCAAACCATCAGCAACTCAATAACATCACTAACCTAGAACAGGTTTGGGGGAAGGAGGGCAGGACGGTTGCAGAAAATGAAGTATAACTACTCAGATGGAACGTTATGGTGAGTACACAACTTCATCTGAAGTAGTTAACTTCATATATCTGCAACCTGCGGGACAGAGTCCCCAGCAAAACACCTGGGAGGCCCTCATGAAAGGATATTCCTGAGCACCGCAGAGCCAAAGGATGCTCTCCCTCTAGAGATCAAATCCAACTTATGAGAAATAAATGTATGAGACCTTGCCCAGGTCGCTGCTGCTGCACAGATATCATCCAGTGAAACCCTAGACCAAAAAGCAGCAGAAGTTGCCATAGATCTGGCAGAATGAGCTTTAACAGGACCAAGCGGGGACAGACTTTTGTCCTTATAGACTTGCAGTATACATTATGTAATCCATCTGGCTAAGGAGACCTTGGATATGGCTTTGCCCAAAAAGGGTCTAGAAAATTACACAAATAACTGGTCAGACGTACGAAAGGGTTTAGTTCTATGTAAATAGAAACAAACCTGTCTATGAACAGCTACCAAATGCAGTTTATATTCACCCTTGTTCTGAAAATTTGGAAAGAAAACAGGCAGGTTAATCGTCTGATTAATATTTGATTCAGAGGCAACTTTCGGTAAGAAGGAAAGGTTTGTGCGGAGCGAGACCCTGTCTTTATGAAAGATCAAGTAAGGGGGCACGGCAGACAAAGCTTGAATCTCAGAAACTCTCCTGGCCGAAGTTAATGGCCACTAGGAAAGCTGTCTTCCAGGATAAGAATTTCAAATCTACTGACGCTGCTGGTTTGAAGGGGGGAGCAACAAATGCCTGTAGAAAGTACAGTTTTGTACCTACCATAAATGTAGATGTCCGAACTGGATAGCATCTGCAGTCATAACAACTGGGTTGTCCTGTCGTCAGGCAGCCCTTCAGTCGGCCGGATTCCAAAGTCCGGGTCCGGCTTCGGCTGATGTCGCACTTCACCCGACGTCATCTCTGTTGGTCTTCGGGTATAAAAGCATCAGCCGACGCCATTTTCCTCAGTGTTTCTTGCCCCAGATGCCAGTAGCCCTCTTGAAGGCTAAAATTTGGATAGATGCCAATGTTTCCAAAAAGACAGAGGTAAACACAAAAATAAGCATGTATGTACATATATACAAACAAATACACCATAAAAGACTCCCCACCAGCTAGCTATTAGGAGGGTAAACACCCTAGGAGTACCACAGAGGGAAGGAGGGAGGGTAATCCTGACTGCAGATGCTATCCAGTTCGGACATCTACATTTATGGTAGGTACAAAACTGTACTATGTCCTTCATGGATGCATCTGCAGTCATAACAACTGGGTAGAATACCATAGCCAACTAGGGAGGAGGATAAAAGTAGATTATGGTGCGTTTAGGATCCCTTGCAGTACAGCAGTGGCAAACCCTGCTCGGGATCTGGAATATAGAGGCAAATTATAATGCTTGGCAAATGTATGCACGGAGGTCCAAGTAGCCGCCTCAATAATGTCTTTGGTTGCCACTCCTCGTAAGAAGGCTGTGGTAGTGGCTGTTGCCCTTGTTGAATGAGGTCTTATGTTCTGTGGAATTGGTTTTCCATGGAAGGAGTAACAGAATCGTATGCAATTTCCTATCCATTTGGAGATTGTCTGTTTGGAAATAGCTTTTCCTTCCCTTCCTGTTGCATAGGCTACAAAAAGTTGGTCAGTCTTTCTGCTATTTTTGTTCTGTCCAAGTAGTAGCGTAGCTGTCTATGTACATCCAAGGTATGCAGTATTCTTTCCCCTCTGTTTTGTGGGTTGGGAAAGAAGGTAGGTAGGTGGATTGCCTGGTTTAAAGACACTCTGGATACCACCTTAGGCATAAATGTAGGATTAGTCCTCATGGACACTCTATCTTGGTGGAAGATTAGGAAGGGTTGCACTGCCATTAAGGCCTGTAGTTCTGAAACCCTCCTTGCTGAAGTAATTGCCAGTAGGAAAGCAGTTTTCCATGACAGGTGTTGTAGGTCTGCTGTTGCTGCTGGTTCAAAGGGTGATAGTGTCAACTTTTCTAGCACAAAGTTTAAGTCCCAAGCTGGTAATGGTGGTTTCCTTGGAGGTTTTACATTCTTGATTCCTCTGAGGAACTGCCTGAGCAAAGGGTGCGAAAAAACAGGTGGATCAAAGCTGTATTCTGCTGAAATAGCTGATGCATGTATCTTGATGGAGGAGTAGGACAGGCCTGAATGAAGAAGTTGCCAGATACTCCAGAATGTTAGGCATATCTATGTTTGACACATCTTTTCCTCTTTCCATACTCCAAATGACAAACCTTTTCCATTTTCCAGCATAGTTCCTTCTTGTTGAAGGTCTGCGTGCTTCAAGAATAATGTCTTTAACTCTTTGGGAAAGTTCTGGATTAGCTGCTGCTATGTGATGTTCCATGCAGTCAGTTGCAACGTTTTTAGGTTTGGATGTATGATGCTGTAGTTGTTCTGAGTTAACATCAAAGGCATCAGGGGTATTGGCCACATATTGTTCCGAGAGATGCTCCTCAGCAGTGGGTACCAGTGTTGTCTTGGCCAGTTTGGAGCTATCAGGATTATCCTTGGGCGTTCTTCCTTGATTTTTAGTAGTACTTTGTGTATCAAGGGAAGAGGTGGGAATGCATATGCTGTTAGGCCTTTCCAGCTGAAGGAGAGCGAATCCACTTTCCATGCTAGTGGGTGGAATGTCCTTGTGCAGAACTCTGAGCTGGTGATTGAGAGGTGATGCGAATAGATCTATCTGAGGCATTCCCCATTTCTTTGAGATGGTCTTGAAGATGTCCGGGTGCAGCTTCCATTCGTGGGCATCCGATGTGGTTCTGCTTAATATGTCTGCTAGAGTATTTTCTTTTCCCGGTACAAATATTGCCTGTAACTGGATGTTGTAGCTGAGTGCCAGGGTCCACAGCTCCAAAGTCATTCTGCATAGGGGTATGAATGAGTGCCTCCCTGTTTGTTGATGTACCACATGACTGTGGTGTTGTCTGTCCTTATCATCAACTGGCCCTCTTGGAGAAATGGTTTGAACTTTTGGATTGCCAGTTTTACTGCCAGCATTTCTTTTAGGTTGATGTGCAGGTGAAGTTGATCCTGTGTCCACAATCCTTGCACGCATTTGTCCAGCATGTGGGCCCCCATCCTAGGTCTGAAGCGTCTGTTGTGATGGTCTGGCTTGCTTGACATCTGCGAAAGGGTAGGCCTGGGTTTGACTGACATGCCTGAGCCCACCATAGGAACTCCTGCTTTAAGCATGGAATTAGTGGGATTTCTGTTTCTAGGCTGTGTCTGTGTTGGGACCATAAATTCTTTAGGTACCACTGTAGTTTTCTCATATGTAGTCTGGCAAATGGGACCAAGATTATGCATGATGCCATGAAGCCCAAGGCCTGCAGTACTTTTCTTGCTGTTAACTTGTTCAGTTTTGTTAGTGCCAAGAAGTAAAGAGGGAGTTCTTTTGTTTTTCTGTAGTCAGGAATGCCATTTGTTTTACTGTGTCCAATTCAGCCCAAGAATGTCCTTGTTTGGGATGGTATCAGCCTTGACTTTTGTAAATTGACTGTGTATCCCAGTGCTTGTAGCAAGTAAATGACCCTTTGTAAATCTGTTGTCAGCTTGCTTTTGTTGTCCCCTTGTAGCAGGCAGTCGTCCAGGTATGGGTAAATTTGAATTCCCTGTAGTCTGCAATGGCGATTACTGATGCCAGGCATTTTGTGAATACTCTGGGCAGTAGATAAGCCAAAGGGCAATGCTGAGAATTGATAGTGCTCTGATCCTGCAAGAAATCTGAGGTATCTTCTGCAGATTGGTCGAATGGGGACATGCAGGTATGCCTCCTTGAGATCTAGAGTTACCAGCCAAGACTCCTTGCCCAGCATGGGAAGAAGTTGCTGTAGGGTCAGCATTTTGAATTTTGGGACAATGATGTATGTATTTAAGGTGGACAGGTCGAGAATTGGTCTCCAACTTTTTTCCTTTCTTGGAACTAGGAATAGTCTGGAGTAGAACCCCTTTCCTTGCTCTGCTGTTGGCACTCTTTCCTCAGCTCTCATGTTTGCTAACTCCATTATCTGTTGTAGTGCCTCTGTTTTTTGATTTGGAGGTAGATTTGGCATTCCTCTTTTGACTGGTAAAGTGTGGAAGTGAAACCGGTAACCTTGATCTATGGTTTGTAAAATCCACTTGTCTTTTGTTATGTAGTGCCAGTTCTTTGAAAATAAGGTTAACTTTCCGCCTAGAGGAGCCGCTATTTGTTCCCTGGTAGGCGGATTTAGGGTTAAGTCACTGTGGTTGTGCTGATGTAGTGGCAGTGGTTGTGTCTGTGCCTCTGTTGTTACCTTGCCACTGTCGTCCTCTGTAGGCACCTTCTCTGGATTGGTTTCTGCCTCTGGAACGTCTATTCCTGCCCCTTTGAAATTTTGTGGCGTCAGGAAAGGACCAATTTTGGCAGGCCAGTTCCTGCTAAACCTTGGGGTTGAACCTGCAAGAAATCTTTAACCGTTTGAACAGATTTTGCCTTTTCTTCCATTTTCTTCATAACCTGCTGGGCAGGTGTACCAAACAAACTTGTCTTATCCATAGGAGCATCTAGCAACTTAGCTTTAACATGATCCGGTAAAGCTTGCTCCTTTAGCCATGCATGCCTTCTTATCACTGTGCCAGTCATGGCTGATCTAAATGAAGCCTCCAGTGCATCATAGCCACATTTTAAGGAATGGTTGCTAACCTGTTGTATGTTATTTACCATTTCTAATACATATTTCTTATCAAGAGATTCATCAGTGGTTAGTTTTTAGTTAACTGATCAAGCATAAACTCTTGGTATTGTATCATGTGAAACTGACAGTTTAAAGCTCTAGCTGAGAGAGTAGCTGAAGTGTAGACCTTTTACCCCATCTGTCTAATGACCTTGCTTCCCTTTCAGAAGGAATAGGGTTTTAGCTATGGTCGGCTACTGCCTTGGGACCCTGGGATATAGTTTGGGGTCTGCAAGTGGGGCCTTGTAAAGGTGGTGATGAGTATCTGGCACCCTGTAAAATCTGTCTGGTTTGGCAGGGGCTGGGGTAAAGAATCTGGAGGAGCAGACATCATTGAAAGCATCATCCACCACAGAGAGAACAGGAGGTATAGCTAAGGGCCTGTGCTGTGGGAGGTGCAGAAAGGTCCTAAGTCTTTTCTGGAGTCTGAAAAATCCTGTTGCTGCCATTGGAACTGCTCTGCATGGCATGTAAGGTTTCCCCAAAGGAGAATTCTTCTGGTGGGGAAGCAGCTGGAATGGATTCTTCAGCATCAGAATCTTCAAAATTGGAGAAAGGAGCCTCTGGCTGGTCAGTTATGTCTGATTCGTCAGCAGAATCATCAGAGGACACTGGCTCAGGGGCTCTGCCCTAGGTCTCTTCTCTGGGGGCTGAGAGGCCCTGTCTGGGTGAGATTGAGATCCTCTAATTAATGAAATTAAATCTTCTGCCAAAGTAAGCATTTGAGAACTAGAAGAGGGCCTGGTTGTGGGGCGTTTAACAGGGACTGTCTTAGCAGTCTTGCCTGCTTTAGCCCTGGCGAAGGCCTTAATGGACATGGCTGCTGGAGGCCTAGCAGCACCGTGCTGGGGTAGAGACATCCAAGGGAATGGTGTCTGATAAGTCAGTGGCAACCACCGTAGTGGATAAAATTTCTGAGGCCGATTCAAGAGTGGTAGCAGGGGCCTCAGTTGTAGAGATAGGTTCAGCTGTACTTTGATGAGTTTTCGGTTTGGCGAAACCGAGACACTCATGATTTGCTTAACCATGGTTTCGGCGAAACCGCGGACCGCGAGTGTCGGTCTTTATCTTTGCGTTTTGGCAGATTGGGTAGTCGGAGGATCCGGCGGCATAATGTACGCAAAATCAGAACCGAAAAACTGTTCTGCAAACTCCGACCGGCGCCTAAGCGTTCGTCGGTTGAAAGAAGCACAGGCCGAACAGGCTGCTACGTCGTGGGCTGGGCCTAAACAAGGCAGACAGTAAGAGTGGAAATCTTTATGAGGTATTTGTTTCCCACAGGTTAAACAATTATTAACTTTTCTGACATCGGCTGAGGCAAGAAAGAGTCCCCAACGGGTACTTAGCTTTAGAAGTCTTCGAAGTAGTATTCGGTAGAAGTAATCTCTGGATCCGACCGACCGGCACTTGCGAACAGCTTCTGCTTCGGGCGGCAAGAAAGACTGAGGAAAATGGCGTCGGCTGATGCTTTTATACCCGAAGACCAACAGAGATGACGTCGGGTGAAGTGCGACATCAGCGAAGCGGACCGGACTTTGGAATCCGGCCGACTGAAGGGCTGCCTGACGACAGGACAACCCAGTTGTTATGACTGCAGATGCATCCATGAAGGACATCTAGGGTAAGGTCCCAAGGAAGGACAGAGTCCTTAACCGGAGAGCGTAAAAGAAAGGTGCCTTTCAGAAAAACTTTACACAGTCTCAAAGAGGCCAGAACACTCATATTTTCGCCGACATGAAAATTAAAGATGGCCACCAGCTGCACTTTTACAGTGGAGGAACTAGCCCCTTTGTTGGAAAATACTGGCCAAAAACTCCAACACTGCAGGAACCAGGGCTGTAAAGGGATCTAGGTTCCTCTGAGAAGCCCAAATAGAGAAGCGTTTCCATTTGCTGCGATAAACCTTCCTAGTGGAAGCTTTGTGGAATGCCACCAGTAGTCTTTGCTAGGACTCCCGGTCTGTCATCTTCAGTAATCAGGGGAACTAGAGCAACCAAGCCGTCAGCTTGAGGCTGTCCAGGTCGGGCGGACAGATGCCTGAAGGATGAGAGATGAGATCTGGGCAAGGATCCAGAATCCGAGGAGGAGTTAGAAAGTACAGTTTTGTACCTACCATAAATGTAGATGTTCGAGTGCTAATACAGCTGCAGTCATAACAGATGGGTTATCCTGCCGTCAGGCGGGTCCTAGGCCGGCCGAATTCCAAAGTGTAGGTCCGGCGTCGGTTGTCGTCGCTTCTTCCCTGACGTCAGTGCGGCAGGGGTATAAAAGAACCAGCCAACGCCATCTTCTTCAGTTTTTCTTGCCCCAGATGTCAGGTGCCCCCAGAAGGAAGGCAAAACATAAACTTGTGTAATAATGCGATGTAAAATTATCAAAAAACAGTAGTTTGCAAGCAAATACACCATAAAAGAATACCCCAATCAGGTTGTATGAGAAAGTCTTTGTCATAAGGCATGTCCCAAGAGGGGATGGAGGGAGGGAAACCTGGACTGCAGCTGTATTAGCACTCGAACATCTACATTTATGGTAGGTACAAAACTGTACTATGTTCATCGTGCATATAGCTGCAGTCATAACAGATGGGTAGAATCCCAAAGCTAAAAAGGGGTGGCAGGTACTAAGTGGAACTAGGAGGAGCAAGGATGCCCTGCAAGACTGCTGTGGCAAAGCCCGCTCTAGATTTAAGAGTAAAGTGGAAGGTGATAGTGCTAGGAGAAAGTGTGCACAGAACTCCAAGTGGCTGCTTCCAAAATGTCCTTGGTAGGAACCCCCCTGAGGAAAGCTGCAGATGTAGCTGTGGCCCTTGTGGAGGGGGATCTGATGCTTGAAGGCACAGGTTTTCCATGAAATGAGTAGCAAAAGCGTATGCAGTGGGCTAGCCATTTTGAGATTGTCTGTTCGGAGATAGCCTTTCCTTGAGCACCTGTAGCATAGGACACAGAGTTGCTCGGATTTTCTGAATAGCTTTGTCCTGTCCAAATAATAACGAAGTTGTCTGTGAATGTCCAAGGAATGTAGTAGTCTTTCCCCTTTGTTTTGTGGGTTAGGATAAAAGGTAGGTAAGTTTCAAGGCTACACTGGATACTACCTTTGGCATAAAGGAAGGGTTGGTTCGTAAGGAAACTCTGTCCTGATGGAAAATGATGAAAGGTTGCACAGCCATGAGGGCCTGTAGTTCCGAAACCCTGCGTGCTGAGGTGATAGCCAGAAGGAAGGCTGTTTTCCATGACAAATATTGCAGTTCTGTTGAAGCAGCTGGCTCAAATGGAGGCAGGGTCAGTTTTTCCAAAATAAAGTTGAGGTCCCAAGCAGGTACTGGTGGTTTCCTTGGGGGTTTTATATTCTTAGCCCCTCTGAGGAACTGTCTTAAGAGAGGATGAGAGAATAAAGGAGGATCTATGTTGTATTGTGCAGAAATGGCTGAAGCATGGATCTTGATGGAGGAGAAGGAAAGTCCACTGTTTAACATCTCAGCTAGGTACTGTAATATTTGAGGTAAATTTATCACCCAAGGATTCTGGCCCTTTTTCTGATTCCAGGCACAAAACCGTTTCCATTTGGCGGAGTAGGCTTTTCTAGTAGAAGGTCTTCTGGCCTCCAAGATGACATCCTGCACCTCCTTGGAGAGGAGGGTCTGTTGGGAAATCAAGGGATTCTCCATGCGGCTAGATAGAGGGTTTTCAGCTGACTGTGAAGAGTTTTGAAGTTGTGCTGGGACAACAGAAGAGGCACTAGAGGCAGGATCCATGGTGGGGAATGCGTCAGGCTCTTCAGGAGTGGATACCAGTGTTGTCTTGGCCAGTCTGGAGCAATGAGAATCATGTTTGGCCTCTCTGCTCTGGCTTTTAATAGAACTTTGGGCAGCAGAGGAAGAGGTGGAAAGGCATAGACGGTCAATGTTGTCCAATTGAAAGAAAGTGCGTCCACTTTCCAGGCCTGTGGATGATAGGTCCTTGAGCAAAATTTTTTCAGCTGGTAATTTCTGTGGTTAGCAAAGAGATCTATGTCTGGCTGTCCCCATGCCTGAGTTATCTTTGCGAAAACTTGAGGATGTAACTTCCATTCGTGTGGATCTGTCATATTTCTGCTTAGGCTGTCTGCCAGGTGTTTTCCTTCCCTGGCAGGAATTGTGCTTGAAGTTGGATTTGCAATTCCAGAGCAGTGTTCCAAAGGGACATGGCTAGTCTGCACAGGGGGTATGAATGAGTTCCTCCCTGTTTGTTTATGTACCACATCACTGTGGTGTTGTCTGTCCTTATCAATAGGTGGCCTGGATGCAGTAGGTCTTTGAAAGCCATAGTAGCATTTTGTACTGCTAGCATTTCCTTTTGATTGATGTGTAGGTGCTTCTCTTTTTGGGACCATTTTCCCTGAATGCACTGATCTGTCATGTGCGCCCCCCAGGCATAGTCCGAGGCGTCTGTTGTGATGATTTGATTTGCTTGAGGCATGCAGAAGGGGAGACCTATGTTTCTTTGGCATGCTTGAGCCCACCACAGAAATTCATTTTGAAGACATGGAATGAGTGGTATAATTGTTTCCAAACTGTGGCTGTGTTGAGACCATAAGTTTTTTAGGTACCATTGAAGTTTCCTCATATGCAGCTTTGCACATGGGATCAGCAGGATGCAAGATGCCATGAATCCCAGAGCCTGCAGGACTTTCCTTGCAGTCAGCCTGGTGAAGGTTGCCATTTTGCTGAAGTATTGAGATAGTTGCCCTTGCTTCTCTGGCGTGAGGTAGGCCATCTGGGTGTTTGTATTCAAGCTGGCACCCAGGAAAATTATTGTTTGAGAGGGTATTAGTTTTGATTTCTTTTTGTTGACTGTGTATCCCAGAAAGTTCAACAGTTTTATTACAAACGCCAGGTGTTTCAGAAGTATGTGCTTGCTGTCCGTTTGGATCAGGCAGTCGTCCGGATATGGGTATATTTGTATCCCTTGAAGTCTGCAGAAGGCAATTACTGATGCCAGGCATTTCGTAAACACTCTGGGCGCAGTAGATAAGCCAAAGGGCAATGCAGAGAATTGATAATGGGTTGAACCTGCAAGAAATCTGAGGTATCTTCTGCAATCTTGTCTGATAGGGACATGCAGGTATGCTTCCTTGAGGTCCAATGTTACCAGCCAAGACTCCTTGCCCAGCATGGGAAGAAGCTGCTGTAATGTGAGCATCTTGAATTTTGGTACGAGTAAATATGTGTTTAGGATGGATAGGTCTAAAAATAGGTCTCCAATCTTTGTCCTTCCTTGGTACCAGGAATAGTCCGGAATAAAAACCTTTACCCTGTTCTTGTGCAGGTACCTCTTGAATAGCTTTCATGTCCATGAGAGCTGTTTGTTTTTGTTCCTCTGCCCTTTGCTTTTGTGGCAGGTTTGGCATGCCTCTCATTTTTGGAAGGGTGTGAAAGTGGAATCTGTAGCCTCTGTCTATAATGTCTAGGATCCATTTGTCTTTTGTGACAATATGCCGATTTTTTGAAAATAATACCAGTTTTCCGCCTAAAGATGCTGCCATTAAAGCTTTGCTTGGCATGCAAAGGGGAAAGTCATTGTGTCTGCTTTCTGAATGACTGTGATCTATCTTCTCCACCTCTTGGTGTAGGTGCTTGCCATTGTCTGGCTCTGAATGATCCTTGAGATTGCCCTCTACCCCTTGGGCGCCTGTATCTGCCTCTTTGAGGTCTGTCCGTGACTGGAAAGGACCAATTTTTTGAAGGCCAGTTTCTGCTGAAACGTGGAGGTTGTACCTGTAGGAAATCTTTCACTGTTTGCATTGATCTTGCCTTTTCCTCCATTTTCTTTAGTACCTCCTCAGCTTTAACACCAAACAATACATCTTTTTGAAGAGGTGCATCTAGTAATTTAGCTTTGACATGATCTGGTAAGGTTTGCTCTGAGCCAAGCATGTCTACGTATGACAGACCCTGTAACAGCAGCTCTACATGAGGCCTCTAAAGCATCAAAACCACACTGCAAGGTATGTCTACCCACTTGCTCTGCACTGTGCAATAAATCCTGCAACTCCTTTAAATCTGGTTGCTCAGGTTGTGTCATTTTGCTTTTCAACTGAGATAACAAAAACTGTTGATACTTTAACATATGGAACTGACAGTTTAATGCCCTCATGGTTAAAATGGCCGAGGTGTACACCTTTTTCCCCCACCTTTCTAAAGCTCTGGAATCTCTCTCTGAAGGTAATGGGTTTTTAACAGTAGAGGCCTTAATTCCCTTGGGACACTGTGAAATAGTTTCTGGGTCAGCAGCATGGCTTTTGTATAGGAACTGGTGTGAATCAGGAACCCGGTAATACCTGTCAGGTTTAACAGGAGCTGGAGGTAAACAATCTAGGTTGAGGCTGGCTTCTGTGTACACATCATCCAATATATCCAAGACAGGAGGGATAGCCAGAGGCCTGTGCTGGGGAAGCAAGAGAAAATCCCTGAGCCGTTTCTTGGAATCTGAGTAATCTTGGCCTTCCCAGTGAAAGTGTTCCCTCAAGGTATGTAGGGTTTCCCCAAAAGAATAGTCCTCAGGGGGGGAGACCGAGGGAATGGACTCCTCAGCATCAGAGTCTTCAAAAGGGGAATATGAATATTCCTGGTCTTCAGAATGTGCTGAGGTAATAGAGGCTTGATCTGAGAAAGGGTAGTCTTCCTCCAATCTGGGCCTTTTGTCCGAAGGGGGTTGAGAACCCCTGATAAGAGTAATCAAATACTCAGCCATTTTGAGCATCTGTTTTTTAGGCATGGGGCCTTGAGAGGGGGTCTGTGGACCTTGTTTTTTAGTTTTCATGGCTGCTTTAGATTTTGTGAAAGCCTTAATGGAAAAGGAGGAAGGCCTGAAGACACCTTGAGAAGTGGCAGGCCTGTCTAAACTCTGAGTTTCCCCGCCAAGAGTGGCGTCGGTATCTGTAGTCGGAAAGTACAGTTTTGTACCTACCATAAATGTAGATGTCCGAACAGGATAGCATCTGCAGTCATAACAAATGGGTTGTCCTGTCGTCAGGCAGCCCTTCGGTCGGCCAGATTCCAAAGTCTGGGTCCGGCTTCGGCTGATGTCGCACTTCACCCGACGTCATCTCTGCTGGTCTTCGGGTATAAAGGCATCAGCCGACGCCATTTTCCTCAGTGTTTCTTGCCCCAGATGCCAGTTGCCCTCTTGATAAGCTAAATTTTGGATAAATGCCAATGTTTCCAAAACAGAAGGCAAACACAAAAAATAACAATGTATGTACATATATACAAACAAATACACCATAAGAGACTACCCCCAGCTAGCTATTAGGAGGGTAAATACCCTAGGAGTACCACAGAGGGGAAGGAGGGTGGGTAATCCTGACTGCAGATGCTATCCTGTTCGGACATCTACATTTATGGTAGGTACAAAACTGTACTATGTCCTTCAAGGATGCATCTGCAGTCATAACAAATGGGTAGAATACCATAGCCAAACTAGGGAGGAGGAAGAAGAATTATGGTGTAGTTAGGATCCCTTGCAGTACAGCAGTGGCAAACCCTGCTCGGGATCTAGAGTATAGAGGTAAATTATAATGCTTGGCAAATGTATGCACGGAGGTCCAAGTAGCCACCTCAATAATGTCCTTGGTTGCCACTCCTCGTAAGAAAGCTGTGGTAGTGGCTGTAGCCCTTGTAGAATGAGGTCTTATGTTCTGTGGAATTGGTTTTCCGTGGTAGGAGTAACAGAATCTTACGCAATTTCCTATCCATTTGGAGATTGTCTGTTTGGAAATTGCTTTTCCTTCCCTTCCTGTTGCATAGGCTACTAAAAGCTGGTCAGTTTTTCTGTCACCTTTGGTTCTGTCCAGGTAGTAGCGTAACTGTCTATGTACATCCAAGGTATGCAGCAGTCTTTCCCCCCTGTTCTGTGGATTGGGAAAGAAGGTAGGTAGGTGGAAAGACACTCTGGATACCACCTTGGGCATAAATGTAGGATTAGTTCTCATGGACACCCTATCTTGATGGAAGATTAGGAAGGGTTGTACTGCCATTAAGGCCTGTAGTTCCGAAACCCTCCTTGCTGAAGTAATTGCCAGTAGGAAAGCAGTTTTCCATGATAGGTGTTGAAGATCTGCTGTTGCTGCTGGTTCAAATGGAGGGAGTGTCAATTTTTCTAGCACAAAGTTCAAGTCCCATGCTGGTAATGGTGGTTTCCTAGGAGGTTTTACATTCTTGATCCCTCTGAGGAACTGCCTGAGTAGAGGATCTTGAAAAGACAGGTGGATCGAAGCTGTATTCTGCTGAAATAGCTGATGCATGTATCTTGATGGAGGAATAGGACAGGCCTGTATGTAGAAGCTCTGCCAAGTACTCCAGGATGTTAGCAATATCTATGTTCGACACATCTTTTCCTCTTTCAGTACTCCAAATGACAAATCTTTTCCATTTTCCTGCATAGTTCCTTCTTGTTGAAGGTCTGCGGGCTTCAAGGATAATGTCTTTAACCCTATGGGATAGGTCTGGGTTAGTTGCTGCTATGTGATGTTCCAGGCAGTCAGTTGCAAGGTTTTTAGGTTTGGGTGCATGATGTTGTAATTGTTCTGCGTTAACATCAAAGGCATCAGGGGTATTGACCACATTCTCCCCTGAGACATGCTCCTCAGCAATGGATACCAGTGTTGTCTTGGCCAATTCGGAGCTATCAGGATTATCCTTGGGCGTTCCTCTTTGATTTTCAGTAGTACCTTGTGCATCAAAGGAAGAGGTGGAAATGCATATGCTGTCAGGCCTTTCCAACTGAAGGATAGAGAGTCCACCTTCCATGCAAGTGGGTGGTATGTCCTTGTGCAGAATTTTTTGAGCTGGTGATTGAGTAGGGATGCGAATAGGTCTATTTGTGGCATTCCCCATTTCTTTGTGATGGCCTTGAAGATGTCCGGGTGTAGCATCCATTCGTGAGCATCCGAGGTGGTTCTGCTTAACATGTCTGCTAGGGTGTTTTCTTTTCCCGGCACAAATACTGCCTGTAACTGGATGTTGTAGCTCAGAGCCATATTCCAAAGGTCCAGAGTCATTCTGCATAGGGGGTATGAATGAGTGCCTCCTGTTTGTTGATGTACCACATGACTGTGGTGTTGTCTGTCCTTATCATTAAATGGCCTTCTTTGAGGAATGGTCTGAATTTCTGGATTGCTAGTTTTACTGCCAGCATTTCATTTTGGTTTATGTGCAGGTGCAGCTGAAAGTACAGTTTTGTACCTACCATAAATGTAGATGTCGAACAGGATAGCATCTGCAGTCATAACAAATGGGTTGTCCTGTCGTCAGGCAGCCCTTCGATCGGCCAGATTCCAAAGTCTGGGTCCGGCCGCTGATGTCGCACTTCACCCGACGTCATCTCTGCTGGTCTTGGCATAAAGGCATCAGCCGGCGCCATTTTCCTCAGTGTTTCTTGCCCCAGGTGGTAGTTGCATTCTTAATAAGCTAAATTTTGGGTAAATGCCCATGTTGCCAAAAAGTAGAAGGCAAACACAAAAATAACAATGTATGTACATATATACAAACAAATACACCATAAGAGACTCCCCCCCAGCTAGCTATTAGGAGGGTAAATACCCTAGGAGTACCACAGAGGGGAAGGAGGGTGGGTAATCCTGACTGCAGATGCTATCCTGTTCGGACATCTACATTTATGGTAGGTACAAAACTGTACTATGTCCTTCAAGGATGCATCTGCAGTCATAACAAATGGGTAGAATACCATAGCCAAACTAGGGGAGGAGGAAGAAGAATTATGGTGTAGTTAGGATCCCTTGCAGTACAGCAGTGGCAAACCCTGCTCGGGATCTAGAGTATAGAGGTAAATTATAATGCTTGGCAAATGTATGCACGGAGGTCCAAGTAGCCACCTCAATAATGTCCTTGGTTGCCACTCCTCAAGAAAGCTGTGGTAGTGGCTGTAGCCCTTGTAGAATGAGGTCTTATGTTCTGTGGAATTGGTTTTCCGTGGTAGGAGTAACAGAATCTACGCAATTTCCTATCCATTTGGAGATTGTCTGTTTGGAAATTGCTTTTCCTTCCCTTCCTGTTGCATAGGCTACTAAAAGCTGGTCAGTTTTCTGTCACCTTTGGTTCTGTCCAGGTAGTAGCGTAACTGTCTATGTACATCCAAGGTATGCAGCAGTCTTTCCCCCCTGTTCTGTGGATTGGGAAAGAAGGTAGGTAGGTGGAAAGACACTCTGGATACCACCTTGGGCATAAATGTAGGATTAGTTCTCATGGACACCCTATCTTGATGGAAGATTAGGAAGGGTTGTACTGCCATTAAGGCCTGTGGTTCGAAACCCTCCTTGCTGAAGTAATTGCCAGTAGGAAAGCAGTTTTCCATGATAGGTGTTGAAGATCTGCTGTTGCTGCTGGTTCAAATGGAGGGAGTGTCAATTTTTCTAGCACAAAGTTCAAGTCCCATGCTGGTAATGGTGGTTTCCTAGGAGGTTTTACATTCTTGATCCCTCTGAGGAACTGCCTGAGTAGAGGATCACGAAAGACAGGTGGATCAGCTGTATTCTGCTGAAATAGCTGATGCATGTATCTTGATGGAGGAATAGGACAGGCCTGTATGTAGAAGCTCTGCCAAGTACTCCAGGATGTTAGCAATATCTATGTTCGACACATCTTTTCCTCTTTCAGTACTCCAAATGACAAATCTTTTCCATTTTCCTGCATAGTTCCTTCTTGTTGAAGGTCTGCGGGCTTCAAGGATAATGTCTTTAACCCTATGGGATAGGTCTGGGTTAGTTGCTGCTATGTGATGTTCCAGGCAGTCAGTTGCAAGGTTTTTAGGTTTGGGTGCATGATGTTGTAATTGTTCTGCGTTAACATCAAAGGCATCAGGGGTATTGACCACATTCTCCCCTGAGACATGCTCCTCAGCAATGGATACCAGTGTTGTCTTGGCCAATTCGAGCTATCAGGATTATCCTTGCGTTCCTCTTTGATTTTCAGTAGTACCTTGTGCATCAAAGGAAGAGGTGGAAATGCATATGCTGTCAGGCCTTTCCAACTGAAGGATAGAGAGTCCACCTTCCATGCAAGTGGGTGGTATGTCCTTGTGCAGAATTTTTTGAGCTGGTGATTGAGTAGGGATGCGAATAGGTCTATTTGTGGCATTCCCCATTTCTTTGTGATGGCCTTGAAGATGTCGGTGTAGCATCCATTCGTGAGCATCCGAGGTGGTTCTGCTTAACATGTCTGCTAGGGTTTTTTTCCCGGCACAAATACTGCCTGTAACTGGATGTTGTAGCTCAGAGCCATATTCCAAAGGTCCAGAGTCATTCTGCATAGGGGGTATGAATGAGTGCCTCCCTGTTTGTTGATGTACCACATGACTGTGGTGTTGTCTGTCCTTATCATTAAATGGCCTTCTTTGAGGAATGGTCTGAATTTCTGGATTGCTAGTTTTACTGCCAGCATTTCATTTTGGTTTATGTGCAGGTGCAGCTGGTCTGGAGTCCACAATCCTTGTATGCATTTGTCCAACATGTGCGCCCCAGCCTAGGTCCGAGGCGTTGTGACGGTTTGGCTTGCTTGAAAGTTGTGGAAGGGCAAGCCTGGGTTTGACTGGCATGCTTGAGCCCACCATAGGAACTCCTGTTTCAGGCATGGGATTAGTGGGATTTGGTTTCTAAGCTGTGCCTGTGTTGAGACCATAAATTCTTTAGGTACCACTGTAGCTTTCTCATATGCAGTCTGGCATGTGGGACCAAGATTATGCATGATGCCATGAAGCCCAAGGCCCGCAGTACTTTTCTTGCTGTTAGTTTGTTCTGCTTTGTTAATGCCAAGAAGTAAAGAGGAGTTGTTTTGTTTATCTGCAGTTAGGAATGCCATTTGTTTTGCTGTGTCCAATTCCGCACCCAAGAATGTTCTTGTTTGGGATGGTATCAGTCTTGACTTTTGTAAATTGACTGTGTATCCCAGGGCTTGTAGTAAGCAAATGACTCTTTGTAAATCTGTTGTCAGCTTGCTTTTGTTGTCCGCTTGTAACAGGCAGTCGTCCAGGTATGGATAAATTTGGATTCCCTGTAGCCTGCAGTGAGCGATTACTGATGCCAGGCATTTTGTGAATACTCTGGGCGCAGTAGATAAGCCAAAGGGCAATGCTGAGAATTGATAATGCTCTGATCCTGCAAGAAATCTGAGGTATCTTCTGCAATTTGGTCGTATGGGGACGTGCAGGTATGCCTCCTTGAGATCTAGAGTCACCAGCCAAGACTCCTTGCCCAGCATGGGAAGAAGCTGCTGTAGGGTCAGCATTTTGAATTTTGGAACAATAAGGAATGTGTTTAAAGCGGACAGGTCTAGAATGGGTCTCCATTTTTCTTTTCTTGGTACCAGGAAGAGTCTGGAGTAAAATCCCTTTCCTTGCTCCATAGATGGTACCCTTTCCACAGCTCTCATTCTTAATAGCTGAGATATTTGTTTTAGAGCTTCTGTCCTTTGAGTAGGTGGTAGGTTTGGCATTCCTCTCTTCCCTGGTAGAGTATGGAAATGGAACCTGTAACCTTGGTCTATAGTTTGCAAAATCCATTTTCCCTTGTGATGCAATGCCAGTTTTTTGAGAATAAGGTTAGTTTTCCGCCTAAGGGTGCTTCTAGTTGTTCCCTGGTAGGCGGTGCCACTGTCAAGTCACTGTGATTGAGTTGTTGTAGTGGTGGTGGCTGCGTCTGTGCCTCGCTGGTTGTTACCTTGCCATTGGCGCCCTGTAGGCACCCCTGGATTGGTTTCTGCCTCTTGAACGCCTATTCCTGCCTCTCTGAGCCTTAGAGGAGTCTGGAAAGGACCAATTCTTGGATGACGAGTTCCTGCTAAACCTTGGAGGTTGAACCTGTAAGAAATCTTTCACCGTTTGTACAGATTTCGCCTTCTCTTCCATCTTTTTTAGCACCTGCTGAGCAGGGGAACCAAATAAATTGACCTTGTCCATGGGTGCATCCAAAAGCTTTGATTTGACATGGTCTGGTAATGCCTGTTCTTTCAACCATGCATGTCTCCTGATAACTGTGCCAGTCATGGCTGATCTAAAGGAAGCCTTCCAGTGCATCATAGCCACATTTTAAAGAATGGTTACTAACCTGCTGTATGTTATGTACCATTTCCTGAACATATTTTTTATCTAAAGATTCTTCAGAGGAAAGCTTTTTAGTTAACTGGTCAAGCATAAACTCTTGATATTGAATCATATGAAATTGGCAGTTCAAAGCCCTAGCTGACAAGGTAGCAGAAGTGTAAACTTTTACCCCATCTCTCTAAGGACCTGGATTCCCTTTCAGAGGGAGTGGGTTTTAGTAGAAGTAGCAGCTACAGCTTTAGGGCCCTGGGATGGTCTCTGGATCTGCAAAAGGAGCCTTGTATAAATGGTGATGAGTGTCCGGGACCCTGTAGAACCTATTGGGCTTAGCAGGAGCCGGAGGTAATGAATCAGGAGCAGTGCAAGCATCATTAAATGCATCATCTACAACAGAAAGAACTGGAGGTATAGCTAAAGGCCTATGTTGTGGCAAATGTAGAAAGGTTCTAAGCCTTTTTCTGGAGTCTGAGAAATCTTGGCCCTGCCACTGAAATTGTCCCTCATAGCATGCAAGGTTTCCCCAAAGGAAAATTCCTCAGGTGGAGAGGCTGAAGGAATGGACTCTTCAGCATCAGAGTCTTCGTAAGGAGAATAAGAAGCCTCAGGAAGGTCTGTATGTTCTGATTCATCAGAGGAACCATCAGTGGATACTGGTTCAGGGGCTCTGCTCTAGGTCTCTTTTCTGGAGGAGGGAGAGAGGACCTGTCTGGATGAGGCTGGGATCCACGAATTAAAGAAATTAAATCCTCAGCCAAAGATAGCATATGAGAGCTAGTGCTGGGCCTGTGTGAGGGGGGTTTGGCAGGCACAGATTTTGAAGTTTTGGCTGCTTTAGCCCTGGCAAAGGCCTTAACAGACATGGCTGCAGGAGGCCTAGCAGCTCCACGTGTAGGGGTTGAAATATCCAGGGGAATTGTGTCTGATAATTCCTGAGAAACCGCAACAGAAGGCTGGATTTCAGAAGCAGATTCTGCCAGGTTAGAGGAGGCCTCGGTAGAAGGCATGGTTTCGGCTGGAGAAAGAACCGCTTGCTCGGTTTCGGCCGAAACGAGACACTTGCGGTTTGCTTAATCGCGGTTTCGGCCGAGACCGCGGACCGCGAGTGTCGGTCCTTTTCTTTTCGTTTTTTTGGAAATTTGCGTAGTCGGAGGATCCGACGGCATAATGTAGGCAAAATCAGAGCCGAAAATTTGTTCCGCAAACTCCGACCGACGTCTAAGCGTCCGTCGGTTAAAAGAAGCGCAGGCTAGACAAGCTGCTGCCGTGGTCTGGGCCTAAGCAATGTATACAGTAGGAGTGGAAATCTTTATGAGGTATTTGTTTCCCACAAGATAAACAGTTATTCACTTTCTCTGACATCGGCTGAGGCAAGAAAGAGTCCCCAACGGGGTACTTAGCTTTTTAGAAGTCTTCGAAGTAGTATTCGGTAGTAGTAATCTCTGGATCTGACCGACCGGCACTTGCGAACAGCTTCTGCTTCGGGCGCCACGCGGCAAGAAAGACGGAGGAAAATGGCGTCGGCTGATGCCTTTATACCCGAATGACTGCAGCTATGACGTCGGGTGAAGTGCGACACCAGCAGAGGCCAGACCCAGACTTTGGAATCCGGCCGACCGAAGGGCTGCCTGACGACAGGACAACCCATTTGTAAGGACTGCAGATGCATCCTTGAAGGACATCAGTGGAACCAAAATTGGCACGGCTTCTGGAAACCATGTCTAATTTGTAATGTGAAATGAATGTATGAGGAGAAGCCAGGTGGCTGCTGCACAAACTGAATCTATCGGCAGCCTATCCTGAAAAGCTACGGATGTAGCTAATGCCCTAGTTGAATGAGCTCTAGGTCTTGAGGGGAGTTTTTGACGTCTGATCTCATAGATGAAGGTAATTGTAGAGGTGAGCCATCTAGAGAGGGATACTTTAGTAAATGGAAGGCCCAATTTGCCTTCCGCATATGATAGAAACAATTGATCAGATTTCCTGAATTGTTTAGTCCTGTCTAAGTAATATCTAAGTTGGCGATGAACATCCAAAAAATGTAGCTTTTGTTCCGACCTGTTTGAATAGTTAGGAAAAGACGGGAAGATCAATAATTTGGTTTAGGTTTATTTGAGAAGAAACTTTAGGCAAAAAGGATGGATTAGTACGGAGGGAAACCCTGTCTTTGTGAAAGACTAAGTAAGGAGGACGACTGCACAGAGCATGGAGTTCGGATACCCTTCTCACTGAAGTTATAGCTACCAGAAAAAGTGTCTTCCAAGAAAGCAACTTCAGAGAACATGAAGCCGGCTCGAAGGGTGGAAGAATTAAGGATGCCAGAACCAAGTTCAAATCCCATTGAGGCGGAGGAACTTTGATTGGAGGTTTGAGAAGAAATACACCCCTTAAAAAGGCTTTACAGAGTTTGTGAGCCATGATGCTAGACTCTGAAACACCAACATGAAAATTTGATATGGCAGCCAATTGAACTCTAATGGTTGATGCAGAAGATCCTAAATGAAAGAGTTCTGCTAGAAAGTCTAAAATAGACTGGATAGGTGCAGTAAAGGGATCTATGTTTTTTGATGTTGCCCAAAGGGAAAAACATTTCCATTGGCTACTATAAATCTTCCGGGTAGAAGATTTATGAGAGGCTATTAAGATATCTCGGACCGAGCGAGATATTGAGGGAAGCCTGGCTAAGGTTGGAATCGGAGAAACCACGCTGTGAGGTTTAGAGAAGGCAGAGATTGGTGCAGCTGACCCGATTGGTGGGTTATCAGATCTGGTACTGGGTCCACGTGCCAAGGCTGCTCCAAAAGGTAACGATGAAGAAAGGGGAACCATATCTGTCGAGGCCAGTAAGGGGCAATGAGGATCATTGTCACTCTCAAGCGATGGCTTTTGAATTAGTTGAGATATCAGTGGAAAGGGGAAAAGGCATATAGAAGTCCCGGGGCCAATCGTGGACTAGAGCGTCTCTGGTGGGATGGCCTGGTAACGGGAAGAGAGTGAAGAAGTCGTGACACTTGCTGTTTTGGGGAGTAGCAAAAAGGTCGCAGCAAGGCTGGCCCCATCTTAGGAATACTTCTTCTAGAACTGATTTCTTTAGAGACCACTCGTGGGGCATGAGAATTGCTCTGCTCAATTTGTCTGCAATAACGTTGATTTCCGGGATGTCGTTGCTATCAGAAAACGCTGAGAAGAGATCGCCCATTGCCAAAGTCTGAGTGCCTCTTGACATAAAGGGTATGATCTGGTTCCGCCTTGTTTGTTGATGTACCACACTACGGACATGTTGTCCGTTTGAATTGCAATAGTCCCAGTGGGAAGAGAGTCGTGAAGGGCTTGCAACGCTAAAAGCACTGCTCTCATCTCTAAGTTTATGTGCAAGTGGCACTCAAAGGTTGCCACGTGCCCTGGACTGTCCTGCGTGATAATGCCCCCACCCGATCAGGGAGGAGTCTGTTGTCAACGTGGCGACTGGGTGAGGGTCTTCCTTGGAGAAGTTGAGGTGATGTGATCCACCAAGACAGTTGATTCTTGCATGCTTGAGTTATCAATATGGTATGGGACATCGAGCTGTTGAAAGGACCATTGAGTAAAAGCATCCATTGGAGGATCCTCATGTGAAAGCGAGCTAAGGGAAGAAGGGGAATAGCTGCTGCCATGAGCCCTAGTACCTTCAAAACCAGTCTGGCTTTGACTTTGTTGCATTGTAAGAGAAGGGAAACTTGGTTCCGAATGTCTGACACCCTCTGCTCTGTGAGTCTGGCTGAAAGATTGAGTGCGTCTAAGGTGGCGCCTATAAAGATAATAGATTGACAAGGCGACAAAGCAGATTTTTCGAAATTTATCGAAATGCCTAGAGCTTGGCAAGACTGGATGGTGAAGTCCCTGGATAGAAGAAGCTGATGTCTGGTGGTGGCGGTAAGGAGCCAGTCGTCCAAATATGGAAGCACCTGGAATCCTTGACGTCTCAAGTGAGCCGCAACCACTGCCATGCATTTGGTGAACACACGGGGGGCTGTAGTGAGACCAAAGGGCAGGGCCCTGAACTGGTAGTGACTGGCTCCCAGCCTGAAGCGGAGATATCTCCTGGAGCGTCTGTTCATTTTGATGTGGTAGTACGCGTCCTGAAGATCCATCGAGCACAACCAATTGTCCTGACCCAAGAAGGGTAGAATGGACTGTAGCGTGACCATCCGGAATTTTGTTTTTCTGACAAACTTGTTTAAGTAGCTGAGATCCAGTATGGGTCTCCAGTCCCCTGTTTTCTTTGGTACCAAAAAGAATTTGGAGTAGATTCCGGATCGTTGCTTGTCTGCCGGGACTGATTGGATAGCTCTTTTTGATAGCAGCTTTGAAATTTCTAATGCTGCTTGTTCCCTTAGACCGGGTGGAACATCTGGAAGGGATCTTTTGGGTTGGGTTGGGATGTGAATAAAGGGAATTTTGTAACCCTCGGATATGATCGACTGTACCCATTTGTCTTGAGTAAGGGAAAGCCAGGCTTTTGGGTACAGTGATAACCTTCCCGACTGCCTCCGGTGGACAGCCGGGCAGCCTCTCAGGGATGCTGAAAGGGTTTGTCAGAGAACATTTCTCTGCTACCCTGGTTTTATGGACCTCCTCTGCCTCTAGGGCGCCTATTATTATTCCCCTCTGCCTCTAGAGGGGAATCGGCCTTGTGCATCAGATGAGACTCCCTGGGATTGTTTATGAACCACTTTTCCTCCCTTTGACCTTTGGGATAGGGTCTAGAAGGGTAGAAAACGGACTCCTACGGCAGAGAGAGTCTTACCTTCTACCGCACCTGGTCAATGTATCCTTCACCTGTGGACCAAACAAGGATGATCCATCAAAGGGAGAATTGGTGAAGGACGCCTTGAAAGGGTCCGCAGTTGCATAGCCGCATCCAGGCGTGACGTCGTAAGGCAACACCTGTGCCTGCGGCTCTACTCGCTCCATCTGCTGCATATGAGACCAGCCGCATGGAGGAGTTAACGATGGAATTTAGGGTTGCCAACTGGGAGTTCATTGTATCTTTGAACCCCTCAGCTGTAGGATCCTTTATCAGTTCACCCATATCCTTGAGTAGATCTCTCTGGAGGCAGTGAAGTGGCATAAGTAGTTCAGCGACCGCATTGAAAAGGTCGCTGATGAAAACATCCGCTTGCCGTACCTGTCCATGGTCCTAGATTCCTTATTAGGAGGATGGACAGGAACCGAAGGATCAGCTAATTTCTTCTTTGTGGCCGCAGCCACCACCATGGCATCAACAGGGACACCTTTGGATAAAAAATCCTTGTCTCTGGGGGCAGTAATAAATTTGGATGGTCTCCTCGGGTGGGTTCCACTGAGTCAGGAGCCGTCCAAGCCTTCCTTGCCACCACTTCCACAAGGAGGTCAAAGGGAGGGGACACCCAGGAGGTAAGAAGGGCGAGAGCCAAACGCCTCAAGATACACTGACTCATCCTCCAAAGGGTTAAGGGCTGGCCAGTTCCCCCTCTGTTTCAGGATTTCAAGGATGTCAGCAAAGGAGACATCCTCAGAGGGGGATCGAGGGGAACCTTCGGATTCCTCTATGTCAGTGTCAGAGGTGATAGACTCAGGGGAGTCAATGTGCTTACTCTTGCACTGCCTCTTCCTACGGGGATCTCCTGCAGGGTCAGGAGAGGCCCCGGAAGAGGAGGAAATTCCCAATGGGGAAACTTGAGGAGTTGGCTCTCTGCGGTCTGAGACAAAGGGGTGAGTAGAAATCACCGCAGGCACTGTAGATGGAGGGGCTGAAGGAGCTGACTGTGGGGCAGAACCTGGTTCTAGCACGCTCCGCATGACCTCGAAGGCACCCCTGTCAGGCAAGGCCCGAGGCCCCCGCTCCGAAGAGACAAGGACCTCCCCCGGCACCGACAGACTGCTCCGGAGCCGAACTCACCAATGCCGAAGCCCCGAGAGGGAGAGCGGGGTCGGACCAGGGTCCGATGCCACTCGCCCCCTCGGAGCTGACGACGGAAGCTCGGCGCCGAGATCCCTCCAAAGAGGAGATCGGAGCAGACGACGGAACCGAAATGGAAGGTATCGGATCCGACTCACCGACAGTCATGGCTCCGACGAGCCTTGGCTCCGAACTCGAAGGAGTCGGAGGAGGAATGTATTGGGGAACGGGAATAGCCACTGACTGGTGAGTCGGGCTATGCAGCATTTGGGCCAGTGCCTCGGACTTGAGAAGTCTACTCACCACCCTTTGCAAATCATGGTCTGATAATCTGGAAGACCGAGAGGAATGAGTTTTGTGACTTTGTTCGAAGGAGAGGGATCCTGGCGAATGCACGGATCCGATAGAGGATCTGGACCTCTTTCGATTGTGGCTCGATAAAGGTATCGGAGCCGACAAAGTTATCAGCCTGCTCCAGCCGGAGCCGAGGTAACAGTATGGGGCTTAGAAACATCGGCTCCAGCCGGAGCCGATGTTGAAGCCGACTTAGATTTCTCAGCAGTCGACTCTAGAGCAGGAGCCGACTGTTTAGAAATTTTTGGAGGCTTCCCCGACACAGACTGAGTCGGGGGGCCTTCAGGCTTTCATAAGCCCCGCAAGATGAGCTTATTCTTGCGTTCCTGCAGGACTCTAGGGCTAAACCCATGACAAAAGGCACAAGAGTCCTGCAGGTGCAAAGGCCCCAGGCAATACACACAAGAAGTGTGACCGTCTGTCAGAGACTGAGACCTTATCTTTAGACATAATACAACAAGAGAGCCTAACACACACAAACACACTACAGACACTCTCTTTAGAAATAAAATATTAAAATAAATTTTAAGGTTAAAACACACACACACACACACACACACACACACACACAAGTCCTTACAAAAACTAATTTAGTAAAGGACTAGGGGGAGGGTAGGGGCCGAAGGCCTAGAACTAGGAAAAAAAGGGGAAAAGGGGCTTGACAAACAGGGGTCGATTTGTCTAAATTTTAAAATTAAACTGAAAAATTAAGTATTAAATTTAAAAAAGGGGTTTTTAGAAGTACCTAAAGGTAAAACTGTAACTAACCTGCCTGAGCCGGTAGAAAACGCACCTCGTCAGCTATAGCGGCAAACGAGATCCGAGTAGTTACCGCCTAGCATTGTGGGATATAGGGGAGCCTAGAGCCGGTGGAATTAGCTCTCGAGCTTTTAGTATTGGCCGAGTCGGAGCCGAGGATCGGCTCCGAACCCCATCCAGCAAGAATGAAGGCGAGATTGACAACTTAACATTGGATTTTTAGCAGTGCAGGCCTTAATTCCCTTGGGGCCCTGTGAGATGGTTTCTGGGTCAGCAGCATAGCTTTTGTATAGAAATTGGTGCGAGTCAGGAACCCTGTAGTACCTGTCAGGCTTAACTGGGGCTGGAGGCAGAGAGTCCAGGTTAAGGCAGGCCTCCGAGTAAACATAATCTAGGATGTCCAAGACAGGAGGTATAGCCAGAGGCCTGTGCTGAGGTAGTAAGAGAAATTCCCTAAGCCTTTTCTTGGAATCTGAATAATCTTGGCCTTCCCAGTGGAAGTGTTCCCTTAAGGTATGCAAAGTTTCCCCAAATGAGTAATCCTCTGGGGGGGATACAGAAGGAATGGACTCCTCCACATCAGAGTCTTCAAAAGGGGAGTAAGAATGTTCCTGATCATCAGAGTGCTCTGAAATAATGGAGCCCTGATCAAAGGAGGGGGATTCTTCCTCCACTCTGGGCCTTTTGACTGGTGGGGGTTGAGAACCCCTGATAAAAGAGTAATTAAATCCTCAGCCATTTTAAGCATCTGTTTTTTAGGCATGGGGCCTGGAGATGGGCCCTGTGTAGCTTGTCTCTTAGAGTGCATGGCTGCTTTAGACTTAGTGAAAGCCTTGATGGAGAAAGAGGAGGAAGGTCTGAAGACACCTTGAGTGGAGGTAGACCTGTCCACATTTTGAGGTTCAACGCCAAGAGTGGCTTCGGTATCTGTAGTCGGGGTGTGGGCAGAGGAGCCTGCGACCTTGGGCACAGGAGACACCGCCAATGAAGTGTCGTCGGTAGTCAGGGGCTGCGTAGGCGCCTCGCTGAGAACCGGACCACGTGTAGTCGGCTTTGGCGTGGTGTCGGTAGAGGCCGCGGACCTCATGTGTCGGTCCTTATCTTTGCGGTTTTTTAGACAAAACTGGAGTCGGAGTATCCGACGACATAATATAGTTAAATGTTTTTCCAAAATAATGCTGGGCGAACTCCACCAGACACTTAATGGTGCGTTTGTTGAATGTAGCACAAAAGCGACAGACCGAGACGTCGTGGTCTGGGCCTAAACAAGGTATACAGAGGGAATGGAAATCCTTATGCGGTATTTGCTTCCCACATGAAATACAATTATTAACTTTGTCTGACATCGGTCTGAGGCAAGAAAAGTTTCCCCAACGGGGTACTTAGCTTTCAAGAAGACTTCAGTTTCAAAATTTTCGTAATTTCAGGAGCTGGTCGACCGGCACTTGCGAACTGCTTCTGCTTCGGGCACCGCGCGGCAAGAAAGACTGAAGAAAATGGCGTCGGCTGGTTCCTTTATACCCCTGTCGCACTGACGTCAGGGAAGAAGCGACGACAACCGACGCCGGATCTAGACTTTGGAATTCGGCCGACCGAGGACCCGCCTGACGGCAGGAGAACCCATCTGTTATGACTGCAGCTGTATGCATGATGAACATCGCTTGCGGTGCCTATCCCCTCTTTTGCCCTTGTTTTTCTTCTCTTTTTCTTCTCCTTTAGACCCCACTTCAGAAGGCTTAGTGGGAGGTTGAGTCCCAGCCTGGGGGGGGATCAGCTACTTGAAGAGCAGAGGTCGAGGTCACCGTGTCCAAGGAAGAAAAGTACAGTGTCGTACCTACCATAAATGTAGATGTTCGAGTGTTCACACTGCTGCAGTCATCACACTTGGGTTATCCTGCCGTCAGGCGGTCCCGCAGTCGGCCAGAGTTCCAAAGTCTTGGTCCGGTGTCGGTTGCTGTCACTTCTTCCCTGGCGTCAGTGCGTCAGGAGTATACAAGATGCATCCGACGCCATTTTCTTCAGTTTTTCTTGCCCCAGATGTCAGGTGCCCCCAATAGGTAGGCAATACATATTGCTATATAAAAATATACATATAAAAGTAAAACAATACGTTCAGTCACAAGCAAATACACCACAGAGGTTGTATAGGATAGAAAGGTATAGATAAGTCCAGACTGCAGCAGTGTGAACACTCGAACATCTACATTTATGGTAGGTACAAAACTGTACTATGTTCATCGTGTTACACTGCTGCAGTCATCACACTTGGGTTGAATCCCAAAGCTAAGGATGGGTGGTGGAACTAAACAGGGTCTGAGAGGCTAGTAGCCCCTACAGAACTGCAGTGGCAAAGCCAGCCCCGGTTTTAGAGTATAGAGGTAAGTGATGGTGCTTGGTGAAGGTGTGCACTGAACACCAAGTTGCAGCCTCCAAAATATCCTTGGTTGGTACCCCTCTGAGGAAGGCTGTTGATGTTGCTGTAGCCCTGGTGGAATGGGGCCTGATGTTACCAGGCACAGATTTCCCATGGTGTGTGTAGCAGAAACAGATACAATGTCCTATCCATTTTGAAGTGGTCTGTTTTGAGATAGCTTTTCCTTGAGATCCTGCAGCATAGGATACAAAGAGCTGGTCAGATTTTCTGAAAGCCTTAGTTTTATCCAAGTAGTAACGTAATTGCCTGTGAATGTCCAAAGAGTGTAGGAGCTTTTCCCCTTTGTTCTGGGGGTTTGGATAAAAGGTGGGCAAATGAATGGTTTGGTTTAGGGCCACACTGGATACCACCTTTGGCATAAAGGAAGGGTTAGTTCGTAAAGAGACTCTGTCTTGATGAAAAATTATGAAAAGCTCCACTGCCATTAGGGCCTGTAGTTCTGAGACTCTTCGTGCTGAAGTTATTGCTAGCAGCAGGGCAGTTTTCCATGATAGGAAATGTAGATTAGCTGTGAAAGCTGGTTCAAAGGGCGGAAGTGTAAGCTTTTCCAAAACAAAGTTGAGATCCCAAGTTGGTGTTGGTGCTCTCCAGGGCGGTTTTATGTTCTTAGCCCCTCTGAGGAACAGTCTTAGTAATGGATGTGAAAATATAGGAGGATCCGTGTTATATTGAGCTGAAATAGCTGAGGCATGGATCTTAATAGATGAGAAAAGTCCTCTGTGCAACATCTCAGTTAAATATTGAAGAATCTGAGGAATATTTGGGAAAAGAGGATTTTGGCCTTTAGCCTGGTTCCAGGCGCAGAATCTTTTCCATTTGTCTGAATTGACTTTCCTGGTGCTGGGCCTCCTGGCCTCCAGAATGACGTCCATCACAGCTTTAGAGAGAAGTGTCGACTGGTTGTATAGGCCAATTTGCCATGCAGCCAGATTTAAAGTCTTGAGCTGGCTGTGTAGATTCTGATTGTTTTGCTGAGTGAGCAGGTGAGGAATTGTAGGTAAAATCCATGGTGGGCCTTGAGCCATGTTCCTTAGTATTGAATACCAGTGTTCGCGTGGCCAGTCTGGCACAATGAGCATAATTTGTGGCCTCTCTAATCTGGCTTTCAGCAGCACCTTTGCCAGAAGAGGCAGTGGAGGAAAGGCATACACTGTCAATGTTTTCCAACTGAATGAGAGGGTCCCACTTTCCAAGCTAGTGTGTGGTATGTCCTTGTGCAGAATTTCCGTAGTTGGTAGTTTTGGGGGGAAGCAAACCAATCTATGTCTGGCTCCCCCATTTTTGAGTTATCATTGCGAATACTTGTGGATCTAGTTTCCACTCGTGAGGATCTATGACGTTTCTGCTTAGATAGTCTGCCAGTGCGTTTTTCTTTCCTGGCAGGAATTGTGCTTGTAGTTGAACGTGGTAGGTCAGTGCTGTGTTCCACAAGGTCATTGCTTGTCTGCATAGGGGGTAGGTGTGTGTGCCCCCTTGCTTGTTTATGTACCACATCACTGTGGTGTTGTCAGTCTTTATTAGTAGTTGTCCTGGATGTAGGAGGCCCTTGAAAGCTGTTAGGGTATTTTGTACAGCTAGCATCTCTTTTTGATTGATATGTAGATGCCTTTGGTTTGCAGACCATTTGCCCTGAATACATTGCCCTGCCATTTGTGCTCCCCAGGCATAATCCGATGCATCTGTTATAGTTTGCCTGGCTGTGGGCAAGGTAAAAGGCCGACCCTTGTTGAGGTGACATGCCTGAGCCCACCATAGAAACTCCTGTTGAAGGCAGGGAATGAGTGGAATTATTGTTTCCAAGCTGTGGCTGTGTTGAGTCCATACGCTTTTCAGATACCATTGAATTTCCTCATATGCAGTTTTGCAAATGGTATTAGTAGTACACAAGATGCCATGAATCCCAAGGCCTGCAGAATTTTTCTTGCAGGGAGTTGGGTCTTTGTTGTCATCATTTTGAAGTATTAAGTCAGTTGTCCTTGCTTGTCTGGCGTGAGATGAGCCATCTGGGCCGTTGTATTTAAGCTGGCACCCAGTAATATTATGCCTTGTAAGGGCACTAGTTTTGACTTCTTTTCGTTTACTGTGTACCCTAGGCAACTTAGTAGGTTTTTGACAAACGCCAGATGCTTTAATAGAATGTCCTTGCTTTATGCTTGAATAAGGCAGTCGTCCAAGTATGGATATATTTGAATCCCTCTTTGTCTGCAGTATGCAATTACCGGTGCCAGGCATTTTAAGACCCTGGGCGCAGTAGATAAGCCAAAGGGCAGCGCAGAGAATTGGTAATGGGTTGAACCTGCAATAAATTGGAGGTATCTTCTGCAATTTTGTCTGATAGGGACATGCAGGTATGCCTCCTTGAGGTCCAACGTTACTAGCCAAGCCTTCTTGCCCAGCATGGGAAGAAGTTGCTGTAGTGTTAGCATCTTGAATTTGGGTACTTCAAGGTATGCGTTTAGAATTGAGAGGTCCACAATGGGTATCCAGGCTTTGTCCTTTAGTCTTGAGTAAAATCCTTGTCCTTGGCTCCTGTATAGGAACCCGTTGAATGGCTCTCATGTCCATGAGGGCTGAAATTTGCTTTTGAACCTATGCCCATTGATTTGGTGGCAGGTTTGGCATTCCTTTTATCCTTGGCAAAGTGTGAAACTGGAATCTGTATACTTGAGATACAATATTTAGGACCCATTTGTCTTTTGTGATGATGTGCCAATTGTCTGCAAAAAGTGCTAGTTTCCCCCCCGAGGGAGCTGCCAAGAGGGTTTTGCTTGGTAGTCTGAGGGGTAAGTCATTGTGTTTGTCTTCTGGTAGTTTGAGACCTGTCTTCTCCTCATTTTTGGGTTGTGGCACCCCATTGTCGAGGCTGGTAAGGGCCTTGTGGTTGGCCTCTGCCCCTTGGGCGTTTGTATCTGCCCCTCTGTGGTCTGGCAGAGGCTGGAAAGGACCAGTTTTTGGTTGGCCAATTTCTGCTGAAACGAGGAGGTTGAACCTGTAAAAAATCCTTGACCGTCTGCATAGATTTTGCTTTATCCTCCATTTTCTTTAAAACTTCTTCTGCTTTTACACCAAATAAAATATCCTGCTGTAAAGGTGCATCCAATAACTTTGCTTTAACATGATCAGATAAAGTTTGTTCTTTTAACCAAGCATGCCTACGTATGACAGACCCTGTCACTGCTGCTCTACAAGAAGCTTCCAATGAATCAAATCCACACTGCAAAGTATGTTTTCCCACTTGTTCAGCTGAATGCAACAAATCTTACATTTCCTTGTAATCTGGCTGTTCTGTATGTGCAAGCATTTTTTGTTTTAATTGAAACATCA
Organism: Protopterus annectens; assembly: GCF_019279795.1. Lineage (NCBI taxonomy): Eukaryota > Metazoa > Chordata > Ceratodontiformes > Protopteridae > Protopterus > Protopterus annectens. The sequence continues at coordinate 355,364,892 of NC_056725.1, forward strand.
GATATTGTTGATATTTCAGCATGTGAAACTGACAATTTAAGGCCCTCATAGCTAGAGTAGCTGAGGTATATACTTTCTTTCCCCATCTGTCTAGTGCTCTAGAATCCCTTTCAGAGGGCGCAGGATTTTTAGCAATAGAGGCCTTAACCCCTTTGGGACCCTGGGAAATGGTTTCCTGGGTCAGCAACAGGGCTTTTATACAGGAATTTGTGTGAGTCAGGGACTCTGTAGTATCTGTCTGGTTTGGCTGGTGCAGGAGGTAGTGAATCTGGGTTAAGGCTAGATTCTGAATAAACATCATCCACAATGTGTAACACAGGTGGAATAGCAAGTGGTCTGTGCTGGGGTAGTAAAAGGAACTCTCGGAGCCTTTTCTTAGAATCAGAGTAATCCTGGCATTCCCAGTGGAAATGTTCCCTCATGGTGTGAAAGGTTTCCCCAAAAGAGTAGTCTTCTGGGGGAGATGCAGAAGGGATAGACTCTTCAGCATCAGAATCTTCATAAGGGGGAAAGGAATATTCCTGTTCCTCAGAAGAGTCTGAGGAAATTGAAACCTGGTCAGAGGAAGCTTAGTCCTCCTCCTGCCTTGGCCTTTTATCAAGAGGGGGATGGGAACCCCTGATTAGGGTAATTAAGTCTTCAGCCATCTTAAGCATCTGTTTCTTAGGCATGGGGCCTTGTACTGGAGACTGCTGTACAGTATTCTTTGTTTTTAAAGGAGTTTTCAGTTTTGCATAGGATTTAATAGTGAGTGTAGTCGGTCTGAAGACACCTTCTGCAACTGAAGGCGTTTCAACTGCACCGGAATCTCCTTCAGGCATGGAGTCGGAAGGGCCTAAAGGTAAAGGTTGAGGAGGTCTAGCAATCTCCGCTTGTGAATCGGATGTCACCTGGGGTTCTGAATCAGCGGTCGTCAGGGGCTGCGTAGGCGCCTCACTGAAAACCGGAGAACTGACGACTGGCCTAGCAGAGGCTTCGGAGTCTGGTTTGGATCTCGGCTGCCTGTCCTTATCGTTGTGTTTTTTATGCATTCCGGTCGTCGGTTGCTCCGACGGCATGGTATAATTAAATTTCCTACCAAAATAATGTCGGGTGAAATCAAACCGATGTTTAATAGTTCGTTTATTAAACCTAGCACAAAACCGACAACCTGTGACGTCGTGGTCTGGGCCTAGGCAAGGAATACAATAAGAATGAAAGTCCTTATGAGGTATTTGCTTCCCACAAGAAATGCAATTGTTAACTTTTTCTGACATCGGACTGAGGCAAGAAAAGGTTCCCCAACAGGGTACTTAGCTTTATGAAGACTTCGGTCTGAAATTCGATTTGAAAATCTCAGGAGTCGGCCGACCGGCACTTGCGAACTGCTTCTGCTTCGGGCACTGCGCGGCAAGAAAGACTTTAGAAAATGGCGTTGGATGCATCTTCTATACCCCTGGCGCACTGACATCAGGGAAGAAGCGACAGCAACCGACGCCGGACCAAGACTTTGGAACTCTGGCCGACTGCAGGACCGCTTGATGGCAGGATAACCCAAGTGTGATGACTGCAGCAGTGTAACATGATGAACATCTGGTAGAAGGCCCTTAGCTACCAGCTTTGCCTCCCTTTCTTTTAGGGCTCTAGGGTTGAACCCTGTACATACACTACAAGGTAAAGATAGATGGGGAACACCCAGACAAATAGCACACAGAGTGTGGCCATCAGCCAGTGAAAGCTTGTGGCCACACTGTGCATTTTTTAAAAGTTGGTTTTGGCTGCTCAGCCATAGAAAAAACCCACTCAGCCAAAACTAAAGCCAAAACTACCACACACACACACTAAGGTCGGGTTAGGCCTACTACACTACCTTACTAACTTCAACTTTTTGTCGTTTTTTTTTTTTTTTTTTTAACAAAAAAACGACGAACAGTGAAGGGGAGGAAAGGGTTAACTAACGACCACAACACTCACTGAAAATACAAGAAAAAAATGTCACTTTCTATACCCTACTTGGAGCTAGACCGACCACGATGCTTATGAATAAAGCGGCAAACGAGATCTGAGGGAAGGTAGGAGATGTGAGGGATTATGGGTAAGGGGAGGAGCTTGGAGCAGATGCTTGGAAAAAGTTGCCGGCTCGGATCCGATAAGGATCCGAATACCCACAGGTTGCAGATAAATGAAGTTAACTACTTCAGATCTGACATTTTTGCATCTTTTCCAAGTGTTAGTAAACCACTTGTTACTCTGTCTAAAGTTTACTGAACTGTGGAGTGGCATCCTCCCACCACCAGACAAGCAAAGAACTTTCTTGGTGCTGGAGTGCCACTGTTCCAGTAATGTCAACCTGCTTCACATACGTAGCTTCTTGTAATATGAACATTTGTAAAGTATTTGACTCATTCACAACTCTACTCAGTACTACATCTTTTACATCAGCTGTCTCAGTAGTTATTTACTAATTACTTGTGAAATTGCTTAGTAATTGTACCACTGAAGGTGCATGCTTACAGTCATGATTCATTATTGCTACATACTTTTGGAGGGTGTAAAGGATAACTGCGGATTTTCAAATTGTTCCATTACCATTAATTTTCCAGTGTTTAACACCTTGCTCAATTTTTACATTCTGAATGCATAAAGCACTGTATGCAACTATAACGGACAAACTGTTAATTTAGAAATTGTTGCAAGCTGCTGTATCACAAAGCATACGACAGACAGCACTTGTGCTTTTGAAAGTACCTGCATCTGGTGACAAAAAGCAGGTCACAAACAAGATGCCACAGCACTCTGCCATGAAGTAATGATGTCATGTACACAAACTAATGAGAAAACATGCAGACTTATTACTTACGAGATGAATACACAGAACCCAGATAATGTTCTTAAGGTTAGTACTAGACAAGATGCACTTGTGGGTCATTTTAATCCTAGTCTACTTTCTTTTCAAAGTTGAGAATCAAACCCCTGTACCTTTTGTCTGTGAGGTGAACACCTTAACAATTATACCAACCCCCCACCTATTCTGTCTTTCACTTTACTGAAGACTGGTCAAGATGTCTGTAAAGAACATTACACATATAGTCAGGGCCGTCCTTAGCTGAAATGACGCCCTAGGAGAAGTAGTACTCCAGCACCCCTTAAGCCCCACCCACACCATACTCATGAAACACCCCTATAAGCCACAACCACACATAGGTCACTCCAAGAAAGGCACTCCAGTATTTCCTTCATAGGTTCATAGGTTGATACTAGGCTATCTGCCCTAGGGAATTTATAAGCCTAGCCAGAGTGTGTTTGGCTTTCGCCACCCTTTTAGATTAGTTGACTGTGCCTCTGTATAGTAGGTCACAAAAGATAGCCATTTTAAAGGTTAGTTTACTGTGCCTCTGTCTAGTAGGGACACAGAAGAGATCCCAGGAGTAAACCTACGATCTCCCATCCACTCTTCAAGATTTCTCTTGAAGAGGGTCAGTGAGGGGCTCTGCCTAACATGGACTGGGATTTTGTTCCAGAGTGAGGGGAGCCTCTGGGATATTAATCTGTCCCTCCAACATGTCCTATTTATTTCTGTGCTGAGGTTTAAGTCCCTGGAGCATGTGGCTCTAAGGGATTTGGATTTCCTGAGGTGGAGCATGTCCATTAATTCTGGTTTGGACATGGCTTTATACGTCAGGCACAGATCGCCTCCGAGTAGGCGGTAAGCAACTGAGTAGAGCTGGAGTTTCTTTAGCCTAACTGCATAGGGCATCTGTTAGAGTCCCTTGATCCTCTTTGTGAGGTACGTTTGGGGTCTTTCCAGTTGCTGCAGGTGTCGGGTAAGGTACATCCCAAATGGGGCATTGTATTCAATTATGGGCCTGATGAGTAGAGGGGCACAATGACCTCTCTTGATCTAGATGTGAACCCTTTCGTGATAAGGTGGGCTATATATAGAAGGTCTTTCTAACCACTATGGCAACGTGATTGTCAAAGGAGAGATTTCTATCTACTTGGGTCCCCAAATCCTTAATTACTTCTTCTGTAGTTAATGGACTGCCACCTCTGTGGTAATTTGTGGGCACTTGGTTTTTCCCAAACGGGATGACTATGCACTTTTTGGCATTTAGCTTTAAGCCATGGCTCTGGCACCAGTTATCCGTCTCTGTGAGATCCTTTTGGAGGATGCTTGTGTCAGTCAGCGAGTCGATTATGGCACCCAGTTTGCAGTCATCTGCGAACGTGGTCAGCCATAGTCCTCCCGTGTTAGCCTGTACCTCAGAGAAATATATACCGAACAAGAGAGGTGCCAGGACTGAGCCTTGTGGGACGCCACTTGTAACTGGTTTAGAGTCTGACATGGCACCTGCAATTCTGACCATGTGGGTTCTATCCCTGAGCCACTTTGCAACCCATCTTGTGACATAGGGGTTGATATTTAAGCTGGTGAGCTCATTTATGATGCCCGAGTGGGGTATTGTGTCGAAGGCTTTTGCAAGGTCCAGGTAGGCTGTGCGGACTACCTTCCCTTCATCTATGGCCTTGGTGACTGTTTCAAAGAAGTCAACCAGGTTCAAGAGGCAAGATCTGCCCTTAAAGCCGAACTGGGTAGGATCCAGTGTTTGGAGGTTCCCAATGTCTTTGTTTACGAGTTCCGTGATGATACGCTCCACAGCTTTGCAGACCATTCAAGTATTTAAATGCACAGGAAGAAAACATACCTTGTACAATATAGTTAAACTGCAAGTGAAGGACGGTGGAATTTTTTTTAATCTGCTGTATCTGTTGCTCCTTCACACATTTCACTGTAAAAGTCATGTCCTCAGAAAATAGAAGCCCATGTGCCTTCTTTCAAAGGCTTGCTTAAGTTAAGCTAAATAGTTTAATTTACTTTGGGTAGGCGAGCAAATCTTGCAGCTCAGTGAAAGTAGAATAGCAACCTCTCTCCTCCCTGTGTACAGTAGCTTAAGCTAGAACAGCAGAAACACAGATAGCCATTTGCTAAATTATACAGTCTCATAATGAAAACAGACTTAGTATGAGCAGGAAACTTCTCTGCCATTGAAATGGCATGAAAACTCACATGCATAGAAAATGCATCTGGCCAGTGGAGGATTAAGTTCATCTTTGGGCCATTTTCAAAATAAACTCCTTGCACACATTTTAGGGCAACGCATACGTTTGTTCTGTTATTCACCTTCCTGACTGTATTAAATTATATTCTTCATATAATATAGCACCACTTGTTAGAATGTGTTTTAAATTTAAACATTCTTTCAATAAGCAATGAAACAAAGTATAAACCAATGACAAAACTAGCCATTTCAGAAAAATTTCAACCATAAAATGCAGCCCAGATTTCTGTCATTACAATCCACCAATATCACTCGATACACAATCTCTACAGAAGTAAAATCGGAATAATTCCACATTAAAAGAAAAGTACAGTTTTGTACCTACCATAAATGTAGATGTCCGAATTGGATAGCATCTGCAGTCATAACAACTGGGTTGTCCTGTCGTCAGGCAGCCCTTCAGTCGGCCGGATTCCAAAGTCCGGGTCCGGCTTCGGCTGATGTCGCACTTCACCCGACGTCATCTCTGTTGGCCTTCGGGTATATAAGCATCAGCCGACGCCATTTTCTTCAGTGTTTCTTGCCCCAGATGCCAGAAGCCCTCTAGAAGGCTAAAAATTTTGGATAGATGCCAATGTTTCCAAAAGATAGAGGTAAACACAAAATAAGCATGTATGTACATAAATACAAACAAATACACCATGAAAGAAGTCCCCACTAGCTAGCTATTAGAAGGGTAAACACCCTAGGAGTACCACAGAGGGGGGGGAGGGTAATCCTGACTGCAGATGCTATCCAATTCGGACATCTACATTTATGGTAGGTACAAAACTGTACTATGTCCTTCATGGATGCATCTGCAGTCATAACAACTGGGTAGAATACCATAGCCAACTAGGCGAGGAGGATAAAGGTAGATTATGGTGTGTTTAGGATCCCTTGCAGTACAGCAGTGGCAAACCCTGCTCGGGATCTGGAATATAGAGGTAAATTATAATGCTTGGCAAATGTATGCACGGAGGTCCAAGTAGCCGCCTCAATAATGTCTTTGGTAGCCACCGTGAAGAAGGCTGTGGTAGTGGCTGTTGCCCTTGTAGAATGAGGTCTTATGTTCTGTGGAATTTGCTTTCCATGGAAGGAGTAACAGAATCGTATGCAATTTCCTATCCATTTGGAGATTGTCTGTTTGGAAATAGCTTTTCCTTCCCTTCCTGTTGCATAGGCTACGAAAAGTTGGTCAGTCTTTCTGCTATTTTTTGTTCTGTCCAAGTAGTAGCGTAGCTGTCTATGTACATCCAAGGTATGCAGTATTCTTTCCCCTCTGTTTTGTGGGTTGGGAAAGAAGGTAGGTAGGTGGATTGCCTGGTTTAAGGACACTCTGGATACCACCTTAGGCATAAATGTAGGATTAGTCCTCATGGACACTCTATCTTGGTGGAAGATTAGAAAGGGTTGCACTGCCATTAAGGCCTGTAGTTCCGAAACCCTCCTTGCTGAAGTAATTGCCAGTAGGAAAGCAGTTTTCCATGACAGGTGTTGCAGGTCTGCTGTTGCTGCTGGTTCAAAAGGTGATAAGAGTCAATTTTTCTAGCACAAAGTTCAAGTCCCAGGCTGGTAATGGTGGTTTCCTTGGAGGTTTTACATTCTTGATTCCTCTGAGGAACTGCCTGAGCAAAGGGTGTGAAAAAGCAGGTGGATCAAAGCTGTATTCTGCTGAAATAGCTGATGCATGAATCTTGATGGAGGAATAGGACAGGCCTGAATGAAGTAGTTCGGCCAGATACTCCAGAATGTTGGGCATATCTATGTTTGAAACATCTTTACCTCTTTCTGAGCTCCAAATGACAAACCTTTTCCATTTCCCAGCATAGTTTCTTCTTGTTGAAGGTCTGCGTGCTTCAAGAATAATGTCTTTAACTCTTTGTGAAAGCTGTGGATTAGCAGCTGCTATGTGATGTTCCATGCAGTCAGTTGCAACGCTTTTAGGTTTGGATGCATGGTGCTGTAGTTGTTCTGAGTTAGCATCAAAGGCATCAGGGTATTGGCCACATATTGTTCGAGACATGCTCCTCAGCAGTGGGTACCAATGTTGTCTTGGCCAGTTTGGAGCTATCAGGATTATCCTTGGACGTTCCTCCTTGATTTTTAGTAATACTTTGTGTATCAAGGGAAGAGGTGGGAATGCATATGCTGTTAGTCCTTTCCAGCTGAAGGAGAGCGAGTCCACTTTCCATGCTAGTGGGTGGAATGTCCTTGTGCAGAATTTTTGAGCTGGTGATTGAGAGGTGATGCGAATAGATCTATCTGAGGCATTCCCCATTTCTTCGAGATGGTCTTGAAGATGTCCGGTGCAGCTGCCATTCGTGGACATCCGATGTAGTCCTGCTTAACATATCTGCTAGAGAGTTTTCTTTCCTGGTACAAATATTGCCTGTAACTGGATGTTGTAGCTGAGTGCCAGGGTCCACAGCTCCAAAGTCATTCTGCATAGGGGGTAGGAATGAGTGCCTCCTTGTTTGTTGATGTACCACATGACTGTGGTGTTGTCTGTCCTTATCATCAACTGGCCTTCTTTGAGAAATGGTCTGAACTTTTGGATTGCCAGTTTTACTGCCAGCATTTCTTTTAGGTTGATGTGCAGGTGAAGTTGGTCCTGTGTCCACAATCCTTGCACGCATTTGTCCAGCATATGTGCCCCCCATCCCAGGTCTGAAGCATCTGTTGTGATGGTCTGGCTTGCTTGACCTTTGCGAAAGGGCAGGCCTGAGTTTGACTGGCATGCGTGAGCCCACCATAGGAACTCCTGTTTTAAGCATGGTATTAGTGGAATTTCCGTTTCTAGGCTGTGTCTGTGTTGGGACCATAAATTCTTTAGGTACCACTGAAGCTTTCTCATATGTAGTCTGGCAAATGGAACCAAGATTATGCATGATGCCATGAAACCCAAGGCCTGCAGTACCTTTCTTGCTGTTAACTTGTTCAGATTTGTTAGTGCCAAGAAGTAAAGAGGGAGTTCTTTTTGTTTTTCTGTAGTTAGGAATGCCATTTGCCTTACTGTGTCCAATTCCGCCGCCAGGAAAGTCCTTGTCTGGGATGGTATCAGCCTTGACTTTTGTAAATTGACTGTGTATCCCAGTGCTTGAAGCAAGTAAATGACCCTTTGTAAATCTGTTGTCAGCTTGCTTTTGTTGTCCCCTTGTATCAGACAGTCGTCCAGGTATGGATAAATTTGAATTCCCTGTAGTCTGCAATGGGCGATTACTGATGCCAGGCATTTTGTGAATACTCTGGGCAGTAGATAAGCCAAAGGGCAATGCTGAGAATTGATAGTGCTCTGATCCTGCAAGAAATCTGAGGTATCTTCTGCAGATAGGTCGAATGGGGACGTGCAGGTATGCCTCCTTGAGATCTAGAGTTACCAGCCAACACTCCTTGCCCAGCATGGGAAGAAGTTGCTGTAGGGTCAGCATCTTGAATTTTGGGACAATGATGTAAGTATTTAGGGTAGACAGGTCTAGAATTGGTCTCCAACTTTTTTCCTTTCTTGGAACTAGGAATAGTCTGGAGTAGAACCCCTTTCCTTGCTCTGCTGTTGGCACTTTTTCCACAGCTCTCATGTTTGCTAATTCCATTATCTGTTGTAGAGCCTCTGTTTTTTGATTTGGAGGTAGGTTTGGCATTCCTTTTTTGACTGGTAAAGTGTGGAAGTGGAACCGGTAACCTTGATCTATGGTTCGTAAAATCCACTTGTCCTTTGTTATGTGGTGCCAGTTTTTTGAAAATAAGGTTAGCTTTCCGCCTAGAGGAGCTGCTATTTGTTCCCTGGTTGGCGGGTTTAGGTTTAAGTCACTGTGGCTGTGTTGATGTAGAGGCAGGTGTTGATTCTGTGCCTCTGTTGTTACCTGCCCACTGTCGTCCTCTGTAGGCACCTCCTCTGGATTGGTTTCTGCCTCTGGAACGTCTATTCCTGCCCCTTTGAGGTCTTGTGGAGTCAGGAAAGGACCAATTTTTGGCAGGCCAGTTCCTGCTAAACCTTGGGATTTGAACCTGCAAGAATTCTTTAACTGTCTGGACTGATTTTGCCTTTTCTTCCATTTTCTTCATAACCTGCTGGGCAGGTGTACCAAACAAACTTGATTTATCCATAGGAGCATCAAGCAATTTAGATTTAACATGATCCGGTAAAGCTTGCTCCTTTAGCCATGCATGCCTTCTAATTACTGTGCCAGTCATGGCTGATCTAAATGAAGCCTCCAGTGCATCATAGCCACATTTTAACCTGCTGTATGTTATTTACCATTTCTAATACATAATTCTTATCAAGAGATTCATCAGTGGTTAGCTTTTTAGTTAACTGGTCAAGCATAAACTCTTGGTATTGTATCATGTGAAACTGACAATTTAAAGCTCTAGCTGAAAGAGTGGCTGAAGTGTAAACTTTTTTACCCCATCTGTCTAATGACCTTGCTTCCCTTTCAGAAGGAACAGGGTTTTTAGCTATAGTCGTGGCTACTGCCTTGGGACCCTGGGATATAGTTTCGGGTCGGCAAGAGGGGCCTTGTAGAGGTGGTGATGAGTATCTGGCACCCTGTAAAATCTGTCTGGTTTGGCAGGGGCTCGGGGTAAAGAACCTGGAGCTGAGCAGGCATCATTGAAAGCATCATCCACCAGAGAGAACAGGAGGGATAGCTAAGGGCCTGTGCTGTGGTAGGTGCAAAAAGGTCCTAAGTCTTTTCCTGGAGTCTGAAAAATCCTGTTGCTGCCATTGGAACTGTTCTCGCATGGCATGCAAGGTTTCCCCAAAGGAGAATTCTTCTGGGGGAAGCAGCTGGAATGGATTCTTCAGCATCAGAATCTTCAAAATTGGAGAAAGGAGCCTCTGGCTGGTCAGTTATGTCTGATTCATCAGCAGAATCATCAGAGGACACTGGCTCAGGGGCTCTGCCCTAGGTCTCTTTTCTGGGGGCTGAGAGGCCCTGTCTGGGTGAGATTGAGATCCTCTAATTAATGAAATTAAATCTTCTGCCAAGGTAAGCAATTGAGAACTGGCAGAGGGCCTGGTGGAAGGGGGTTTAACAGGCACTGTTTTAGTAGTCTTGGCTGCTTTAGCCCTGGCGAAGGCCTTAATGGACATGGCTGCTGGAGGCCTAGCAGCACCACGTGCTGGGGTAGAGACATCCACGGGAATGGTGTCTGATAAGTCAGTGGTAAGCACCGTAGTGGGTAAAATTTCTGAGGCCGATTCAAGAGTGTTAGCAGGGACCTCAGTTGTAGTGATAGTTTCAGGTGTAGTTTGATCAGTTTTCTCGGTTTCGGCCGAAACCGAGACACTCGCGGTTTGCTTAACCATGGTTTCGGCCGAAACCGCGGACCGCGAGTGTCGGTCTTTCTTTGCGTTTTTTGGCAGAATGCGAAGTCGGAGGGTCCGACGGCATAATGTACGCAGTTAGAACCGAAAAACTGTTCTGCAAACTCTGACCGACGTCTGCGTTCGTCGGTTGAAAGAAGCACAGGACGAACAAGCTGCTACGTCGTGGGCTGGGCCTAAACAGGGCAGGCAGTAAGAGTGGAAATCTTTATGAGGTATTTGTTTCCCACAGGTTAAACAATTATTAACTTTTCTGACATCGGCTGAGGCAAGAAAGAGTCCCCAACGGGGTACTTAGCTTTAGAAGTCTTCGAAGTAGTATTCGGTAGAAGTAATCTCTGGATCCGACCGACCGGCACTTGCGAACAGCTTCTGCTTCGGGCGCCACGCGGCAAGAAAGACTGGAGAAAATGGCGTCGGCTGATGCTTATATACCCGAAGGCCAACAGAGATGACGTCGGGTGAAGTGCGACATCAGCCGAAGCCGGACCCGGACTTTGGAATCCGGCCGACTGAAGGGCTGCCTGACGACAGGACAACCCAGTTGTTATGACTGCAGATGCATCCATGAAGGACATTTTGTAACTAATGAAGAGGTTGCTACTGGCAAACAACTTTACACTTCAATATTTCATCTACAACTTCAGTGCCTGCTGCCCGTGAATTAATCTATATTACATTAAAAAAATTGGTAAATTGGTAATATTGCAATAGGAAAAGACTAAAACTGACAAGTTCATAGTTACTAGGCATCTTATACAAAGAAGGAAACACTCAGGAGTGTAGAACCCCTATTCATCCTTATAAAACATCAAATAATCTGCAATCATATGGGTACTGCGATATCAGCACTTCACCTACATGGCATGGGAGTAGAATCCACAGCCTTCTGCACCAAAGGCAATTATGCTACTAACACTGCTTTCAAATTCTACAACAGTGTGCCATTTGATAAAACAGTTGCAGATTGAAAACAAACTTAACATGAGCAGCAGTAAACTTTCTTCCTTTGAAACTCAATCCCTTGAAAATACACTGAAAACTCTTAATTCCCTGAAAATGTACTGAAACACAAACTAATTTTTATCAGCATTCTGGTAGGTGGTGTAGAGCAGTTGTTCCCAAACCTTTATGGACCAAGACCCACTTTTGAAAATGGTAATTTTCATGACCCAGTACTCATGTCAGCATGTGTAGAACTTATGTGTTCCTCCTTAAAAGAGAGGACGCAGGCACCACAGAGTGTTTTCTGGGATTTAAAGAGGCCGTGTAAACCTACTCTCATACCTTATTAGTAGAGACAAGCCGAATCATGGTCAAATGGGACCCTAGGCAGGGTAATAGATTGGGGCCTCCCGAGCAGCCCCCTCCCCAGCCATACCACTGTTCAGTTACGTGGCTATTTCTCCCCAGTTACCATGAACACTGTTCAAACCTGTCAGTGTGTATACTGTTGGGTATTTCTATTATAATTAGACGCTGAAATAAAATGCACAAATGCTGACTGCCATTTGCTAAACAGTACAGCCTCACAATGAAATCAGACTTGGCATGAGCAGTAAACTTCCCTGGCATTGAAAAGCTTTCACTGAAACAGCATTAAAACCTACATTCAAATAAAATGCATCTGGAAAGTGCAGAATTAAGTTTACCTTTGGGCTATTTTCAACCTACAGACTCCATGAACACATTTCTATGGCCATGCATACACGTATGTGTTCTTTGATGCACCTTTCTGATTGTAATAAATTATATTCCTTGCATAATACAGCACCAGTTTGTTAGTATGTTTTAAATTTGTAATTCTGAACATTTTTCCAGCAAGTAATGAAACAAAATGCATGACCCAATAATGACAAAACTGCCCACTTCAGAACATTTTAACACTAAAAGCCCACTCAAACTTCTGTCATTGCAATCACCAGTATAAAATCAATAAGCACAATCTCAGCATAAGTAAAACTCATCCGAATACTTCTACATTAAAGAGATTTATAAATACTGAAGAGGCTGTTACTGGCAAACAACTTTACTTTTCAGTGCTTCATCCTCAAATTCAGTGCCTACTGCCCTTGACGAAGTAACTGCCTACTCTACATTAAAAAACTGGTAAGCTAGTAATATTGCAACACGGAATGACTGAGAAACAGACAACTAGGCATCTTATAGAAAAGAGGACACTCACAGGTTCATAGGTAGGCACTAGGCTATCGGCCCTGGGGCCTATACAAGCCCAGCCAAAAAGGTACCCTGGCTTTTGCCACCCAAGAAAATTATTTTCCTGTGCCACTGTCGAGCAGAGCCACAGAGGTGATCCCCGTGATGAATTTTCTATTTCCCATCCTATCATCAAGACTTTTCTTGAAGAGTGCTAATGAGGAGATTTGTTTGATATAGATAAGTAGTTTATTCCACAGTATGGGAAGTCTCTGGGACAGGAATCTATCCCTCCGGCATGTTCTGTTTATTGTGGTGACAAGGTTTACGTCCCTAGAGCATGTAGCTCGGAGGGATTGGGATTTCTTTAAGTGGAGCATGTCCAACAGCTCTGGGTTTGACATAGCTTTGCATGTTAGGCAGAGATCACCTCTAAGTAGGCGATATGCGACAGAGTAAAGCTGGAGTTTTTTGAGACTGTCTGCATAGGGCATCTGTTTGAGGCCGGTAATCCTCTTTGTGAGGTATTTCTGAGGCCTTTCCAGTTGTTGTAGATGTCTTGTGAGGTAGATACCACAAGGGGCGTTGTACTCTATAATGGGTCTAATGAGCGATGAATAAAAGGGAACAATGACCTCTTTTTTTTTTTGGATGAGAAACCTTTTGCGATGAGGTGTGCCGCATAGAAGGATTTCCTGACTACTGTGGCGATGTGATTATCAAAGGAGAGACTACGGTCCACCTGTGTCCCAAGGTCTCATCACACTTTCGGTGTTAAGTATACTACCGCCTATGTTGTAGTTCATGGGTACAGAGTTTTTACCAAAGGGGATGACAATGCACGTTTTGGCATTGAGCTTGAGGCCATGGTTTTGACACCCGGCATCTGTCTCAGTGAGGCCCTTTTGTAGGATGTCCACATCGTTAGGAGTTTCGATTAAGGCTCTTAGTTTGCAGTCATCTGCGAACTTCGTTAGCCAAAGACCTTCTGTGTTAGCCTGTACTTCAGAGAAGTAGATCCTAAACAGGAGAGGACCCAGGACTGAACCCTGTGGTACTCCACTTGTCACTGGACTGAAGTCGGATTTGGAGTCTGCTACTTTCACAGTGTGGGTTCGGTCAGTGAGCCAGTTGGCAACCCATCTTGTGACATAGGGATTTATACCTAGTTTAGTGAGTTTATCTATAGTTCCAGAGTGTGGGATGGTGATGAAAGCCTTGGCAAGATCTAGATAGGCTGTGTGAACCACCTTACCCTTGTCTACAGCTTTGGTGACTGCTTCAAAGAAGTCTATCAGGTTTAGGAGACATGATCTGCCTTTTACAAACCCAAACTGGGTGGGATCCAGAGTTTGGAGATTACCAATGTCTTAGTTTATAACTTCCATGATGATACGTTCCATGGCCTTGCAGACCAGGCTCGTCAGGCTAATGGGGCAGTAGTTCCCGGGGTCCGTGGTGGCTCCCCCCTTGTGGAGTGGGATAACCGTTGCTGTGTGCCATTCAGCAGGCACAAAGCCTGAGGTGAGGCCATGATTGAATATGGCACTTGGGTGGGGTGCCAGTTAGTTCTGTAGCTCGTGTGGAACGCAACCTGGGATGTTGTCTGGTCCCATGGATGCTGTGTTCTTGGTTTTGGAGAGTGTGGTTTTTACCTGTGCAGCTGTGATTACAGGAACTTTGCATTCTTCCAGTATAGGGATGGGCTCTTTAGGGGGTGAGAGGGGGGCAAAGTTAGCACTGAAACTATCTGCCAGGATGTTGGCAATAACAGTTGGGTCTGTATATTTAGTGCCATTGTGCTGTAACTCAGAGCAGATTTGAGTGTTGCCACTGAGATTCTTGACATAGCTATAGAAAGCTTTGCGATTGTCTTTAGAATCAGTGGCGATTTTGTTTTCGTAACTAGCTTTGGAGGATTTTATCAGGGATCGCAGCTTCTTACTGAGGCTGACCAGGGAGCTCCTCCACTCGTGGGATTTTACTCTCTTTTGCAAGAGTTTCTTCCTTCTGTTGTACAGTTTGTTTATGGTAGGGGACCACCAGATTGGCTTCCTTTTTTTGGAGGATAGCGTCTTGGTTCTGTTTGGGATACCACGATCCATGCACTCATGTAAGTGCTATATAAAGTGCAATTGTGTCTGATTCAGTAGTCGTAACTGTATTGTCCACCTGCATGGGTGTCATGAAGTTCACCACTTCTGTCTTAAGAAGCATGAAGTTGGCTTTGGAGAAATGTTTTACCATGGTTTCCTTAATGGGGGAAGGAGGCAGAATGTGGATAACTAGGGTAATTAGCTTATGGTCGGATCGGACCAATGAGGTGTTGACTTCAGATGTGGAACACCGGTCACTCATATTGGTAATGACTAGCTCTAGGATATTGTTGCCCCTGGTGGGGGTTTGGATAAGTTGACCCAGGGCATTGGAGTTTATGAATTCCAGAAAGTGTTGAGCGAAGAAGTTGGTACAAGAGTAGTTTTCCCAGTTAATGGTGGGGTAGTTGAAATTGCCCATTATTAGGGAGTTTGGTTGAACCCTAATATTTTCCAGTACATCAAGAAAAGAGGAGTGGGAATTCTGGGGCATGGTGGGTGATCTGTAGCAAGCTACAATTTGGATTGCAGTTTTGCCCAGAGTTAGTTGCACTTGGATAATCGGCTGCATTATGCTGAGCAACTAGCCTGGAGGTGTGGATATCCTTAATGAATATGGACACACCTCCACCTTTGGTGTTCCGGTCCAGGTTACATGGCCAAAGAGTGTGGTATGAGTTATAGCCTGGTAGTGCAGGGGTGCTCTCTGGAGCCTTGAACCAGGTCTCCGTCACTGCACAGATATTGATGTTCTCCATTTTAAGGAGTGCCCCGAGTGAGTGCATTTTGAGATTTAGACTTCTAGCATTGAGTAGCATCACCCTCAGTTTTTTGCTTGCCTGTTCCTGTTACGGTGGTGAATTTGTCATTTGAACCTTGCCTAAAAAAGGCACTACAGGGGCGGCAAGAACCTTAGACAGGTGCAGGCCATCTCTGGCAAAGCATCGTGGGGTCTGTCGACCATGTGATTCCAGGCAGACAGATACTGGATCCCTTTAGAATGGCACCAGAAGCTTAGCCAATTGTTGAAGTCAATCATTTTGTCCTTGTACTGCGGCATCATTCTGGGTGATGGCAGAATGCTACTAAGGGCTAGGGTCATACCTGCCTGGGCTACAAGATCGGAGAGCTCTTCCATGTCTCTTCATGTAGTCCAGGGAGGTACGTCTCAGGTCGTTCACACCAACATGAACAATGACAGAGTCGTATTTGTACTTGTTGTGGAGTGACCTGAGTGCGTGGTTTATGTGGCAGATCCTGGCACCCGACAGGCAGCTGACAGCAACCTTCTCCTTGTTTAGCCTGGTGAGTGGGACATCAGTGTGCCTGACTATAGAGTCGCCTATGACTAGTGTGTTGGGTACGTTGTTTTGCCTTATTGACTGAGGTTGAGTGGCACACTGAGTCTGCGGGCTATGTGTCATTTGGGTTGTGTTGGGGGGTGGAGGTTGCTTGCATTACTGCGTTGGAGGTCTTTGTTGCTTGAGCAGATTATTATTGAGAACCTCCGCGCATGTTTTTGTGTTTCTATGTGTGGATTTTGGTGGTGTAGATTTAGTGAGACTATGTGATGAGTGTGGTGTGGTGCAAGTGTTTACCTTCTCCTCTTGACTGTCAAAGTTCAGTCTTGATTGGAGAGAGCTTTACCTCCAGTTTGGCTAGATAAGTGCATCTCTCACAGATTGTAGTGTTTGGTGGTAGGAGGAGAGGGTTGTCTGTGTACATGAGGCAATTTCTACATTGCCCCAAGATGCCCAGATTCATCAGACAGACAGAAGAGAACAGTGGGAGCTGACCCTTGGACATGCCTGAATAAAAAAATTATTTTCCTCTAGATAAGTGAGGAAAGTGAGTACAAGAGCTGTTTTTCTCTAAGCAAGTGAGGAAAGTAAGTACCAAAACTGTTTTCCTCTAGGTAATGAGGAAGGTTGAGTGCTGTAGTAATTAGTAGGTTATTTAGTGCTTACAAGTTCTGAACCAGTGCTGATCACGAATAAGCAAATTCAAGTGCTAAAAGTAAGAATCTGTATCTGGACTAAACTAGTGACAGGAAAGGGGGTAAAATAAGTGCAAATGTGGGCTTTTAAATCAGAAAGTTGAGAGAGATGGAAAAACTGCCCAAACGGCCAATAATAAGAAGTTATGTTCTTACCATAACGTTCCATGTTAGTTGTCTTCTTCTCGCCTTCTTTCTTGCTGGATGGGTTTGGCTCCGACTCGGCCTATACTATAGCTCGAGAGCTATTTTTACTGGCTCGAGGCAGCCCTATAACCCACAATACCATGCGCTAACTCCCCAGATCTCGTTGGGAAGCTAAGACATAGTATAAATATATTATTATAATCCTCATTTGCAAGTACGGACTCCCTGTTAGTAACACTAGGGATACGGGGAAACCATAACATGTTGCATCTCCAGAAATGGAAGGACTCGAGAGACCTCAAGTCTGTCCAGGCTAGGGGGCAGGAGGGAGGGACGCAAGAAAGAAGACAACTAACATGGAACGTTATTATGGCAAGAACATAACTTCTTAATGTTAAGTTGTCATTCTCGCCTTCATTCTTGCTGGATGGGACAGCGTCCCTAGCACCTTAGTCCTGGGTGGCTCAATGGAACAGACTCCTGAGTACAGTGGAACCAAAGTCAGCTCTATTTCTGGAGACTATATCAAGTTTGTAATGGGCAATAAAGGTATGTTGGGAAGCCCATGTAGCTGCTGCACATATGGCATCTAATGGTAACCTTGCTTGAAAGGCCGTTGATGTTGATAGTGCCCTGGTTGAATGAGCCTTAGGCCTAGACGGAAGTTGCCTGTGTCTCAACTCATGGACAAAAGTAATAATAGATGTCAACCATCTGGAAAGAGTAACCTTTGATACTGGAAGCCCTTTCTTTCCTGCAGCATAAGAGAGAAAGAGCTGGTCTGACTGAGTTGTTTTGTCCTGTCTAGATAATACCGTAGTTGGCGATGAACATCCAATGAATGTAATTTCTGTTCTTCCCTGTTGGAATAGTCTGGGAAGAAGACAGACAAATCAATGGAGTGGTTTAGATTTGCTTCAGAGAACACTTTCGGTAGGAAGGAAGGGTTTTGTTCTGAGAGTTACCCTGTCTTTGTGAAAGACCAAATAAGGGGGATGGACGGGCAAGGCTTGAAGTTCCGATACCCTTCTGGCAGATGTTATGGCTACTAAAAACAGAGTTTTCCAAGAAAGAAGCTTGAGGGAGCAAGAAGCTGCAGGTTCAAAAGGAGGAAGAATCAATGAGGTTAGAACTAAATTCAAATCCCATTGTGGGGGCGGATCCTTAACTGGAGGTGTAAGCAAAAAGATGCCTTTGAGAAAGGCTTTACAGAGTTTGTGGGACATAATATTTGCTTCTGAGAGCCCCACATGAAAATTAGCAATGGCCGCTAATTGTACCCTGATAGTGGCTGATGATGACCCTGAATGAAAGAGTTCCGCCAGAAAGTCTAGAACCTTATGAATGGGTGCATGGAAAGGATCTAAGGACCTAGCTTGTGCCCAGAGCGAAAAACACTTCCATTTACTCGCATACGTCTTCCTAGTATTGGACTTATGGGAAGCCAGAATGATATCACGAACAGGAGGAGAAATAAGGGGAAGCCTGGCTATGGCTGGAAGTGGAGCAACCAAGCTGTGAGACTGAGGGAATGAAGAGACTGATGCAGCTTGCCCGTGAGATGGGTCAACAGATCCAGAAGGGGTTTCAGATGCCAAGGCTGTTCCAGTAGGTAACTGTGCAGGAACGGAAACCATACTTGTCGAGGCCAAAACGGAGCAATGAGGATCATTTTGGATCTCAATGCGGTTGCTTTCTGAATTAATTGCGGGATCAATGGTAAGGCAGGAAAGGCATATAGAAGACCCCGGGGCCAATCGTGAACAAGAGCGTCTCTGGGGGGATGGCCTGGTAGAGGAAAGAGTGTGAAGAAGTCGAGGCACTTGCTGTTTTGAGGAGTTGCGAAAAGATCGCAGCAAGGCTGGCCCCACTTCTGAAATATTCTGTCTGCTACCGCTTGATTTAGAGACCACTCGTGAGGCATGAGGATAGTTCTGCTCAATCTGTCCGCTATGACATTGGACTTCCCGGGGATGTGCGTTGCTATCAGAAACCGTTGAAAGGAAATCGCCCATTGCCAAAGTCTGAGTGCTTCTCGACATAGGGGGTAGGACTTTGTTCCGCCCTGCTTGTTTATGTACCACACCACAGACATATTGTCCGTTTGAATTGCTATCGTCCCTGTGGGAAGAGAGCTCTGAAGGGCTTGCAACGTTAAAAGCACCGCCCTCATCTCCAGGACATTTATGTGCAGGTGGCGTTCTAATTGTTGCCATGTGCCGTGGACCGTCCTGCCCTGATAATGCCCCCCCCCCCCACCCGATCAGGGAGGAATCCGTTGTCAACGTGGCAACTGGGGGGGGGGCGGACAAAGGGTCTGCCCTGAAAAAGCTGAGGGGAAACCATCCACCAGGAGAGATGATTCTTGCATGATGGGTTATCAAGATGTTGTGAGTCATTGGGAGCTGTTGAAAGGACCACTGAGAAAACAGCATCCACTGGAGGAGCCTCATGTGGAAGCGAGCTAATGGTAGTAGAAGAATCGCCGCTGCCATGAGGCCTAACGCTTTCAATACTAGCTTGACGAACTCTGTTGGGCTGAAACAGGGACTGAACATTCCGCCTTATGTCTGTCACTCTCTGAGGTGGTAATGTTGCAGACATTTCTGTGGTGTTTATAGAAATACCTAGATTGTTGCAAAGTTGAATAGTGTAATCCTTGGCCATTATAAGATGCTGCTTGGTGGTAGCGGAAATGAGCCAGTCGTCTAGATATGGAAACACCTGGAATCCTTTTTGTCTCAGGTGAGCCATGACCACTGCCAAGCATTTGGTGAACACCCGGGGGGCTGTGGTGAGACCAAAGGGCAGGGTTCTGAATTGATAATGACTGGCTCCCAGCCGGAAGCGGAGAAACCTCCTGGAGCGCCTGTGTATCTTTATATGATAGTATGCATCCTGGAGGTCTAACGAGCACATCCCATTGTCTCTGCCCAAAAAGGGTAGAATGGACTGCAGTGTTATCATCCGAAATTTTGTCTTTTGTACAGAGTTGTTCAATCTGCTGAGGTCCAAAATGGGTCTCCAGTCTCCAGTCTTTTTTGGTACCAAAAAGAATCCGGAGTAGATTCCGGATCCTAGCTGATCTGCTGGGACTGCCTGGATGACTCTTTTTTTCTAACAGCTTTTTTATTTCTAGCTGTGCCTAACCCCTTTGTGCGGGTGGTACGTCTGGGTAGGGGTCTTGGCGGTTGTACCGGAGGGGAAGTGAAGGGAATTTTGTAACCCTCGGATATGATCTTCTGTACCCATGTGTCTTGGGAGAGGGATTGCCAGGCTTCCGGGTACAGGGATAATCTTCCCCCGACTGCCTCCGAAGGCGGACAGTCGGGCAGCTTCTCAGGGATGCTGAAAGGGTTGGTCAGGGAAAGATTCCCTGGAACCCTGGTTCTGTGGACCCCCTCTGCCCCTGGGGCGGCGTCTGTTATTATTCCCCCCTCTGCCTCTGGGGGGAAATTCACCACGTGCGGCAGGCACGACTCCCTGTGGTTTGCGGAACCACATCTTTCCACCCCTCTGTCCCTTAGGATAAGATCTAAAAGGTGTGGAAAAATGGGCTCCCATGGCAGAGAGAATCTTACCACCTTGCTCGCATCTGGTGAGGGTATTCTTCACCTGAGGTCCAAACAATTCTGAACCATCAAAGGGGGTGTTGTTGAAGGACGCCTTGAAGGGATCGGCAAAGTTACAGAGTCGCATCCAAGCGTGACGTCTCAACGCAACACCTGTGCCTGCGGCCCTACTCGCTCCATCGGCTGCGTAGGAGATAAGCCGCATGGAGGAGTTAACAATGGAGTTCAGGGTGGCCAGCTGGGAGTTCATCTTGTCCTGATACCCCGCAGCAGAAGGATCCTGTACAGTTTCACGCAGTTCTTTGAGCAAGTCTCTCTGAAGGCGGGCGAAATGACAAATAGTTCAGCGACTGCATAGTAAAGGTCACTGAAGCAAATGTCCGCTTGCCGTACCTGTCCATGGTCCTGGACTCTGTTAGGAGGATGAACAGGTACAGAAGGATCAGTCAATTCCTTCTTAGTGGCTGCTGCTACCACCATAGCATCAACTGAAACACCTTTGGTGAGAAAGGATTTGTCCTCTGGTGCAGAAATAAATTTAGAGGGCCTCCTAGGGGTAGGTTCCATTGAATCAGGAGCTGCCCACGCCTTTCTAGCCACTACCTCCATTAGTGGGTCGAAAGGGGGAGACACCCAGGAGGTGGAAGGGCGAGATTCAAAAGCGTCAAGGTAAACAGACTCGTCCTCGGAGGGTTTGAGAGTGGACCAATTTCCCCTCTGTTTTAGGATCTCTAGGATGTCTGAAAAAGAGACATCCTCAGAGGGGGATCTGGGGGAACCCTCAGACTCATCCAAGTCGGTGTCCGACGTGACAGACTCGGGGGACTCTGTTTCCTCTTGCACTTTCTTTTCCTAGGGGGGTTCCCCTGAAACTTCAGGGGAGCCCTCGGAAGAGGAGGAGGCACCCAAAGTGGGTACCCTACGCTTTGGATCTCTGCTGTCAGATGTAGGAGGATGGCCAGAGACCGTAACAGGCACTGTAGAGGGAGGAGCTGCAGAAATTAACCTTGGAGTGGACACTGGGTCCAGCACGCTCCTCATCACCTCGAAGGCTCCCCTATCAGGTACCAAAGGTAGTCCTTGCTCAGAAGAGACCCGAACCGCCCCCGGCACCAACAGAGAAGGCTCCGAGAATGATGTCGGGGCCGAACTAACCAGAGCCGAAGCTCCGAGAGGGAGAGCGGGGTCGGACAAGGGTCCAATGCCACTCGCCCCCTCGGAGCCGACAATGGAGTCCCGGCGCCCGGACCTCTCCACGGATGGAACCAATGAAGAGGTCGGAACCAACGACACCGGAGCCGAAGGTGGGAGTATCGGCTCCGACGTGGGCAAGGTTATGGTTCCGACAAACTCCGGCTCCGAACTTGAGAGGTGAGTCGGAGGAGGAATCGATAGCGGTACCGAAGGAGCCACAGTCTGGTGAGATGGGCTCTGGAGCATTTGGGCTAGTGCCTGAGATTTTATGAGCCTACTGACCACCCTCTCGATGTCGTGGTCAGAGAGCCTGGATGACCTAGATGAGGGAGTCCTATGACTCCGCTCCAATAGGAGAGGGGATCTCGGAGCCGATTGGATGGATTCTAGTGAGGGGGATCTAGAGCGCTTGCGCGCTGGGGTTGGCTCCGATGCTGGTTTCGGAGCGGATACCACTTTGCCCGCCTCGGATCCGATTGGAACCGATGTCGGAGCCATCTCGATAACGCCAGCCCTCGACTCAGAAGCTGGAGCTGAGGGTTTGGCGGTTTTTGAAGACTTCCCCGAGCCAGACTTGGACGGGGAGTCATCGGGCTTTAACAAGCCCCTTAAATTTACACCTCTCCTGCAGGACTCTTGAACTAAACCCGTGACAGACGGAACAAGAGTCCTGCAGGTGTAAAGGCCCTAAGCAATAGACACAAGAAGCGTGACAGTCTGTCAGAGACATTTTCTGACAGCACAAGTCACACTTCTTGAATCCCGAGACCTTAGTGTCTTTGGACATAGTCCTAACAACAGTAAACACAGTCAGTCCACACACACACTCAACTTAAAATTAGAAAAGTTAAGGGAACTGACTAAACCCACACCCAGACACTGTAAGGGGTGGGGAAAACTAAGGAAAAGCCCGTAGGCCCAAAGATAAAAATTAACTAAAGAAGGGTAGAAGGGCTACAAAAAGGGTTGTATGAATAAAACAATTAGTAGGGACTTAACCAAGGGTAACTAACTGGAAAAACTACCTGAAAATTAGTTTAATAGAAGAATTCTCTTTACTGACCTGAGCCGGTAAAAAAAAGACAACCTCGCAGCGAAGCGGCAAACAAGATCTGGGGAGTTAGCGCATGGTATTGTGGGTTATAGGGCTGCCTCGAGCCGGTAAAAATAGCTCTCGAGCTATAGTATAGGCAGAGTCGGAGCCGAGGATCGGCTCCGAACCCATCCAGCAAGAATGAAGGCGAGAATGACAACTTAACATCTTTTAGTTACGTACTTACCATAACGATAGATGTATGTGATCCATCTCGCCTACATTCATTACTGACGGGCTCGGAGCCGAGAGTCGGCTCTGACTCGGCCACTATAACTAGCACAAAGTCTCTCACTGGCT
This sequence comes from Protopterus annectens, assembly GCF_019279795.1. Classification (NCBI taxonomy): domain Eukaryota; kingdom Metazoa; phylum Chordata; order Ceratodontiformes; family Protopteridae; genus Protopterus; species Protopterus annectens. Next base: position 355,387,854 of record NC_056725.1, read on the forward strand.
GGGCTAACCCTGTATCCCAGGATGCATCACGCCCAAACCCCCAGATCTTGTTTGCCCCAATATTATCTTCCCACATACACCACACCACAAGGATATATATGTAAGAGAGAAAAAAATAATATCCTCGGAGGAATCAGAAAACAAGTTTCCTCCAAGTCCAACAGGTAGGGGGAAGGAGGGCGGGTATGTAAGAATGTAGGCGAGATGGATCACATACATCTATCGTTATGGTAAGTACATAACTAAAAGATGTAATGTGATCCTATCTCGCCTACATTCATTACTGACAGGACAGCGTCCCTAGCATCTAAATCCCGGGAGGCTCACTGGAAAACACTCCTGAGCACTGTGGAACCAAAGGAAGCTCGACCTCTAGAGGCCACGTCCAGTTTGTAATGAGAAATAAAGGTATGTGGAGAAGTCCAAGTAGCCACTGCACATATCTCATCTATGGATAGTCTAGCATGAAAGGCCACTGAAGTTGACATAGCCCTGGTAGAATGCGCCTTTAACTGGAAAGGGAAGATCCTTACCATCTAATGCATAAATAAATGAGATGCAGTCTCTAATCCACTTAGCTATGGAGCCCTTAGTTACAGATCTGCCAATTCTATTGTCCGAAAAGGACACAAACAACTGATCTGATTTCCTCTCCTGTTGTGTCCTATTTAAATAAAACCTCAGTTGTCTATGCACATCCAACTGGTGAAATTTGTATTCCGCTTTGTTGGAAAACCATGGAAAAAAGGCCGGAAGCTCAATAGACTGGTGGAGACAAAGGGCAGAAGAGACTTTAGGGAGAAAAAAAGGATTAAGTCTCAGAGATGCTCTGTCCTTATGAAAAATTAAATAAGGAGGTTTAACAGAAAGGGCTTGAAGCTCCGATACCCTTTTGGCTGAAGTTATGGCTACCAAAAAGGCAGTCTTCCATGACAAAAATTTCAATTCGCAAGAGGCTGCCGGCTCAAAGGGAGAAGACATTAAAGCTCTGAGCACCATATCTAAATCCCATGGCAAAACGGGTTGCGAAGCAACCAGGCTCCTTTCAGAAAGGCTTTACACAGCTTATGACCCATGAGGGAAGGCTCATATGCAACATGATAATTGGAGATTGCTGCCAACTGAACCTTTATAGTGGAGGCAGCCGAACCCTGCCTAAAAAGTGTTGCTAAGAAATCTAACACCGCCGACACAGGGCTGTAAGGGGATCAAGATCACATTGCTGAGCCCAAAATGCAAATCTCTTCCATTTACTAGAGTATATTTTCCTAGTAGAAGACTTGTGGGAGGAAGACAGAATATGTACTACTTCCGGAGTAAAGATATGCTGTCGGACTAAGGTCAGAAGTGGAGAAGCCAGGCAGCGAGTTTGAGAGTTCATAGGAATGGATGGAGCTGTCCTGACTGATGAGTCAATAGGTCTGGAGCTGGGTCCAGAATCAAAGGACCATCCACTGCATACTTCCGAAGGAAGGGGAACCAAACTTGACGGGGCTAGTGTGGTGCGATCAAAATCATCTTGCTTCCCAAGCAGGTAGCCTTCTGAATCACTCTTGGTAGAAGAGGGGCCAGCGGGAAGGCGTAAAGCAGACCGGTGGGCCAATTGTGGACTAGAGCATCCCTGGGTGACTCCCCCTGCGGGGGTATCAGAGTGAAAAAATTGCTGCACTTCGCATTCAGGGGACTGGCAAAAAAGGTCGCAGCAGGGAAGGCCCCACCTGGAGAAGATCTGAGCAGCCACTCGATCATTCTGGGACCACTTGTGAGGCATCAGAATAGCTCTGCTCAGCCTGTCTGCTATCACATTGGACTTCCCCGGAATGTGCGTTGTCACTAGAAAGCCTCCCTGCAAAGGGGGGTAGGACTTGGTTCCTCCCTGCTTGTTCAGATACCAGACAACCGACATTGTCGGAAAGAATCGCAATAGTTCCCCTGGGAAGAGAGCTGTGAAGTGCCTGCAACGCTAGAAGCACCGCTCTCATCTCCAGAACATTGATATGCAAGTGAACCTCATGGTCTTGCCACATATCTTGGACAGTCTCGCCCAGATAATGCCCCCCCCCACCCTATCTGGGAGGCGTCCGTGGTTACTGTGGCAATAGGGGACGGGGGGCTCAAGGGTCTCCCTTGATTCAGGTTGGATGAGAGAAGCCACCAACGCAGATCCTGCCGGCATCTCTCCGTGATGAGAATCGGATGGGACAAGGGACGTTCCTGATATGACCACTGGGCCGAAAGGAGCCACTGAAGTATCCGCATGTGTAACCTGGCTAGCGGAACTAGAAGAATGGTAGCCGCCATTGATCCCAACAACTGAAGAACCATCCTGGCTTGGGCTTTTTCCCGGGGTAGTAAAGCCAGGACTTGGGCCTGTAACACTTTTATTCTCTCTGCCGGTAGGAAAGCTCGCATTTCTACAGAGTCTAGCTCTGCGGCTATAAAGGCAATACACTGTGATGGCAGCAATACAGATTTTTCCCAGTTGAATGAAATCCCTAGAAGATGGCCCAATTTGACAGTAGCTCTCGTGGCTTGAACAAGTAGATGCCTGGTGGGGGCGGTGAGGAGCCAGTCGTCTAGATAAGGAAACACCTGGAATCCTAGATGTCTCAAGTGAGCTGTCACCACTGCCAGACACTTGAACACCCTGGGGGCTGTGGTGAGACCAAAGGGCAGGGCCCGGAATTGAAAATGACTGGCTCCCAGCTGGAAGCGTAAATGATTCCTTGTTTATCTTTGTGTGATAATAGGCATCCTTGAGATCGATGGAGCACATCCATACTCCTTTTTCCAGCAATGGGAAAATGGATTGCAAAGTGACCATTCGGAACTTGGACTTCTTTACAAAGCGGTTTAAATGGCTGAGATCCAGAATGGGTCTCAAGTCCCCTGTTCTTTTTGGCACCAAAAATAACCTCGAGTAAGTTCCTAATCCGATCTGGTCTGCGGGGACTGGTTGGATGACTCCTTTTTCTAGCAGCTTTGAGACCTCTATTGCTGCCTGATCCCGTTGACTGGGTGGAACGTCCGGGATTTTCCTTGATGGCGGAGGATGACAAATAAAGGGAATGGTGTAACCTCCGGTGATGATACGAAACACCCATCGATCCTGAGTGATGGACTCCCAGGCCTGAAGATGCTTCGAAAAACGACCCCCGACTGGCTCCAGAGACGCACAGTCGGGTAGTCCCTCAGGGACGTTGGTAGGAGGAACCACGAAAGGACTCGCGGTCTCCTGTATTGCGGGGGCCTCCACTGCCTCTAGGGCGACGCCTTCCATTAAAATTCCCCCCTCCTCTGCCCCTGGAGGGGGGGTCACTTTGATGGGCAGGGGAAGACTTTTGAGACTTTCTGAACCACATTTTCCCTCCCCTCTGAGCCTTGGGATAAGGTCTAGTGGGAAGCGAAAAACGGGCCCCAACGGCAGACAAAGTCTTACCCTCCTGCTCACATCTAGTGAGGGTGTCTTTCACTTTGAGTCCAAAAAGGGAGGACCCGTCGAATGGGACGTCCGTGAAAGAAAACTTGAAAGCCTCCGCAAAATGACACAAGCACATCCAAGCTTGCCTCCTGAGGGCTACACCCAAACTCGCTGCTCTACCCGCCCCCTTGGCTGCATAAGATATGAGCCTCATGGACGAGTTGACGATGGAAGAAAGGGTAAACAGCTGGGCGTTAACAGACTGGGCCAACGCCTCAGGCAAGTTACCCGACAGGGTATCTCCCAACTCCTTTATGAGATCATTTTGGAGCCGCGTAAAATGACAAGTAATTCAGCGACCGCAAGGTAAAGGTCGCTGAAGACAGGGTACGCTTCCCATACCTATCCATACTCCTAGACTCCTTATTAGGAGGATGGATGAAAGTAGAAGCCTCTGCCACATCCTGCTGAGTGGCAGACGCCACCACCATAGCATCCACAGGTACTCCCTTGGTCAAAAATTCTTTTCCAGGAGGCGCAGATAAGAACTTATTGGGGCGGCTAGGAACTGGCTCCACAGAGTCAGGGTGTTCCCACACCCTTCGACAAATAAGATCCAATAATTCATCGAAGGGTGGAGACACCCAGGCTGGGCTCCGAAGGCCTTGAGGAAGACCGACTCCTCCTCAGAAGGGTTTTTGGATGGCCAGTCACCCCGCTGTCTCAAGATCTCCAGGATATCGGAGAATGAGACATCATCAGAGGACAACTTCGGGGACCCTTCTGCATCATCAAGGTCGGTGTCCGAGGTGACAGACTCATCTGGGGAGTCTACGTGCTTCCTCTTGCACAACTTCTTCATGGGAGACTCCTCAGGCACGGACTCTGAAGGGCCCTCAGAAAGCAGGGGAATACACATGGAGGTATCCTCAGGCCTAGGAGCCCCGCTGTCCAGAGATAGGGGGGCACCAGGAGCTCTAGTCACAGCGTCTGGGAAAGGAATTGCCGATTCAGGTGAAGTCACTATTTACTTGGCCAGCACGCTCCTCATAGCCTCGAAGGCAGGTCCACCAGAATCGGACTAAAAACCCGCCTCCGAGACCATGAACTGAGTCGGGGTACCCCTAGCCGAAGCACCAAGGGGGAGACTCTGAGCCGAAGCCTGAAGCCCCGATGTATCCCCCTCGGGTTCGACTGAGGACATCAGAGTACCAAAACCTGTAGAAGGGATGGAAAAGGTTTCGGAGCCGACCCAAGGACTTCACTCGATTCGGCAGACTCCGGCTATGACGACACCGAGGTTGTCGGAGGAGGAAGAAATGGAACCGATATAGTGGCTGGCTCCGGAGCCGACTGGGCTGGAGCCGAAAATAATTTAGTTAACACTGGCGACTGGAGGAGCCTCTGGACCACCCTATCCACAACCGAATCAGACAGCCTGGAGGACATGGAGGAGACAGAAGGGGTCGAGAAACCTTCTCTGTCGGAACCGAGACAAGACTGGGGAAACGGCTCCGAATCGGCTCCAAAAGGATTGGAGCCGAAGCAGGCTCGAGAACCACCGCAACCTCCTTCGGCACCAACGACCGTGGAGTCGAAGAAACCGACCCCGAAACAGACAAGACTTCTTGCGGCTCCGAGACCAGTGGAGCCGAGGAAGGAGACATAGCCTTGGACAGTACCTCCTGCGGCTACGAGACCAGTGGAGCAGAGGAAGGAGATATAGCTTTTAACCTTTGCTCCGGAGGCTCCGAAGAACTAGCCGGAGCTGGAGACTTCATTTTTGTCTTGGACCTGGATTTCTCTGAGAGTTTCCTCAAAGGAGGGTTTAATCAAACCCTTAAGGATAAATTTATTTTTTTCCCTCCTGTAAAACCCTGGAAGAAACGGCATGACAAACACTGCAGGATTCCTGCAAGTGTATGGCACCGAGACAATAAACACAGATGACGTGGCCATCAGTCAACGACATTTTGTACGCACATTTGGCGCATTTTTTAAAGCCAGATGACTTATGTTCTTTTTGTTCCTTACCAGACATAAGGAAAAACAACCGCACACTCAGCAACACAAGGATGGAGGGTGGAAAGGGCTCTAACGTAAATGCCCGAACACTAAGACCAAAAACGCCTGACACTAAGACACAAGATAGGGCAAAGGCTCTCTAACTCAAACGGGCCTAGCCCGCCAAACAGAAGGATTACCACACAACCACCAACAAAAAGGCCGCAATCAGTCACAAAAAATGGAAACAACAGACAACGTAGCTATTAAAATAGCTTTTTGGTATAATAACTCGAGCAGCTATAAGTTCAAAAAAAAGAGAGAGGGTACTTAGCCACAGCCAAATAGAGACCACGTCGTTACTCTAGGAGCGGCAAACGAGATCTGGGGGTTTGGGCGTGATGCATCCTGGGATACAGGGTTAGCCCAGCCAATGAGAGACTTCGTGCTAGTTACAGTGGTCAAGTCGGAGCCGACTCTCGGCTCCGAGCCCGTTAGTAATGAATGTAGGCGAGATAGGATCACATTACATCTAGAATTTCTGGGCCAGAACCACTCCTTATGTGGTAGATAGGTTACCTAGTACTTACCACTCCCACTGATGAGCTAGAAGGCTTCCCTCCAACACAGAAAGCTTGGGGGGGGCTCAGAAGCTTACATACAGTCCTGGATACAGCAAATCTGAATCTGGACTACACTAGTTACAGGAAAGGTATTTTTTTTTTTTATATACAGAAAAGTAGCTAAAACAGCAGTCAAAACAATTCAAATGCAGTGCAAGCTAGCACACTTGAGCATGTAGCAATGTTAGACCAAACAGTTTAAAAAATGCAATTAAATTAAAAATGACTAAAAACAATGCAGAAGGAGTCTATTAGGTAGAATGAGGTAAAGAGATGGGACTGGGGGGAGTGTCCCAGATCAAATCTACAGTGGGGGCGGGCAACTGCAAAAACCTCCAAACTTAAACATCAACACAGGAATAGGGAGGGTTGGTATGGGAAAAAGTACAGTTTTGTACCTACCATAAATGTAGATGTCCGAACAGGATAGCATCTGCAGTCATAACAAATGGGTTGTCCTGTCGTCAGGCAGCCCTTCGGTCGGCCGGATTCCAAAGTCTGGGTCCGGCTTCGGCTGATGTCGCACTTCACCCGACATCATCTCTGCTGGTCTTCGGGTATAAAGGCATCAGCCGACGCCATTTTCCTCAGTGTTTCTTGCCCCAGATGCCAGTTGCCCTCTTGGAAAGCTAAATTTTGGATAAATGCCAATGTTTCCAAAATAGTAGAAGGCAAACACAAAAATAAGCATGTATGTACATATATACAAACAAATACACCATAAGAGACTCCCCCCCCAGCTAGCTATTAGGAGGGTAAATACCCTAGGAGTACCACAGAGGGGAAGGAGGGTGGGTAATCCTGACTGCAGATGCTATCCTGTTCTGACATCTACATTTATGGTAGGTACAAAACTGTACTATGTCCTTCAAGGATGCATCTGCAGTCATAACAAATGGGTAGAATACCATAGCCAAACTAGGGGAGGAGGAAGAAGAATTATGGTGTAGTTAGGATCCCTTGCAGTACAGCAGTGGCAAACCCTGCTCGGGATCTAGAGTATAGAGGTAAATTATAATGCTTGGCAAATGTATGCACGGAGGTCCAAGTAGCCGTCTCAATAATGTCCTTCGTTGCCACTCCTCGTAAGAAAGCTGTGGTAGTGGCTGTAGCCCTTGTAGAATGAGGTCTTACGTTCTGTGGAATTGGTTTTCCATGGTAGGAGTAACAGAATCTTATGCAATTTCCTATCCATTTGGAGATTGTCTGTTTGGAAATTGCTTTTCCTTCCCTTCCTGTTGCATAGGCTACTAAAAGCTGGTCAGTTTTTCTGTCACCTTTGGTTCTGTCCAGGTAGTAGCGTAACTGTCTATGTACATCCAAGGTATGCAGCAGTCTTTCCCCTGTTCTGTGGATTGGGAAAGAAGGTAGGTAGGTGGATTGCCTGGTTTAAAGACACTCTGGATACCACCTTAGGCATGAATGTAGGATTAGTTCTCATGGACACCCTATCTTGATGGAAGATTAGGAAGGGTTGTACTGCCATTAAGGCCTGTAGTTCGAAACCCTCCTTGCTGAAGTAATTGCCAGTAGGAAAGCAGTTTTCCATGATAGGTGTTGAAGATCTGCTGTTGCTGCTGGTTCAAATGGAGGGAGTGTCAATTTTTCTAGCACAAAGTTCAAGTCCCATGCTGGTAATGGTGGTTTCCTAGGAGGTTTTACATTCTTGATCCCTCTGAGGAACTGCCTGAGTAGAGGATGCGAAAAGACAGGTGGATCGAAGCTGTATTCTGCTGAAATAGCTGATGCATGTATCTTGATGGAGGAATAGGACAGGCCTGTATGTAGAAGCTCTGCCAAGTACTCCAGGATGTTAGCAATATCTATGTTCGACACATATTTTCCTCTTTCAGTACTCCAAATGACAAACCTTTTCCATTTTCCTGCATAGTTCCTTCTTGTTGAAGGTCTGCGGGCTTCAAGGATAATGTCTTTAACCCTTTGGGATAGGTCTGGGTTAGTTGCTGCTATGTGATGTTCCAGGCAGTCAGTTGCAAGGTTTTTAGGTTTGGGTGCATGATGTTATAGTTGTTCTGAGTTAACATCAAAGGCATCAGGGGTATTGACCACATTCTCCCCTGAGACATGCTCCTCAGCAATGGATACCAGTGTTGTCTTGGCCAATTCGGAGCTATCAGGATTATCCTTGGGCGTTCCTCTTTGATTTTCAGTAGTACCTTGTGCATCAAAGGAAGAGGTGGAAATGCATATGCTGTCAGGCCTTTCCAACTGAAGGATAGAGAGTCCACCTTCCATGCAAGTGGGTGGTATGTCCTTGTGCAGAATTTGAGCTGGTGATTGAGTGGGGATGCGAATAGGTCTATTTGTGGCATTCCCCATTTCTGTGTGATGGCCTTGAAGATGTCCGGGTGTAGCATCCATTCGTGAGCATCCGAGGTGGTTCTGCTTAACATGTCTGCTAGGGTGTTTTCTTTTCCCGGCACAAATATTGCCTGTAACTGGATGTTGTAGCTCAGAGCCATATTCCAAAGGTCCAGAGTCATTCTGCATAGGGGGTATGAATGAGTGCCTCCCTGTTTGTTGATGTACCACATGACTGTGGTGTTGTCTGTCCTTATCATTAAATGGCCTTCTTTGAGGAATGGTCTGAATTTCTGGATTGCTAGTTTTACTGCCAGCATTTCATTTTGGTTTATGTGCAGGTGCAGCTGGTCTGGAATCCACAATCCTTGTATGCATTTGTCCAACATGTGCGCCCCCCAGCCTAGGTCTGAGGCGTCCGTTGTGATGGTTTGGCTTGCTTGAAAGTTGTGGAAGGGCAAGCCTGGGTTTGACTGGCATGCTTGAGCCCACCATAGGAACTCCTGTTTCAGGCATGGGATTAGTGGGATTTCGGTTTCTAGGCTATGCCTGTGTTGAGACCATAAATTCTTTAGGTACCACTGTAGCTTTCTCATATGCAGTCTGGCATGTGGGACCAAGATTATGCATGATGCCATGAAGCCCAAGGCCCGCAGTACTTTTCTTGCTGTTAGTTTGTTCTGCTTTGTTAATGCCAAGAAGTAAAGAGGGAGCTGTTTTGTTTTCTGCAGTTAGGAATGCCATTTGTTTTACTGTGTCCAATTCCGCACCCAAGAATGTTCTTGTTTGGGATGGTATCAGTCTTGACTTTTGTAAATTGACTGTGTATCCCAGGGCTTGTAGTAAGCAAATGACTCTTTGTAAATCTGTTGTCAGCTTGCTTTTGTTGTCCGCTTGTAACAGGCAGTCGTCCAGGTATGGATAAATTTGGATTCCCTGTAGCCTGCAGTGGCGATTACTGATGCCAGGCATTTTGTGAATACTCTGGGCAGTAGATAAGCCAAAGGGCAATGCTGAGAATTGATAATGCTCTGATCCTGCAAGAAATCTGAGGTATCTTCTGCAATTTGGTCGTATGGGGACGTGCAGGTATGCCTCCTTGAGATCTAGAGTTACCAGCCAACACTCCTTGCCCAGCATGGGAAGAAGTTGCTGTAGGGTCAGCATTTTGAATTTTGGGACAATGATGTATGTGTTTAAGACGGACAGGTCGAGAATAGGTCTCCAACTTTTCTCTTTTCTTGGTACTAGGAAGAGTCTGGAGTAGAATCCTTTGCCCTGTTCTGTTATTGGTACTCTTTCCACAGCTCTCATCTTTGTTAATTGCGCTATCTGCTTTAGAGCTTCTGTTTTTGATTTGGAGGTAGGTTTGGCATTCCTCTTTTTACTGGTAAGGTGTGGAAGTGGAACCTGTAGCCTTGGTCTATGGTTTGCAAAATCCACTTGTCTTTTGTGATATAGTGCCAATATTTGAAAATAAGGCTAACTTTCCGCCTAAAGGTGCTGCTATTTGCTCCCTGGTAGGCGGTGTCAGAGCCAAGTCACTGTGATTGTCCTGTTGCAGTGGCAGTGGTTGTGTCTGTGCCTCGGTTATTGCCTTGCCACTGTCGTCCTCTGTAGGCACCTCCTCTGGATTGATTTCTGCCTCTAGAGCGTCTATTCCTGCCTCTTTGAGATTTTGAGGAGTCTGGAAAGGACCAATTTTTGGCAGGCCAGTTCCTGCTAAAGCTTGGAGGCTGAACCTGTAAGAAATCCTTAACTGTTTGTACAGATTTTGCCTTCTCTTCCATTTTCTTCATTACTTGCTGAGCAGGTGTACCAAATAGACTGGCCTTATCCATAGGAGAATCTAACAGCTTTGCTTTAGCATGATCCGGCAAGACCTGCTCTTTCAACCATGCATGCCTTCTTATCACTGTGCCAGTCATGGCTGATCTAAATGAAGCCTCCAGTGCATCATAGCCACATTTTAAAGAATGGTTACTAACCTGCTGAATGTTATTCACCATTTCTAAAACATATTTCTTATCTAAGGAGTCATCAGAGGACAGCTTCTTAGTTAACTGATCAAGCATAAACTCTTGGTATTGGATCATATGAAACTGACAGTTTAAAGCTCTAGCTGAGAGAGTAGCAGAGGTGTAAACTTTTCCCCCATCTCTCTAAGGACCTGGATTCCCTTTCAGAAGGAATAGGGTTTTGCTGAGGTCGAGGCTACTGCCTTAGGCCCCTGGGATATAGTCTCAGGATCTGCAAGTGGGGCCTTGTATAGGTGGTGATGAGTGTCTGGTACCCTGTAAAATCTATCTGGTTTGGCAGGGGCTGGAGGTAAAGTATCAGGAGCAGTGCAAACATCATTAAATGCATCATCCACAACAGGCAGTACTGGAGGTATAGCTAAGGGCCTATGTTGTGGTAAGTGCAGAAATGTCCTAAGCCTTTTTCTTGAATCTGAGAAATCTTGTCCCTGCCATTGGAATTGTTCTCTCATGGCATGTAAGGTTTCCCCAAAGGAAAATTCCTCTGGTGGAGAGGCAGATGGAATGGATTCTTCAGCATCGGAATCTTCATAAGTAGAAAAAGGAGCCTATCGCTGATCTGTAATGTCTGAGTCATCCGAAGAATCATCAGAGGACACTGGCTCGGGGGGCTCTGCTCTAGGTCTCTTTTCTGGGGGCTAAGAGGCCCTGTCTGGGTGAGATTGGGATCCCCTAATTAAGGATATTAAATCCTCTGCCAGAGTAAGCATTTGTGAACTAGAAGTGGGCCTGTGTGAGGGGGGCTTAACAGGCACTGATTTAACAGTTTTGGCTGCTTTAGCCCTGGCAAAGGCCTTAATAGACATGGCTGCAGGAGGCCTAGCAGCACCACGTGCTGGGGTAGAGACATCCAAAGGGATGGTGTCTGATAAATCACTAGGAACCACAGTAGTAGGCAAAACTTCTGAGGCCGATTCAACTAAGGTAGCAGGAGCCTCAGTAGTAGTCATGGATTCGGCTGAAGATTGACCGGTTTTCGGTTTCGGCGAAACAGAGACCCTCGCGGCTTGCTTAGCCGTGGTTTCGGGCGAAACCAAGGACCGCGAGTGTCGGTCTTTTCTTTGCGTTTTTAACAATTTGGGTAGTCGGAGGATCCGGCGGCATAATGTCGCAAAATCTGAGCGAAAAATGTTCAGCAAACTCCGACCGGCGCCTAAGCGTTCGTCGGTTGAAGGAAGCACAGGCGAACAGGCTGCTACGTCGTGGTCTGGGCCTAAGCAAGGCAGGCAGTAAGAGTGGAAATCTTTATGAGGTATTTGTTTCCCACAAGTTAAACAGTTATTGACTTTTTCTGACATCGGCTGAGGCAAGAAAGAGTCCCCAACGGGGTACTTAGCTTTTAGAAGTCTTCGAAGTAGTATTCGGTAGTAGTAATCTCTGGATCTGACCGACCGGCACTTGCGAACAGCTTCTGCTTCGGGCGCCACGCGGCAAGAAAGACGGAGGAAAATGGCGTCGGCTGATGCCTTTATACCCGAAGACCAGCAGAGATGACGTCGGGTGAAGTGCGACATCAGCCGAAGCCGGACCCAGACTCTGGAATCCGGCCGACCGAAGGGCTGCCTGACGACAGGACAACCCATTTGTTATGACTGCAGATGCATCCTTGAAGGACATCCAACACCTTCAGCAGAGATCTAAAAAACTATACAGTGAAGCAAACAGTGCACAACTCTGAAGCCAGCCAGCAATGATATAAAATTAGTCAAACAACAATTACCAGTACACAACTTTGAAGTGCCAGAAAAATATACTCAGCTCTGTATATCTCCAGAAAGATTGAAGAGCACTCTTTCAGGACACAGGAAGGCTCCAGCAATGATATGCAGACTTTTTTACTAAGGGGGTCTAACTTTATGCAAGTAATCCTTGAGATGGTCAGATAACACACAGGATGTAAAACCAGTTATACCAACTTAAGACACAGAGAAATAGGGGAGGGGGGAAAAACACCTTCAGCAGAGATCTGAAAAACTATACAGTGAAGCAAAAATAACAGTGCACAACTCGTCAGCCAGGATGCACTCATGAATGCAGAACACCTATCCCCCCCTTAAAAAGCACCAAATAAATCGGCAACTAAAGCATTACATACCATGCCTGCATACTTCTCAACCTCTTAGCACAAGAAAGTTCGACAAAGCCTAAAATAGTGTGGGGGTGGGGCACAGGCCTCAAAAAAGAGGGGCAAATTAAAATACTGCTCTTAAAGACTTAGAACAGCACCATTTGTCTTAGCATGCATTTCCTGAAGGAAATGAAGGCTGAAACTCACATTTAGTTATTTCAATCCTCCGTGATTTGCCAGAAAACCATACATTTTATGAGGAATAGGCCAAAAATCTGAGGTAAAAATCTGGACAGTTGAGAGGTATGTATACCTCTCAACCTTTTAGTGCAAAAAAAATCTGGATAAAGCCTAAAATAATGTGGATGCAATGGCCAAAAAAATAGGGCTAGTTTTAAGCATTGTTCTTTTTAACTTAGAAAGTTGCTAGAATAACACTTATTAAAAAAAAAAACTCATTATTAGTTTACTGGAAGATGTACTGTGTTGTAAAATATTGACTACCCTTTAAAAGCACAGCACGTGGCAAATGTTATACATTATGAGGCATATACAGACTAGATATTGATACACTTATGGAGCTGAAATTAACACATGCCTTCATGGCTTGCAGTGCTATTTAGTGACTTCAGTCCTCCCTGATTTGCCAGAAAAACACAAATTATGAGAAACAGACAAAATATAATGCTAAATCTGGACACTTGAGAGGGACCTCATATTTTTGGTCTGTTTTGGTGGTTTTCTGGCAAATCACTGGTAAATCTTTCAAGACTGAAATTAGAAAATAATGATAGAGATTTGAGTTTCAGACTTCATACCGTTCAGAAAATTCAGCACTAATGCAAAACCTGTTATTCTATCAACTTTCTAAGTTTTTAAGAGCAATATTTAAAAACTGTCCCTATTTTAGGGCCTTTATCCCACTTACTTATGGCTTTGTCCAGATTTCTTGCTCTAAGAGGTTGAGAGGTATCAGGTGTGACACACACCTACTCTCTCACATAGCAATACACATCTTCTCTTTCATACAGCAACTAATGACTAGTTTAAATTCCACACACTCCAACTCTGCTCTCATACAACACACAGACACGCACTTTTCTCTCTCGTACAGAAATGAGCAAAACCACTAGTTTAAATTATGCACACACACACCTACCTTCTCTCTGTTCTGCCACAGCATCAGCAGCACATGCATAGTGACTCTTACAAAGCAACACATACACGTTCACACACAGACTCTTGCACAGCAACACAAAGACTGTCTCTTTCAAAGGAACGAATGGCTAGTTTAAATTCCATACACACACCTACTCTCACACAGTAACACACACACACTTTATATCTCATACAAACAGAACAGCGAATTTAAATTCCATACACATACATAACAACACACATTCTCTCATACAAAAAATGAGCAGTTTAAATTACACACAGACACACACATACACTTACCTTCTTAAGCCAAACAGCCACACGCGGAGAGACAGACTTAACTGTTCTCTTGAACTGCTGGGTTAAATTCCGCGCGGAACTGCAGAATGCATTTGGATGACGTTGGCGTTATGACGCACACAAGTTTCTCCTTAAAGGAGAAGACTCTCGCAATGCAAAGTAAACATTTTTTTTTTAAGTTTCCTGGCAAACCTGCAGCTAAGTGGGAGGGTGCATGCCTCCCAACCTCCACCCTCCGCACTTCGCCCTCCGGATGTAGCACCAAGAAGAGTGCAAACTTTATATTAATTAAAATAAATAAATAAATAAATAGATAATGCGCCCTTTACGAGGCCAGCCTGTATGGCGCCCCTAGGTGGTCACCTAATTCACTAAGGCCGGCCGTGCACAACAACGTCTTGACTGGTAGAGACTGTGGTTTGCAGTTCTTACTGAAGTGCTTATGTACTTTCAACTGTTCTTTGCAATGCAGCATTAGATACTTTGCTAGCTTTGATGAAAAGTTTATTCTTTTTGTTCTTCAGTGTTAATGTACTAGTTTTATTCACTATTCAGTGCATTTTCATTTACTAACTGTTAAATCTGCAAAACTCAATTAAAAATTGAAAAGGTACACGTGTTATCTCCTGACTTGTGTTAAAACTACCTGATTAATGAGGTTTGTTAACAGTAGCTCATTACAATAAATACAAAAGTTATGTATTCACCATAATGATAAATCTATGTTGTCCATTTTCATTCCTCCACAACTGATGGGTCTGAGATCTGAACTCGCATCTGGCTTGGATGCTTTTTCCATATTCATGGATCCAACTCTCAAGCACCTCCCTTTACTTGCAATGACCCACTAACCTTGCATACCCCAGATTGAATCTGCTGCAACCAGTAATACATGACTGACGCTCTAAAGAGTCTATAAGGCAGAAAAGTACAATTGTGTAAAATCGTATTGTAACAGTAGATGTCCTTCTCTTCACTGTTGCAATATTCCTTACAATAGGTACCTTCTGTCAATGGCAGCTTGACATTCAGCCAGTACACCAAAGCCTCTAGGTTGCTAAAGATACGCTGTATGTCACACGTATGCTGCCCGCGTACAGCATGGGCATAAAAGTGACATTTGGATGGACCATTCTCAGAACTGACAGCCCTAGAAGGAACGCCAGTCTAAGAATTAGAGCAGTACCAGGCACATCCAGAAGGGAAAAGAACCAAGGGGAGGAGGGAGGGAGTTAACACAAACAATGAAGAGAGAGTGAATACTCAGGGAAGAGAAAGACAACTGTTGTTATGGCAAGGTTTTACACAACTGTACTATGTCCTTCCATTTCACTGTTGCAGTACTCCTTACAATAGGGAGACTGCAAAAGCTAATGAAGAACAGAGGGAAGAGGAAGGACCAAGCAGAGCCCTCTGGGTGCCTCTGTGAAATGGCCCTAGCAAAGCCAACTCTAGCCCTGTATATAACATCCAACTTATAATGCTTGGTAAAAGTATGCACAGAAGTCCAGGTAGCTACCTCAAGAACAGAGATGGTATCTAAACCCTTGAAAAAAGCACCAGAAGAAGCTACAACTCCAGCAGACTGAGCCTCAACTAAAGAAGCAAGGTTCTTGCCATGAAAAGCATAAAAAAAAAACAAACAAAAAAAAAAAAAAAAACGGCTTTAGATATATAGCCAAGAAAAAAAAAAGTTTGCTTAAAAATAGCCAATCCCCAAGATCTAGGATGAAAGGTGAGAGGTCTCCTTTTCTTAGAGGATCAGTTGTCTCCCTAGCTACCTCCCTCAACCCTCACAGTGTAGGGTCCAAGAGCTGAGCCTGTCTCCTTTCTACAGGAAGTCTGGTATCCTCTGACAGTGGTGCCTCACTGTCAGCCTGGGTACTAGCACTCATCTATGCCCAAGGGAACATCAGTACCTACCAGCATCTGTGGCTCACCTTCAGGCTCACTACTACAAAGTAGCTCCCTCCCTGAAACAGCCACCTCATCAGCCCTGGCTTCAGGTGAGGGGTCTGTCACAGGCTACCAGCCACACGTCTGTCTCCAAGCCCGACTGCATGTAACTGCATGCACACGAGGTACTGCATTATCAAAATCATTCACCATCAATAGATTTTCAGGCATTTCCTCAAACACACCTACTTCCATCATTTTTTCACCCTCCCAGTCAAGGTGAACCATGGCCAAAGGCATCTGGAATGGGGGTCCCTCCTAAAGCTCTGACTGGAGTTGACTGCCCAAGAAAGTACTGCTCCTCTTTAACCACTGCAGGTTTCACAATGGTTACGTCAGGCTCTCTCTCTCAGCAGTGGCCTGTTTTCCATCAACTAAGATAGGAAGTAAACTCTGGTAATAGTTTGGTACCACTGTCTTCTCCAGACAATTTACCACTGTCGTACCATTATTCCAACTTGCTACCTCCCCCACCTTACCTTCGTGGACATTTATATGATACGTGGCCCCACTGGTTACATTTAAAACATTTAACCCTTGATCCTGGCTATGTACCTGAACTACTGGCTTGCCCTGTTACTGGTGGACTCTGTTGGGCTGGTTTAGGCTGCCCACCATGGGTTCCCTTATATCCAAGTGCAGCACTAGGTATCCCTTTCCTGTGCAGTGATGCCCTGCTTGCTGAGTAGAGATCCCCTTTTCCCCCAGATTTCCAGAGTTACATTCTCGATCAGCCAACCAGATTCTCATATCATCAGGCAAAGTGCCAAGGGCTTGTTTCCTCATCAAAAGGTCTGCCAGTCCTTCATAAGTGGTGACCTGTCACCCACTCACCTGCCTATGAAAATAAGTAGGTAACTCAGCAATATAATCACACACACTTTAATCTGCCTTGCATCTATGCTCACAAAACCTTTCTGTAAGCTTCAGGTGTTAACTTAAAAACATTCAAGTAACCATTTGTTTCCCTTTATCACAGTTAAATCAATATGACAACTTAGAAACGGCAGTTACAGCTTTATCATGGAGTAGCTTCCAGCGGAGGGATCCCAGGAGGAGGCTCTGCTAAGTCTGGTTCCCCCTCGACCACAACAGTAGTCGGAGTCTGGGCTGGTTCTGGGGGGGATGTGCCGGTAGTCAGCTGCAAAAAGGCTTCCACAAAGGTTGCCGCTGAAGTAGACAGTTCTTCCGAGCGCCCCTCAACTCCTGAATCGGAAAATGGTAGGGCGTCCGGTAGCGGAACTGCAGAGGAAGAGGGCCTAGGAAACTTGGCCTTCTTGCATGGAGATTCTGTCAATGCCTCTGAGTTGGGATCCATCCTACGGGCTAAACTTTTAAGCCGTTGGTTCTCCAAATAAAGATCAACGGTGGCCAGACGGCTGTGTAGGGTCTTATGTACAAATGATTGGCAAATGGAGCAGGCGTTATGGTCATGCTCCCGGGCTAAGCAAAACAAAAAAAAAAATGCAGCGGTTGTGCGAGTCTTTATGGGGAATCTGGAGCTTGCATTGGCATTTACTCTTTTTTGCTGACATCAGCCATGGCTAGCTACAACAAACCAAGCTTAGCAAGATAATAGAAGAAAAAAATCCCAACGAGGTACTTAGCTTTTTAGATGTTTGCGTTGAAGGAGAGAAGCACATATCGGTCATCTGCGGCTGAAACGTTCTGAGGTCTTTACGTGCAGACATCACATTTAAGGAACCTGTTTTATGGCCCTAAGTGCGACATCCCACGCAGCTGCAACAGCCATGCTGAAGCTTTTGTATAAGAGCCGACGTACGGGTCGCCTGAGGAGGAAAATCCGACAACAAGAATACTGCAACATAGGAACAGAAGGACATGCAGCAGTTACAGCTTTATCATGGAGTAAGGGGGTCAGGAACTGTACCCACAGCCCTTAGTCAACATTATACTGTTTACATACTCTTTGAAATATATGAATAAAGCTATCAAAATTATCAACCTCTGTAAATTGTTGAAGAAATTTACTGACCTTTATTGTTTCTGGGGTTTGTTCGTTCCCTTCCCCATTACCTCCAGGACCCTGACGAAGAGTCAGCATCTCCCTCCCATGTTAACACTGTTTCTCATTTCTTCAGCCTCCAAACTCTGCAGTCTTATTTTTTTCGGCTTCCAGACACCGCAGTCCCTCTGCTGACTCTAATGCCAAACATTTGGCCTCCAGTTCAAGTCTCTAACTTCAGACTGATTTTTAAGTCCTCTAAGGAAAAGGTGAACTGTCCTGTTTCTGAGGCTGCAAATCCCCATCACCAGACTGGTTATCCTCCTGGTTGCTGGTCTGAGCTGCGACTAAGGCTGAAAATTATTTCCTTTTTAGTCAGGTTGGCATGCACCAGTCCTTTGGTGTCGCGCAACTTGGCCAAATGTTTTTTTGTCAGCTTCCCATAATCCTCTGCTGACATCTTTGTCTGCGTTCCCAGACTAAACTAAACTAACAAAAAATAAAAACTGTTGTGAAAATGAAACTGTATGTTTACCTTGTGGTTGCTTGAGAGTACACCCACCTTCAGTGACAACTGGTTACAGGCTACAGAAGTACCGTTAATATTCACACCACTGCTCACCAATATGTGACGTCCCCACTATGGGCCAGTAATTACGGAGTCTGAATCCTCAACCACTGGCAATGGAGAAAGACTTTCACTTGGAGCAAAAATATGATACACCCAGTATTTCAAGATGCAGCTCTCTGCATCAAGCACAATTTCCCTAAGAGCACACAAGGAACATACTCAGTCCGGGGTCTGTATTTCTCTGTCTCCCTCCAGGTCCCCAATAAGACTCCACACTGGCACAGCTAGTGTTGAGACCTCAGCCAAGTGTCCAAGGCAAGTACTCCAGCACCCTCTCTGTGAAAACAGTGCTTCGTGTCCCTGCTCTAAACACACACACAGACACACACACACACCTGGGAAAGCATGGCACAGATTTACTAGCTATGCCCCCTTCTGCCCACACTACAAGGTAAACTGCCACAAAATACTTCAATGCCAGCTACTCAAACGCTCCTGTAAGGGTATTCAATTATACAGAGTGAAATTAATATTAATACAAATGGTAATGCTGACCGAACAGCAAGGCTTTCATGAGTGACTGCAGTGTCACCGAATACAAGTACTCTCAAAAGTGAAAATATTCTCTAAAGGACCAGCCACAATGAAAAGTTTAAATATATTTTATAATAAATATTAAAAGAACATGAAAATACTAAATAAGAAGTTATGTACCTACCATAACGTTCCATGTTAGTTGTCTTCTCTCGCCTTCTTTCTTGCTTGATGGGTTCGGAGCCGATCCCTCGGCTCCGACTCGGCACTTGCTAAGCTCGAGAGTCACTTTTACCAGCTCGAGGCAGCCCCATATCCCATGATGCAAGGCGGTAAGTACCCAGATCTCGTTTGATGACAAAGGGCAATAGCACCAAGCAAAAGCACTTCCCAAAGGAAGACAGAAAACTTACAGGATGGAAGAAGGACCAGGTCTGAAAGGTCTTCAGCATAACAATCTCTTATAACAAGGTCTGTCCAGGCCAGGGGGAAGGAGGGAGGGTCAAGAAAGAAGCGAGAGAAGACAACTAACATGGAGCGTTATGGTAGGTACATAACTTCTTAATGTTAAGTTGTCAATCTCGCCTTCATTCTTGCTTGATGGGACCGTCCCTAGCACCTCTATCCTGGGTGGCTCAATGGAACAGACTCTTGAGGACTGTAGAGCCAAAGCTGGCTCTGTCCCTGGAGGCCAAGTCCAATTTGTAATGGGAAACAAAAGTGTGAGGAGTGGCCCAAGTGGCCGCAGCACAAATAGTGTCTAAAGGAAGTCTAGCTTGAAAGACTGTAGAAGTAGCTAAGCTCCTAGTTGAATGTGCTTTAGGTTTTGAGCACAGCTGTTTTCCCCTGAGCAGATAAATTTCAGAGATGACCGAAGAAAGCCATCTGGACAAGGTCACTTTAGAAACAGGAAGGCCTTTTTATTATCCATAGGAAACGAAAAGTTGATCAGATTTTCTAAATTTTTTTGTTCTGTCCAAATAATATCTAAGTTGACGGTGGACATCAAGATAATGTAGCTTTTGTTCAGCTCTGTCTGAATAGTTTGGGAAAAATACAGGAGATCAATGGATTGATTCAAATTGGTCTTTGAAGCGACCTTAGGCAGAAAGGTTGGATTAGTTCTCAAAGATACTCTGTCTTTGTGAAAAACCAAATAGGGGGGTCGAACCGATAGAGCAGGAAGTTCAGACACCCTCCTGGCCGATGTAATAGCCACTAGGAATAAAGTTTTCCAAGAAAGAAATTTCAGGGAACAAGAAACAGCTGGCTCGAAGGGGGGAAGAATCAAGGATGTCAGCACTAAATTTAGATCCCACTGAGGAGGAGGATTCCTGATTGGAGGCTTTAGTAGGAAAATTCCTTTCAAGAAGGCCCTGCAGAGCCTATGGGACATAATATTATGATCTGCTATCCCGACATGAAAGTTGGAGATAGCAGCCAATTGAACTCTGACTGTGGAAGAAGAGGAGCCTGCATGAAAAATCTCTGCTAAGAAGTCCAGGACTGCCTGAACAGGGGCAGTGAAAGGATCAATATTCTTGGCCTTAGCCCAAAAAGAGAAACGTTTCCATTTGCTTGTATAAATCCTCCTGGTAGAGGATTTTAAGCTACTATGATGTCTCTAACTGGGTTAGAGATCAAAGGAAGCCTGGCTAAGGAAGGAAGTGGAGCAACCATGCTGTGAGGTTGAGAGAAGGGATAGACCGGTGCAGCTGACCCGATTGGTGAATCAGAAGATCTGGCACTGGGTCCAGATGCCACGGCTGCACCAAAAGGTGATGATGGAGGAACGGGAACCAAACTTGTCGAGGCCAGTAAGGGGCAATGAGAATCAATTTGGCTCTCAAAACGGTAGCTTTCTG
Source organism: Protopterus annectens (assembly GCF_019279795.1). Taxonomy (NCBI): domain Eukaryota; kingdom Metazoa; phylum Chordata; order Ceratodontiformes; family Protopteridae; genus Protopterus; species Protopterus annectens. Next base: position 355,408,681 of record NC_056725.1, read on the forward strand.
GATAACTTGAGGGATCAGAGGAAATGGAGAGAATGCATAAAGAAGTCCCTGGGGCCAATCCTGGGTCAGAGCGTCTCTGGGGGGATGGCCTGGTAGAGGGAAGAGACAGAAGAAGTCTGGACATTTGCTGTTTTGGGGAGTAGCAAAAAGATCGCAACATGGACGACCCCATTCCAGAAAAATCTCTTCCGCTATAGATTGCTTGAGAGACCACTCGTGAGGCATGAGAATAGCTCTGCTCAATCTGTCCGCTACAATGTTGGTTTTCCCAGGGATATGCGTTGCTACCAGAAACCGATGAGAGGAGATCGCCCATTGCCATAGTCTGAGCGCTTCTCGACACAAGGGGTAGGACTTGGTTCCGCCCTGTTTGTTGATATACCAAACTACAGACATGTTGTCTGTGTGGACTGCAATTGTCCCTACGGGAAGAAAGTCGTTGAGGGCTTGCAACGTTAAAAGCACTGCTCTCATCTCCAGGACATTTATGTGCAGATGGTACTCGAACGGCTGCCACGTCCCATGAACCATCCTGCCCTGATAATGACCCCCCCACCCGATCAGGGAGGCATCCGTGGTGACAGTGGCTATCGGGGATGGGGGTACAAAGTACCTGCCTTGGTGAACCTGAGGAGATGTGATCCACCAAGCAAGATGATCTTTGCAAGTCTGTGTCACCAGAATCTGGTGACGCATAGGAAGTTGTTGGTACGACCACTGTGTGAACAGCATAGGAAGTTGTTGGTACAACCACTGTGTGAACAGCATCCACTGAAGAAGGCGCATGTAGAATCGAGACAGGGGAAGAAGAGTAATGGCCACAGCCATGAGGCCTAATACCTTTAGAACCATTCTGGCCTGTACTTTCTTGTTTGCCAGAATGATCCTGACATGACTCTGAATGTCTGAAACTCTTTGATCTGTAAGGGTAGCTGACATCCGAACAGTGTTTAAGTTTGCGCCTATGAAGGTAATAGACTGGCAGGGCGATAAGGATGACTTTTCGAAGTTGATCGAGATGCCCAAATGAGAACAAAGATTTATTGTGTAATCCCTGGCTTGTATAAGCTGATGCCTGGTGGTGGCTGACAGGAGCCAGTCGTCGAGATACGGAAACACCTGGAATCCTTGACGTCTCAGGTGAGCCGTGACCACTGCCATGCATTTGGTGAACACTCTGGGGCTGTAGTGAGACCAAAGGGCAGGGCTCTGAACTGGAAATGACTGGACCCCAGCCGAAGCGGAGAAATCTCCTGGAGCGTCTGTGAATTTTGATGTGATAGTACGCATCCTGAAGATCTATTGAGCACATCCAGTTGTCCTTCTGTAAGAAGGGCAGAATTGACTGAAGAGTGACCATTCGGAATCTTGTCTTCCTCACAGACTTGTTGAGTCTGCTGAGATCCAATATTGGTCTCCAGTCTCCCGTCTTTTTGGGGACCAAAAAGAACCTTGAGTAGATTCCGGGCTCGGAATGGTCTGTTGTAACTGGCTGAATGGCTCTTTTTTGCAGCAGTTTTGAGACTTCTAACTCTGCAATTTCCCTTAGACCGGGTGGTACATCTGGAAGGGAATTTGAGGGGAAAGGACTTTCCTCGAAAGGAATTATGTAACCCTTGGATATGATCGACTGTACCCATCTGTCTTGAGTGAGGGAATGCCAGGCTTCTGGGTACAGTGATAATCTTCCCACGACTGCCTCCAAGGAGGGACAGCCGGGCAACATCTCAGGGATGCTGAAAGGGCTTGTCAGAGAGAGGCTCTCTGTTTCCCTGGTTTTGGACCCCTCTGCCTCTAGAGCGGCTGTTGTTGTTACCCCTCTGCCTCTAGGGGTAAACTGACCACGTGAATCGGCGTGACTCCTTGGGATTTGCGGAACCACATTTTTCCACCTTTCTGTCCTTTGGGGTAAGGACTAGAAGGGGTGGAAAAACGGACTCCTACAGCAGAAAGAGTCTTGCCGTCCTGCTCGCACCTGGTCAAAGTTTCCTTCACCTGAGGGCCAAACAAAGCTGACCCATCAAAGGGAGAATTCGTGAAGGACGCCTTGAAGGGATCTGCAGAGTCACATAGCCGCATCCAGGCTTGGCGTCTAAGAGCCACACCTGTACCTGCGGCTCTACTCGCTCCATCAGCAGCATATGATATTAGCCGCATGGAGGAGTTTGCAATGGAATTAAGGGTTCCTAGCTGCGAAGCAATTTTTTCTTGAGCTCCTGCAGCTGTAGGATCCTGTACTACTTCACCCAGCTCCTTAAGGATATCCCTCTGGAGTCTGGTGAAGTGACATAGGTAATTCAGCGAACGCATAGCAAAGGTCGCTGAGGAAAACATCCGCTTACCGTACCTATCCATGGTCCTAGAGTCCTTATTAGGAGGATGGACGGGTATGGAAGGATCTGCAAGTTCCTTCTTGGTGGCAGCAGCCACCACCATGGCATCAGCGGGGACACCCTTAGCGAGGAATTGCTTGTCACACGGGGCAGTGATAAATTCTGAAGGCCTCCTAGGGACTGGCTCTACAGAGTCAGGAGCTGCCTACGCCTTTCGGGCAATAACCTGCATAAGGGGGTCGAAGGCAGAGACACCCAGGAGGTGGAGGGCCGAGATCCAAACGCCTCTAGGTATACTGACTCATCCTCAGAGGGATTGTTGGTGGGCCAGTTTCCCCTCTGTTTAAGGAGTTCTAGGATGTCTGAGAAGGAGACATCCTCAGAGGGGGATCTAGGGGATTCCTCTGACTCATCAAAGTCAGTATCTGAAGTGACAGACTCGGGGGAGTCTACATGTTTCCTCTTACAAGTCCTCTTCCTAGGAGGATCTCCCGAAACATCAGGAGAATCCTCGGAAGAGGGGGAAATTCCCAATGGGGAAACCTGAGGCGGAGGATCTCTGGGTCCTGTAGCAAGAGAAGTGGCAGAGATGTCAACAGGCACTATAGAGGGAGGAGCTAAGGGAACAGACTGCTGACTGATACCAGTGGCCAGTACACTCTTCATCACCTCGAATGCTCCCCTCCCAGGCAGGTCCGAGAGAACCCGTTCCGAAGAACTAGGAACTCCAGGGACCACCGAAGGGAAGTCTCGAGGCAGATGTCGGAGCCGAGCTCACCAAGGCCGAGGCTCCAAGGGGAAGAGCGGGTTCGGACAAGGGTCCGATGCCACTCACCCCCTCGGAGGAGACCATGGAAGCCCGACCACGAATCCCTCTAAGGAAGGTCTCGAAGAGGAGATAAGAGTAGAGGCTGAAGGAACAGAAGGGGTATCTGACCTCCAGCCGTAGCAGTAACCATTCGAAGACTCCAACTCCAAGCTCTGGGGTAGAGTTGAAGGAGGAACTGTAACGGGTGTGGACCAACAGTCGTCTGTTGAGACGGACTATGTAACATTTGGGCCAGTGCCTGTGACTTAAGTAATCTGCTGACCACTCTCTCTAAGTCATGGTCTGAAAGTCTGGATGACCTTGAAGATCGGCTCCGATGGCTCCGTTCCGAAAGGAGAGGTGAAGCCGGAGCCGAAAGTATCGGCTCCAAGGAAGGAGACCTCGACCTCTTCCTGGAAGGAGCCATCGGAACCGATGAAACTATAGACCCTGTCGGAGCAGACAACTTATCGGAGCCGACAGGAAGCCTCGATGCATCGGCTCCAGCCGGAGCCGATACAGCCACAAAGTAACGGTGTCGGAGCCGATCGGAGCCGACACGATGCCTGTGCCACATGGTGGTCGGAACCGATCGGAGCCGACACCGGTGGCCGATGCAGAATCGGCACCGATAGCCATCGGTGCGAAGGCTGTTAAGCCAGAATCGGCTCCAGCCGGGGCCGATCTCGACTCAGAACGAGTCGGAGCCGAGGCCGCAGGCTTTGACACAGAAGCCTGGGCCTTGGAAGATTTGGCAGATTTGGATGGAGCCGACTTAGCCGGAGAGCCCTCCGGCTTAAGAAGGCCCCTAAGAATCAGTTTGTTTCTTCTTTCCTGCAGGACTCTCTGGCTGAAGGAATGACATATAGCACAGGAGTCCTGCAGGTGAAGAGGCCCCAGGCAAGAAGTGTGACCGTCTGTCATCTTCTGACAGCACGAGTCACACTTCTTAAAGCCTGAGACCCTCTCTTTTGACATGGTGAAGACAACACACACACACACCAGTCAAAGAGTTAAATTAAATTAAATATACCAAAAAGGTATAAGTAGACAAACACACACACACCCTAACAGGGGGGGGGGGGAGGGATGGGTAAAGTTTGACTAAAAAAATAAAAGGAGACAGGTAAATTTCTGTCAGAAAATCTTTAAAATTAACTTAAAACTAAAATTTTAAGGGTTTTTAGTGAAAAGGGGCTAAAATATCAAGTATTTTAATCACTTACCAGGAGCTGGTAAAAGGAGGACCTCCTAAGCGAAGCGGCAAACGAGATCTGGGTACTTACCGCCTTGCATCATGGGATATGGGGCTGCCTCGAGCTGGTAAAAGTGACTCTCGAGCTTAGCAAGTGCCGAGTCGGAGCCGAGGGATCGGCTCCGAACCCATCAAGCAAGAATGAAGGCGAGATTGACAACTTAACATTATCTATTTACAATAAACACCGGAGCTTCAATCAGAAGAAATATTAAAATACATATGAATACATTCATACAAATACAGAAAAACAGTACTTAACTAAATTAATCTCACGACAGTTTCCTGGCTGAGCTAAAGAATTAATATTCCCTAGTTCATTAACTAGAGCAAGGCAAGATGAAGTAGGTGAGGGGGTCCTTCTCTGTCAGGTTCCAAAAACAGACTGCCATGAGACTTTGGTCTCACCTAGTTTTAAAATATAATTTTTAGTATCTGATCGGATTTCTGCATCCTATGCTACCCCCTTGGCTAGAACCTGTCAGGGTTTAGCACATATGTGCCAATAATACACATACACAGAGCCTTGCTAGATTTGCTGCAGCTCCTGGAAGATGTAAAGCAATTTCAAACCTTCACCCTTTCAGAGTAGCAATTATTTCACCCTAAAGACAATACAGAAAGCTTCCTAGTACAGATTTGTCTCTGGCTGCATTTAGAACTGAGAGATAACATCTTTATGGCCTAGGCCCAGTAATTTAATTTCAAAACATTTTTCAAAGTTAGCTGCAGCTGGACTGTGATTAACCTCTTCTCTTTCAGTATTCTCTGTTACAATATATACATTTCAACAAATACATGTATATTTCTTCCTCTGACCAGCAGGACACACTGTTGATACATTTTTTTTTAACACAAGCAACTTTACAAATACATTTTCAGCACAAGCATCTGTACAAATCAGTTTGATATAGAAATGACATACAATTCTTTACAAAATTCCACTAATCTGTGCTGGCACATGTTACACATCCACTGCCCTACTTCTGGCATAGCTGGCAATAGCTCACATCCTCAGAAAAGGAAACAAAATTGATCATATTTGCAAAAAGCTCTGGTTTTAGCCAAATAAAATCTGATTTGTCTATGCACATCCAAACTGTGAAAAACCTTCTCACTAGCAGACTGGGAAGAAGGGGAAAGTGGGCAAATGAATAGATTAAGAGACAACTCATTCACCACTTTGGGCATATAGAATTAGTACGAAGGGACACCCTGTACTTATGGAAAACCGAAAAGGGGAGAACAGCCATAAGGCTTGAAGCTCAGACACCCATCTGGAAGAAGTAAGGGCCAGCAAACAGTAGTCTTCCAAAAACAATGCTGCCAGGAAACTGAAGTCACAGGCTCAAAAGAAGCCAGAGTCAATTTCTCCAACACAAAATTAAGATCCCAGGAAGGAGGGACAAGCTTTTTGAGAGGTCTACTATGAAGGATGCATTTGGATTAGTACTTCCTAGTAGTGGGTTTCCCGGCCTACTGCAGGACTCTAAGCACACCCTCAGGATTTTGATTCCATATTGACACCTTTTTTCTATCAACCACAGTGCCAGTTGAAGAGCAGACAGGTGGGGCTGGAAGAGAGGTCCCTTGTCTTGTGTGAGTAAGTCCACCCTGGGAGGTAACCTGTGATGATTACACTTGACTAAATGCAGACGAAGGAACCAATGCTGTCCAAGACAAAAATAAGTCACCGCCAAGATTCTGGAGGCATCCTGTTTTACCTTGAACAGAACTTTTGGAATGAGAGGAAGAAGAGGGAAGGCATAAAGAAACATTCCTTTCCAGACCAGTGGACATGGGGGTCTGGCACAAAAGAGAAGAAGGTGTCTGTTCATAGGGGAGGCAAACAGATCTAGATCTAGAGTACTTCACTGGTGGACAATGTCCAGAAACATCCTTGTGAAGCATCCACATATGGACCCGCTCAGAGAGTCTGCCACAATGTTCCAACCTAAGGGAATGCAAACTGTCTGAAGTGTCTGATACTGGACAGCTAGCTCCCACACTAAGCGAGCCAGCTCTCATACTAAGTGCACAGGAGATAAGATCCTGCCCCACCTTGCTTGGTGACATATCATAACACTGTGGTATTGTCGGTCAGTACTTTGAAAGGCCCTGCATTGAAAAAAGTAAGATGAAATGCCTGAAGAGCCAACAGAACAGATTTCATCTCTGACACTGATGTGGTCTTTCCTGTGTTGGGGCGACCAGAGGCCCTGCACTTTTAGGCAGCTGAAGGAAGCCCTCCATCTCATGTCTGAAGCATCAGTGAACAGCTCCCGAGTAGGGAGTGGAGGTTGAAAAGGAAGCCCTGGATTAACATACAGTTGCTGAATCCACCACTGAAATTGCAGCTTAAGACATGGAAGAAGAGGGACTATGAAATCTAAAGGGATAGAGTGCTGAAACCAAACTGACTTTAGAAACCACTGAAGTTTTCTCATGTGGAGTTTGGCTAGAGGGAGCACAGAAATGGTGGAAGCCATGAAACACGGAGCTCTTAGAAATTCCCTGGCTGTAACTCAGGCCAGAGGAAGAAGGTTTAGGAGAGTGAAGACCTTAGAAGGAGGCAAGGATGCCATCAACTGAGCAGCTTGGATCCTGCATCACAAAAACACACGATCCTGTGAAGGAGTCAATTTTATACTGAGCCGCAGGATTTGAAGGAGGGAAATGGCAAAATGAAGATACTGTAGAAGAATCTCTGGAGAGGATGCCTGAAAAAGTAGGTCGTCCAAGTAGGGAAAGACCCATAACCCCTTTAGCCTGCAAAAAGCAATCACAGCAGTGAGACATTTGGTGAATACCCTTGGGATAGTAGAGAGGACAAAGCAGAGAACTGAAAATGCCAGAACGCAACAGAAAAATGGAAATAAATTCCTGAAAAGGGGATGGGGGATGAGTAGGGAGCACCAAGGCAAAATACACACAGCTCGTGACTATCTTTATGGGGGAACTGTCTCCCACACAGGTATTTACCCTTTCTGGATACCATGAATCACACAAGCAACAAGCAAAAGGAAAAAGACAAGAGCAAAAACCTCAACAGGGCATTTATCTGAAAAACAGCTTGTTGAACCACCAAACAAAGTGAGTGTTCAGACCAACAATCAAAAATGGCATTCAGACTGGCAGCACAGAAGTTCACAGGATGGTACATCCAGACGTCACCTTTATGCCCTATGCTGTACACAGGGATCATACGAGTGACGTACAGCATACCCTTAGGAACCTAAAGGCGTTTGTATACGGGACGGACATTGTGCCGCACTTCGCAGAGGAACCCTATTTTAAGGAATACTGCAATAGTGAAATGGAAGGGCATCAACAGAGCTAAAACGGAAGTCCAAACACGGAACGACACCCAACTGCTCGACAGAAGGTGATTTGTGTCTGAGCAATATGGCGGCAAATGAGAACTGAGGTAGCTAGGTTAGGACATTAAGGGTAAAGGGAAGAACTCAATTGTTGGATCCGTGAATCTAGAAAAAGCAGCCAAGCCGGATCAGAGACCCATCAATTGAGGAACGAATGAATAAATCATGTCCTGTATGGAAAAGGCCACATCATGCATAACACTGTCAAATAACATAAAAAAGCATATCAACATGAAAAATTAAGTGAAACATACAGCAGTCTGACTACTGTCCATTATGAAGTACTGAAAAAGTTTTTATCATGGTGGCATAAAAGTGAGAGAAATTACAGTATGTGTGTACAATCTCTATCACGGCCAAGTAAGAACTCAAACTGCTCTGTATTGCATTCATCAGCTGCAAAAGTAACAAATGTTTTACAACGTCAGTGGTGACAACATTGAAAAGGCATGTAAAAATCAATGTGTTCTGTATGTGCATATATCTATCCATAACAGCATCACAGCCTCTATGAAAAAATGTGCCAATGGGTGCAACAAACAGGAGCACTGCAGAAGTATTCCCATTTGAGGAAATCACGTTAAGTGCCAAGCTCAGAGCTGTGAATGCATACAATACAAATCACACCTCTGGCCAACAGCATTACTGTGCTAAAGAACATTACTGACAGGCAAGTGGTTACTTTGCTTGTTCGTGGGCCCATTCCATGGGCACATTCCATGTGCTAAATGCAAGTCATTAAAACCATATGGAACACACTGCTGTAGTTAAGTTGTACTCTTGTCAAGTTACCTGTGTTACCCAGAGAATAAGTGGATGTGTATCAGCATTTCAACAGAAAACGGAAGAGTGTCCAAGTAATGCCTACTTTCATACCACCATTTTAACAGTAGCAACAGACGGAGGACATGATTACTTGAAAAGCAGTACAACAGTTAGTCATCAAAGTATGCTATTCTGCCATTGTGTGACAGAAATGCTACTACCTGGGTCAAGACACTTGCACATAACAGTATTATATATGAAAGATGCACACATTTTGGTGGAGTTGGTATAGCATGGCTTGATATGTGTACTTCATCTGTTTGCTGCTACCTGCAGTACAGAAAGCAAGAGAAAAGTGAAGAGGGGCCAGAGAAGCTGTCAATAGCACATTTTTGTCCCAGGCAGCATTAATTCTCCTACCTACAAGAAATGGCAAAGGAGAAGCCATTCCTGCTGCCTTAGCAAGTGGATCTCATTACTAAGCACAAGGAGTCCTTGATCTACCCAAATCTGCAAGCAACCACCATAAACGATTTCACTTCGCTACCCGTTATGCACTTGTTCACAGAAAATCTGCTCAACAATGAGGCATGTAAGACTGTCACAAAAAAAAAAAAAAATCTGACCCTGCTAAACATAAGAAAAAAAAAATCCTGTGATACTAGAGGAGGAATCAGGACCTTTCTCAGCATCAGTGTCCATCATCTGTCAGAGCTGTACAGGCCATGGCTGGCATATGCCTCCATGAGGGTATCTTTTAGCCATATCAGGCAGCATGACAATGGACCCCTCACTGGCAGCTTTATTCCTAATGAAGCAGATTCTTAAGGGAATTGTTGCATTTGAGGACACCTACAAAAGGACGTTTCTTTTGTGTGGGACTTGAGACTTATCCTAGTAGACTCAAACAAGCCCCTTTAAAAAGTGCAGCCATGCTGTCTTCTTGATTTCTCATTAACTGTAAGAATTTCTGAAATACAGGAACTAATGTGCAAAGAGACATTACAGTGTTTTTTCTTTCTCCTTATCTTCTTCAACAAACAGGGTCTGCCTGCATGAAGATACTTCCTTTAAACCCAAAACGGTTACAAAAAAAATGTATTGTTGCAATCCAAGCCATTCCATTCTTTTAAAAAGACTCAGGGCCATTCTGTGAGCAGATACTTCTTTCTGCTCAAATGGTCACATAACTCTCTAGTGCAATCTATCCAATTGGCAGTCTTCTTTCCAAACCAACAAAATAAGGAAATAAGGATTTTGCATCCACTACATACTCACAGGCAGCTGAGAATTATCTGAGCAAAAGAATAAATACAAGCGGTTTAAATAAACTCTGTTCTGCACTTAAGAGAAATGGTGGACCAGTTCCCCAAGCAGAACACATCCAAATAACTATCTTACTGTATTTCTTTTTGCCGTTTGTCTCATGATATGAAACCGGAAATATATGCAAAATCGCATTCTTGGCCAACAAAGACTAAAACAATACTAAATTCATAAACTCTAATCATACTCTGACTTAGGAATGGGGTCCATTCCTGTCATGGCAATAGAAACCTAAAACATTTGGAGAAATTAAACCAGTAGAGATGCACAGGAGTAGCCAAGAGGCACTGGAGACATGAACCACAAAAGCATTAGACAACAATGACGTTTATATCACAAGCTCACCCATTATCAACAGTTAAACAAAGATGCAAGAAAGCCAAATGTAAAGTGACACTGATCACTAAAACAGCTACACCCAGCAATGAGTGTCTTAAGAAAAGAGAAAATCTTAAAATACCGGGATTTGCAGATATACACCAAGGTAATTTGGAAGGAAGATACTCAAACAGTTCCAGTAGTAGTACGAGTAACAAGACTAAAATTTACAACCATACTTAAACTTGTTACAAATTCATGTACCCCACAGGAACTGCATGAGGCAACAATTCTGGGCATAATGCAGATGCAGATGCTGACTAAGAGCACTCTTGGCAAACGTCCAAGACTGAAGCAATACTGATTTTGTAAGCTATGTTCCAAATTAGGAATGGGGGGTCCAATTCCTGTCAACATAGCTTAAACAAAATAAAAAGCATTTGGAGAAATTAAATGTAGAGTGACAGAATCCATTGTGCTATTTTTAAGAGGGATGATTATACAAGCTATATTAGAAGCAGCAGCCTGGTCTTCTAAACCTTCTCAAAGCATTATATATTGGATATGACCTCTGAAAGCAGAGCAGGCTTTCTACAGCCATTCTGCAGAGCCTTTCCAGTTAAAAATCTAACTTAAAATATTATCAATAGAGGTGGAAAATGGATCAATATCCCTTTCACGTGCCCAAATGGTAAATCTTTTCCATTTACTATTACATAGTTTCTGTGTAGAAGGTTTATGAGAAGCTAACAGAATTTGGTGTACTGGGGAAGAAAGGTTAAGATGCCTGGCAACTAGAGGAATTGGAGGAACCACACTGTCAGTTTGAGGTTTGGAATGTCTGGGAGAACTAACTCATCTGGACAGGACAGAAGGTCTGCAGCTGCGTCCAGAGTCCAAGGTAGCTGAATTAGATAAAGGCAAACAAAGGAGAACCATATATGTTGTGGCCAAAATGGAGCAATGAGGATTACTAGACTCTTCAACTTGAGTGTTTTCTGTAAAAATTTAGAGAATAGAGGTATAGTACAGTTTTGTACCTACCATAAATGTAGATGTCCGAACTGGATAGCATCTGCAGTCATAACAAGTGGGTTGTCCTGTCGTCAGGCAGCCCTGCAGTCGGCCGGATTCCAAAGTCTGGGTCCGGCTTCGGCTGATGTCGCACTCCACCCGACGTCATCTCTGTTGGTCTTCGGGTATAAAAGCATCAGCCGACGCCATTTTCCTCAGTGTTTCTTGCCCCAGATGCCAGTAGCCCTCTTGCAGGCTAAAATTTGGATAGATGCCAATGTTTCCAAATAGATAGAGGTAAACACAACAATAAGCATATATGTACATATATACAAACAAATACACCATAAAAGACTCCCCAACAGCTAGCTATTAGGAGGGTAAACACCCTAGGAGTACCACAGAGGGAAGGAGGGAGGGTAATCCTGACTGCAGATGCTATCCAGTTCGGACATCTACATTTATGGTAGGTACAAAACTGTACTATGTCCTTCATGGATGCATCTGCAGTCATAACAAGTGGGTAGAATACCATAGCCAACTAGGGAGGAGGATAAAAGTAGATTATGGTGTGTTTAGGATCCCTTGCAGTACAGCAGTGGCAAACCCTGCTCGGGATCTGGAATATAGAGGCAAATTATAATGCTTGGCAAATGTATGCACGGAGGTCCAAGTAGCCGCCTCAATAATGTCTTTGGTTGCCACTCCTCGTAAGAAGGCTGTGGTAGTGGCTGTTGCCCTTGTAGAATGAGGTCTTATGTTCTGTGGAATTGGTTTTCCATGGAAGGAGTAACAGTATCGTATGCAATTTCCTATCCATTTGGAGATTGTCTGTTTGGAAATAGCTTTTCCTTCCCTTCCTGTTGCATAGGCTACAAAAAGTTGGTCAGTCTTTCTGCTATTTTTGTTCTGTCCAAGTAGTAGCGTAGCTGTCTATGTACATCCAAGGTATGCAGTATTCTTTCCCCTCTGTTTTGTGGGTTGGGAAAGAAGGTAGGTAGGTGGATTGCCTGGTTTAAAGATACTCTGGATACCACCTTGGGCATAAATGTAGGATTAGTTCTCATGGACACTCTATCTTGGTGGAAGATTAGGAAGGGTTGCACTGCCATTAAGGCCTGTAGTTCTGAAACCCTCCTTGCTGAAGTAATTGCCAGTAGGAAGGCAGTTTTCCATGACAGGTGTTGTAGGTCTGCTGTTGCTGCTGGTTCAAAGGGTGATAGTGTCAACTTTTCTAGCACAAAGTTTAAATCCCAGGCTGGTAATGGTGGTTTCCTTGGAGGTTTTACATTCTTGATTCCTCTGAGGAACTGCCTGAGCAAAGGGTGCGAAAAACAGGTGGATCAAAGCTGTATTCTGCTGAAATAGCTGATGCATGTATCTTGATGGAGGAGTAGGACAGGCCTGAATGAAGAAGTTCGGCCAGATACTCCAGAATGTTAGGCATATCTATGTTTGACACATCTTTTCCTCTTCGGTACTCCAAATGACAAACCTTTTCCATTTTCCAGCATAGTTCCTTCTTGTTGAAGGTCTGCGTGCTTCAAGAATAATGTCTTTAACTCTTTGGGAAAGTTCTGGATTAGCTGCTGCTATGTGATGTTCCATGCAGTCAGTTGCAGCGTTTTAGGTTTGGATGTATGATGCTGTAGTTGTTCTGAGTTAACATCAAAGGCATCAGGGTATTGGCCACATATTGTTCGAGACATGCTCTTCAGTAGTGGGTACCAGTGTTGTCTTGGCCAGTTTGGGGCTATCAGGATTATCCTTGGACGTTCTTCCTTGATTTTTAGTAGTACCTTGTGTATCAAAGGAAGAGGTGGGAATGCATATGCTGTTAGGCCTTTCCAGTTGAAGGAGAGTGAGTCCACTCTCCATGCTAGTGGGTGGAATGTCCTTGTGCAGAATTTTTTGAGCTGGTGATTGAGAGGTGATGCGAATAGGTCTATCTGTGGCATTCCCCATTTCTTTGAGATGGTCTTGAAGATGTCCGGGTGCAGCTTCCATTCGTGGGCATCCGAAGTGGTTCTGCTTAATATGTCTGCTAGAGTATGGTCTTTCCCCGGTACAAACATTGCCTGTAACTGAATGTTGTAGCTGAGTGCCAGGGTCCACAGCTCCAAGGTCATTCTGCATAGGGGTATGAATGAGTGCCTCCCTGTTTGTTGATGTACCACATGACTGTGGTGTTGTCTGTCCTTATCAACTGGCCCTCTTTGAGGAATGGTTTGAACTTTTGGATTGCCAGTTTTACTGCCAGCATTTCTTTTAGATTGATGTGCAGGTGAAGTTGATCCTGTGTCCACAATCCTTGCACGCATTTGTCCAGCATGTGGGCTCCCCATCCTAGGTCTGAAGCGTCTGTTGTGATGGTCTGGCTTGGTTGACATCTGCGAAAGGGTAGGCCTGGGTTTGACTGGCATGCCTGAGCCCACCATAGGAACTCCTGTTTTAAGCATGGAATTAGTGGGATTTCTGTTTCTAGACTGTGTCTGTGTTGGGACCATAAATTCTTTAGGTACCACTGTAGTTTCCTCATATGTAGTCTGGCAAATGGGACCAACATTATGCATGATGCCATGAAGCCCAAGGCCTGCAGAAATTTTCTTGCTGTTAACTCTTTCAGTTTTGTTAGTGCCAAGAAGTAAAGAGGAAGTTCTTTTTGTTTTTCTGTAGGCAGGAATGCCATTTGTTGTACTGTGTCCAATTCCGCGCCCAAGAATGTCCTTGTTTGGGATGGTATCAGCCTTGACTTTTGTAAATTGACTGTGTATCCCAGTCCTTGTAGCAAGTAAAAGACCCTTTGTAAATCTGTTGTCAGCTTGCTTTTGTTGTCCCCTTGTAGTAGGCAGTCGTCCAGGTATGGGAAAATCTGAATTCCTGTAGTCTGCAATGGGCGATTACTGATGCCAGGCATTTTGTGAATACTCTGGGCAGTAGATAAGCCAAAGGGCAATGCTGAGAATTGATAGTGCTCTGATCCTGCAAGAAATCTGAGGTATCTTCTGCAGATTGGTCGAATGGGGACGTGCAGGTATGCCTCCTTGAGATCTAGAGTTACCAGCCAAGACTCCTTGCACAGCATGGGAAGAAGTTGCTGTAGGGTCAGCATTTTGAATTTTGGGACAATGATGTATGTATTTAAGGTGGACAGGTCGAGAATTGGTCTCCAGCTTTTTCCTTTCTTGGAACTAGGAATAGTCTGGAATAGAACCCCTTTCCTTGTTCTGCTGTTGGCACTCTTTCCACAGCTCTCATGTTTGCTAACTCCATTATCTGGCGTAGAGCCTCTGTTTTTTTATTTGGAGGTAGATTTGGCATTCCTCTTTTGACTGGTAAAGTGTGGAAGTGAAACCGGTAACCTTGATCTATGGTTTGTAAAATCCACTTGTCTTTTGTTATGTAGTGCCAGTTCTTTGAAAATAAGGTTAACTTTCCGCCTAGAGGAGCTGCTATTTGTTCCCTGGTAGGCGGAGTTAGGATTAAGTCACTGTGGTTGTGCTGATGTAGTGGCAGTGGCTGCGTCTGTGCCTCTGTTGTTACCTTGCCACTGTCGTCCTCTGTGGGCACCTCCTCTGGATTGGTTTCTGCCTCTGGAACGTCTATTCCTGCCCCTTTGAAATTTTGTGGAGTCAGGAAAGGACCAATTTTTGGCAGGCCAGTTCCTGCTAAACCTTGGGTGTTGAACCTGCAAGAAATCTTTAACAGTTTGAACAGATTTTGCCTTTTCTTCCATTTTCTTCATAACCTGCTGGGCAGGTGTACCAAACAAGCTTGTCTTGTCCATAGGAGCATCTAGCAACTTAGCTTTAACATGATCCGGTAAAGCTTGTTCCTTTAGCCATACATGCCTTCTTATCACTGTGCCTGTCATGGCTGATCTAAATGAAGCCTCCAGTGCATCATAGCCACATTTTAAGGAATGGTTGCTAACCTGTTGTATGTTATTTACCATCTCTAATACATATTTCTTATCAAGAGATTCATCAGTGGTTAGTTTTTAGTTAACTGATCAAGCATAAACTCTTGGTATTGTATCATGTGAAACTGACAGTTTAAAGCTCTAGCTGAGAGAGTAGCTGAAGTGTAGACCTTTTACCCCATCTGTCTAATGACCTTGCTTCCCTTTCAGAAGGAATAGGGTTTTAGCTGTGGTCATGCTACTGCCTTGGGACCCTGGGATATAGTTTCTGGGTCTGCAAGTGGGGCCTTGTAAAGGTGGTGATGAGTATCTGGCACCCTGTAAAATCTGTCTGGTTTGGCAGGGGCTGGGGTAAAGAATCTGGAGCGGAGCAAACATCATTGAAAGCATCATCCACCACAGAGAGAACAGGAGGTATAGCTAAGGGCCTGTGCTGTGGGAGGTGCAGAAAGGTCCTAAGTCTTTTCTGGAGTCTGAAAAATCCTGTTGCTGCCATTGGAACTGTTCTCGCATGGCATGCAAGGTTTCCCCAAAGGAGAATTCTTCTGGTGGGGAAGCAGCTGGAATGGATTCTTCAGCATCAGAATCTTCAAAATTGGAGAAGGGAGCCTCTGGCTGGTCAGTAATGTCTGATTCATCAGCAGAATCATCAGAAGACACTGGCTCAGGGGCTCTGCCCTAGGTCTCTTCTCTGGGGGCTGAGAGGCCCTGTCTGGGTGAGATTGAGATCCTCTAATTAAAGAAATTAAATCTTCTGCCAAAGAAAACATTTGAGAACTAGAAGAGGGCCTGGATGTGGTGGGTTTAACGGGCACTGATTTAGTAGTCTTGGCTGCTTTAGCCCTGGCGAAGGCCTTAATGGACATGGCTGCTGGAGGCCTAGCAGCACCACGTGCTGGGGTAGAGACATCCAAGGGGATGGTGTCTGATAAGTCAACCACCGTAGTGGGTAAAATTTCTGAGGTCGATTCAAGAGTTGTAGCAGGGGCCTCAGTTGTAAGAATAGGTTCAGCTGTACTTTGATCAGTTTTCTCGGTTTCGGCGAAACCGAGACACTCATGATTTGCTTTACCGTGGTTTCGGCGAAACCGCGGACCGCGAGTGTCGGTCTTTATCTTTGCGTTTTGGAAGATTGGGTAGTCGGAGGATCCGGCGGCATAATGTCGCAAAATCAGTACCGAAAAACTGTTCTGCAAACTCCGACCGGCGCCTAAGCGTTGTCGGTTGAAGGAGGCACAGGCGAACAAGCTGCTACGTCGTGGGCTGGGCCTAAACAAGGCAGACAGTAAGAGTGGAAATCTTTAT
The DNA here is from genome assembly GCF_019279795.1 of Protopterus annectens. Taxonomy (NCBI): domain Eukaryota; kingdom Metazoa; phylum Chordata; order Ceratodontiformes; family Protopteridae; genus Protopterus; species Protopterus annectens. Next base: position 355,425,107 of record NC_056725.1, read on the forward strand.
GAGGTATTTGTTTCCCACAGGTTAAACAATTGTTAACTTTTTCTGACATCGGCTGAGGCAAGAAAGAGTCCCCAACGGGTACTTAGCTTTAGAAGTCTTGAAGTAGTATTCGGTAGAAGTAATCTCTGGATCCGACCGACCGGCACTTGCGAACAGCTTCTGCTTGGCCACGCAAGAAAGACTGAGGAAAATGGCGTTGGCTGATGCTTTTATACCCGAAGACCAACAGAGATGACGTCGGGTGGAGTGCGACATCAGCCGAAGCCGGACCCGGACTTTGGAATCCGGCCGACTGCAGGGCTGCCTGACGACAGGACAACCCACTTGTTATGACTGCAGATGCATCCCATCGGGGGAAAGGTGTGCAGGAGACCGGAGGCCGAAATGTGGAGAACAGCATCTCTTGGTAACTTTCCTGGAGAGGGGAATCAGGGCAAAGTAGTTGCTGCACTTGTTTAGGGGAGAGGCGAACAGGTTGCAGCAAGGCTGGCCCCATTGATGGAAGATCTGTTCCATCACATTTGGACTGAGACACCACTCACGAGGCTGGAGAATACATCTGCTCAGCTTATCAGCTATCACAATGGAACTCCCCAGAAAGTGCACTGCTATTAGAAAGCAGCTGGAAGAGATCGCCACTCACCGAGTGATTCTCAACAAAGGGGATAAGATTTGGTTCTTCCCTGTTTGCTGACGTATCAAAACCACTAACAAATTAGCAAATGCTAAAAGCACCACTCTTAGCTCCAGAACATTGATATGCAAGTTGGTCTCTGTTGGGGACCAAGTGCCTTGGACATTCTTTCCCAGAAAATACCCCCACCCCAAGTGGGAGGCGTCCATGGTCAATATGGCCTTGGGCTCTGGAAGGATGAAGGGGTGACCTAAGATAATTTCTCTGGAGTGAATCCACCTAGCTAGATCCTTTCTGCAAAGATTGGTGATCAGAATCTGGTCTAACATGGGTTGACATAGTACAGACCATTAAGAAGCCAGCAACCATTGTAGAATTCTCATGTGATACCTGGCTAAGGGAACTAGATAAATTGTCACTGCCATAGAACCCAGGGCCTGTAAAACTAGGTGAGCGGGAACCTTCTGTGTATAATTTTTTTTTTCACTTGGGTTATGATTTTCTGAAGTCTCGTTGGGGGACGGGAAGCTATGGCTATTGTCATATTCAGCAATGCCCTATAAACGCCAAACTCTGTGTTGGAGACAATTGAAATTTTTCTTGTTTGATAGTTATTCCTAAGAATGCACAGGTCTAGAGAACATAATCCCTTACTTCAACCAGTTGATGCCTGGACGGAGCAATAATGAGCCATTCATCCAAGTAAGGAAACACCAGGAATCCTTGCAGTCTCAAGTGAGCTGCTACTGCTGCCATGCATTTGGTTAACACCCTGGGAGCTGTGGTGAGACCAAATGGTAGCACCCTGAATTGGTAATGACTGGCTCCCAGCTGTATGCGGAGGAACTTTCTGGAGCACTTGTCCATTTTTATAAGACAGATTTTCAGGATGTGTACTATCAAGCACTTCCAGTCATTTTTGTTCTTTCGTTTTTTTCCGGTTAGGGGTCGCCACAGCGGAACTCCGGTCTGCTAATGATTGGCAGTAGATTTTTTACAGGTGCTGAGGTGCCAGCTCAACGCCCAACCTTCAATGAAGGCACGCCCATTCTACGCATGTCTTTCGAACGCCACTCTACCACGGGGAGGACATGCAGACTCCACACAAAAGGTGCTCCAGCCCGAGAATAGAACTGGAGAACCTCTTGCTGTGAGGCAACAATGCTACCGCTGCACCACTTCCTAAAAACAGAAAAATGGACTGTACCATAACCATCCGAAATTTCATTTGTTAAACTGATTTGTTCAACACACCGAAACTCAAAATTTGTCTCCAGTCCCATGTTTTTTTGGCACTAAAAATCTTGAGTAAATTCTGGATCCTCTCTGGTCTGATGAGACTTTTATGACTCTTGTCTAGCAGTTTTTGAATTTCTAGAACTGCTGGTTCCCTCTGACTGAGTGGAACATCGGGGATTTTTCTGCATATGAAGGGAAGATTGGAAAAGGGTATGGTATAACCTCTGGATATTGATGCACTGCACCCAAAAATCTGTTATATTAAGAGAGGTGTCGGTGCAAGGATAAGCATACCCGACTTCCTCCAGAGAAATACAATCGGGCCTCCTTTCAGGAGCAATGAAAGGGCTTACTCAGGAAGGAGTCTCTGAAGCTCTGGTTCCGCAGACCACATCTGTCACGTGGGCGGTGTCTTCCATTGTGGTTCCCCCCTCTGCCCCTGGGGGAACTGTCTCCACGTGCATCTTGGAAAGGCCCTAGGGATTTTTTGAACCACATTTTTCCACCGCTCCTATGATTCCTAGAAAAGGATCACTGGGTGGTGGAAAAAAGTACAGTTTTGTACCTACCATAAATGTAGATGTTCAAGTGCTAATACAGCTGCAGTCATAAAGTACAGTTTTGTACCTACCATAAATGTAGATGTCCGATAGGAATGCATCTGCAGTCCTTACAAATGGGTTGTCCTGTCGTCAGGCAGCCGGGTCTGGCCTCGGCTGGTGTCGCACTTCACCCGACGTCACAGCTGCAGTTATTCGGGTATAAAGGCATCAGCCGACGCCATTTTCCTCAGTGTTTCTTGCCCCAGATGCCAGGTGCCCTCTAGGAAGGCTAAATTTGGATGAATGCAAAAAATTCCAAATAGTGGAGAGCAAATTCAAAAATAAGCATGTATATACAAACAAATACACCATAATAGGTTCCCCCCAGCTAGCTACAAGATGGGCAAATACCCTAGGAGTACCACAGAGGGGAAGGAGGGTGGGTAATCCTGACTGCAGATGCATTCCTATCGGACATCTACATTTACGGTAGGTACAAAACTGTACTATGTCCTTCAAGGATGCATCTGCAGTCCTTACAAATGGGTAGAATACCATAGCCAAACTGGGGGAGGAGGAGAAATGAAATTATGGTGTAGTTAGGATCCCTTGCAAAACAGCAGTGGCAAAACCTGCTCGGGATCTAGAGTATAAAGGTAAATTATAATGCTTGGCAAATGTATGCACGGAGCTCCAAGTAGCAGCCTCTAAAATGTCTCTGGTAGCCACTCCTCGAAGAAAAGCTGTGGTAGTGGCTGGAGCCCTTGTAGAGTGAGGCCTGATGTTTTCTGGAGTTTTCTTCCCATGGTAGGAGTAACAAAATCTAATGCAATTTCCTATCCACTTAGAGATTGTCTGTTTTGAAATTGCTTTTCCTTCCATTCCTGTTGCATATGCTACCAGTAGCTGGTCAGTTTTTCTAATGCTCTTGGTCCTGTCCAGGTAGTAGCGTAATTGTCTATGCACATCCAAGGTATGCAGCAGTCTTTCTCCCCTGTTCTGTGGGTTGGGGAAGAATGTAGGTAGGTGGATAGCCTGATTCAAAGATACTTTGGAGACCACCTTAGGCATAAAGGTAGGATTTGTTCTCATGGACACTATCTTGATGGAAGATCAGGAAGGGCTGTACTGCCATTAATGCCTGTAGCTCAGATACCCTTCTTGCTGAAGTGATTGCCAGTAGGAAAGCAGTTTTCCATGATAAGTATTGTAAATCTGCTGTTGCTGCTGGTTCAAATGGAGGGAGTGTCAATTTTTCTAGTACAAAGTTCAAGTCCCATGCTGGCAATGGTGGTTTCCTAGGAGGTTTTACATTTTTAATTCCGCTCAGAAACTGCCTGAGCAGAGGATGTGAGAAAACTGGAGGATCCAAGTTGTATTCTGCTGAAATAGCTGATGCATGAATCTTAATGGAAGAATAGGACAGACCTTTGTGGAAGAGCTCTGCCAAGTATTCCAGGATGTTGGCTATGTTTACCAGTGACACATTCTCTCCTTTTTCAGTACTCCAAATGGAATATCTTTTCCATTTTGCTGAATAATTTTTCCTTGTTGAGGGTCTGCGAGACTCCAAGATAATGTCTTTTATCCTTTGGGATAAATTTGGGTTATTTGTTTTTATGCAATGTTTCAGGCAGTTAGCTGCAGTGTTTTCAGGTTTGGATGCAGGGTGGTGGTGTTGTTCTGTGTTAACAGCAAGGGAACAAGAGGTAAGTGCCATATTTGTTCCCGAGACATGCTCCTCAGTAATGGGTACCAATGTTGTCTTGGCCAGTCTGGAGCTATCAGGATGATCCTTGGACGGTCCTCTTTGATTTTCAATTGCACCTTGTCCATCAAAGGAAGTGGTGGGAATGCATATGCTGTCAGGTTTTTCCAACTGAAAGATAGGGAGTCCACCTTCCAAGCAAGTGGGTGGTACGTCCTTGTGCAGAATTTCTTTAGTTGGTGATTGAGTGGGGATGCAAATAAGTCTATTTGAGGGAGCCCCCATTTTCTTGTAATGGTTATGAAGATGTCCGGATGCAGCATCCATTCGTGGGCATCCGTGGTAGTCCTGCTTAGTATGTCTGCTAGAATGTTTTCTTTTCCTAGTACAAAAATTGCTTGTAACTGAACGTTGTAACTCAGGGCCACATTCCAGAGATCCATTGCCATCCGGCATAGAGGGTACGAATGTGTGCCTCCCTGTTTGTTGATGTACCACATAACTGTGGTGTTGTCTGTCCTTATCAACAGTTGACCTTGTCGAAGAAATGGTCTGAATGTCTGAATTGCCAGTTTTACTGCCAGCATTTCCTTTTAATTTATGTGTAGGTGCAGCTGGTCTTGAGTCCATAAGCCTTGTATGCACTTGTCCAGCATGTGGGCCCCCCAACCGAGGTCTGAGGCGTCCGTGGTAATGGTTTGGCTTGGTTGAGTGTTGTGGAAGGGCAATCCTTTGTTTGATTGACAGGCCTGAGCCCACCATTGGAACTCTTGCTTCAGGCATGGAATTATTGGAATTAGGGTTTCTAGGCTGTGCTTGTGCTGAGACCATAAATTCCTTAGGTACCACTGTAACTTTCTCATATGCAGTCTGGCATGTGGAACCAATATTATGCAGGATGCCATGTAACCCAGGGCTTGCAGGACTTTTCTTGCTGTTAGCTGGTTCTGCTTTGTTAATGCCAAGAAGTATAGAGGGAGTTGCTCTTGTATTTCTACTGTTAGGAATGCCATTTGTTTCGATGTGTCCAGCTCTGCACCCAAGAAGGTTATCCTTTGGGATGGTATCAGCCTTGACTTTTTTATACTGACTGTGTATCCCAGGGCTTGTAGTAGGTAAATGACCCTTTTCAAGTCTTCTGCTAACTTGAATTTGTTGTCCGCTTGTATCAGGCAGTCGTCCAGGTAAGGGTAGATTTGGATTCCCTGGAGCCTGCAATGAGCAATTACTGATGCCAGGCATTTCGTGAACACTCTGGGCGCAGTAGATAAGCCAAAGGGCAATGTTGAGAATTGACAATGCTCTGATCCTGCAAGAAATCTGAGGTATCTTCTGCAATTTGGTCGTATGGGGACGTGCAGGTATGCCTCCTTGAGATCTAGAGTTACCAGCCAAGACTCCTTGCCCAGCATGGGAAGAAGCTGCTGTAGGGTCAGCATTTTGAATTTTGGAACAATGATGAATGTGTTTAAAGCGGACAGGTCGAGAATAGGTCTCCATTTGTTTCCTTTTCTTGGTACCAGGAAGAGTCTGGAGTAAAATCCCTGTCCTTGCTCCATAGATGGTACCTTTTCCACAGCTCTCATGTTTAATAATTGAGATATTTGTTTTAGAGCTTCTGCCCTTTGATTTGGAGGTAGGTTTGGCATTCCTCTCTTCCCTGGTAGAGTATGGAAGTGAAACCTGTAACCTTGGTCTATTGTCTGCAAAATCCACTTGTCTCTTGTGATGTAATGCCAGTTTACTGAAAATAAAGCTAGCTTCCCGCCCAAGGGTGCTTTTAGTTGTTCCCTGGTAGGCGGTGCTAGAGCCAAGTCACTGTGATTGTCCTGTAGTAGTGGTGGTGGCTGTGTCCGTGGCTGCACCTCGCTGGTTGTTACCCTGCCACTGACGTCCCCTGTAGGCACCCCTGGATTGACTTCGGCCTCTTGAACACCTATTCCTGCCTCTCTGGACTCTGGAGGGTTCTGGAAAGGACCAATTCTTGGAGGGCTAATTCCTGCTAAACCTTGGAGGTTGGACCTGTAAGAAATTTTTCACTGTTTGGACAGATTTTGCCTTCTCTTCCATCTTCTCCAGCAGCTGTTGTGCAGGAGAGCCAAACAAATTGATGTTGTCCATGGGAGCATCTAGTAATTTGGATTTCACATGGTCTGGTAAGGCCTGCTCTTTTAACCATGCATGCCTTCTGATAACTGTGCCAGTCATGGCTGATCTGAAGGAAGCTTCCAGTGCATCATAGCCGCATTTTAAGGAATGGTTACTGACCTGCTGAATGTTATGTACCATTTCCTGAACAGATTTTCTGTCTAATGGTTCATCTGAGGACAACTTTTTGGTTAACTGGTCTAGCATAAATTCTTGATACTGGATCATGTGGAATTGACAGTTCAATGCTCTAGCTGAAAGAGTAGCAGAAGTGTAAACTTTTTTACCCCATCTCTAAGGACCTGGATTCCCTTTCAGAGGGGAGGGGGTTTTTGGCAGAGGTGGCTGCTACAGCCTTAGGACCCTGGGAGATAGTCTCGGGATCTGCAAAAGGAGCCTTATACAAATGGTGATGAGTATCCGGAACCCTGTAGTACCTATCAGGCTTAGCAGGGGCCGGAGGAAGTGAATCAGGAGCAGTACAAGCATCATTAAATGCATCATCTACAACAGAGAGAACTGGAGGAATGGCTAAAGGCCTATGTTGTGATAAATGCAGAAAGGTTCTAAGCCTCTTTCTAGAGTCTGAGAAATCCTGGCCCTGCCACTGAAATTGTTCCCTCATAGCATGCAAGGTTTCCCCAAAGGAAAATTCCTCAGGCGGAGAGGCAGAAGGGATGGACTCTTCAGCATCTGAGTCTTCATAAGGGGAGAAGGAAGCCTCTGGAGGGTTAGTATTATCTGAATCATCAGAGGAATCATCTGTAGAAACTGGTTCAGGGAGCTCTGCTCTCGGCCTCTTCTCTGGTGTGAGATTGGGATCCCCGGATTAAAGAAATGAGATCCTCTGCTAGACTAAGCATTTGTGAACTAGAGCTAGGCCTGTGAGAGGGGGTCTTAGCAGGCACAGATTTAGTAGTTTTAGCTGCTTTAGCCCTGGCAAAAGCCTTAATGGACATGGATGCAGGTGGCCTAGCAGCTCCATGTGCAGGGGTGGAGATATCCAAGGGGATAGTGTCAGATAATTCCTGAGAAACTGCAAGAGCAGAAGGTAAATCAGAAGCCGATTCCACGAGGTTGGAAGAGGCCTCGGTAGGAGGTAAGTTTTCGGCTGAAGGAAGAACCGCTTGCTCGGTTTCAGCCGAAACCGAGACACTCGCGGTTGGCCTAACCGCGGTTTCGGCCAAAACCGCAGACCGCGAGTGTCGGTCCTTTTCCTTGCGCTTTTTTGATATTTGCGTAGTCGGAGGATCCAACGGCATAATGTAAGCGAAATCGGAGCCGAAAAACTCCTCAGCAAATTCCGACCGACGTCTAAGCGTCCGTCGGTTAAAAGAAGCACAGGCTAGACAAGCTACTACGTCGTGGTCTGGGCCTAAACAAGGTAAGCAGTAAGAGTGGAAATCTTTATGAGGTATTTGTTTCCCACAAGTTAAACAGTTATTCACTTTTTCTGACATCGGCTGAGGCAAGAAAGAGTCCCCAACGGGGTACTTAGCTTTTTAGAAGTCTTCGGAAGTAGTAATCTCTGGTTCTGAATGACCGGCACTTGCGAACAGCTTCTGCTTCGGGCGCCACGCGGCAAGAAAGACTGAGGAAAATGGCGTCGGCTGATGCCTTTATACCCGAATAACTGCAGCTGTGACGTCGGGTGAAGTGCGACACCAGCCGAGGCCAGACCCAGACTTTGGAATCCGGCCGACCGAAGGGCTGCCTGACGACAGGACAACCCATTTGTAAGGACTGCAGATGCATCCTTGAAGGACATCAGATGGGTTCTCCTGCCGTCAGGCGGGTCCTCGGTCGGCCGAATTCCAAAGTCTAGGTCCGGCGTCGGTTGTCGTCGCTTTCTTTCCTGAAGTCAGTGCGACAGGGGTATACAAGACACAGCCGACGCCATTTTCTTCAGTCTTTCTTGCCCCAGATGTCAGGTGCCCCCAGAAGGAAGGCAATATATATAAAAATATATATATACATATATATATATATATATATATATATATGTATATATATATATAATATATAATCATGCATTACAATATAATCAATAATCAGTAGTTGCAAGCAAATACACCATAGAAGGATAACCCAATCAAGTTGTAAGATGAGGAGTTAGCCACTAGGTCTGTACCCAGAGGGGAAGGAGGGAGGGAAACCTGGACTGCAGCTGTATTAGCACTCGAACATCTACATTTATGGTAGGTACAAAACTGTACTATGTTCATCGTGCATACAGCTGCAGTGATAACAGATGGGTAGAATCCCAAAGCTACGCACAGGGTGGTAGGCACTAGGTGGAAATGGGAGGAGCCAGAATGCCCTGCAACACAGCAGTAGCAAAGCCTGCTCTAGTTTTGGAGTATAAAGGTAGGTGGTAGTGTTTAGTGAAGGTATGCACAGAACTCCAAGTGGCTGCCTCCAAAATATCTTTGGTAGGGACTCCTCTGAGGAAGGCTGCAGAGGTAGCTGTGGCCCTTGTGGAGTGGGATCTGATGCCTGCAGGTACAGATTTACCATGAAAGGAGTAACAAAACCGTATGCAGTGGCCTATCCATTTCGAAATTGTCTGCTTGGAAATTGGCATCCCTTGAGCTCCTAAAGCATAGGACACACAGAGTTGTTCTGATTTCCTGAAAGGCTTTGTTCGGTCCAAATAGTAACGTAGCTGTCTATGGATGTCTAAGGAATGTAGCAGCCTTTCCCCTTTGTTTTGAGGATTGGGGTAAAAGGTAGGTAAGTGTATGGCCTGATTTAAAGCTACCCTGGATACTACCTTAGGCATAAATGACGGGTTGGTTCATAGGGAAACCCTGTCCTGATGGAAGATGAGAAAGGGCTGCATAGCCATGAGGGCTTGTAGTTCCGAAACCCTACGAGCTGAGGTAATGGCCAGAAGGAAAGCTGTTTTCCAGGACAAATATTGCAAATCTGTTGAGGCAGCTGGTTCAAAGGGAGGCAATGTTAATTTTTCTAGAATGTAATTAAGATCCCAGGCTGGTATTGGTTGTTTCCTTGGAGGTCTTATATTCTTAGCCCCTCTGAGGAACTGTCTTAAGAGTGGGTGAGAGAATAAGGGTGGATCAGTGTTGTATTCTGCAGAAATGGCTGAGGCATGAATTTTGATGGAGGAAAATGAAAGTCCACTGTTCAACAGCTCAGCTAGATACTGTAATATCTGAGGCAAATTCAGTTTTCCAGGATCCTGGCCTTTTTTCTCATTCCAAGCGCAAAACTGTTTCCATTTTGCGGAGTAAGCCTTTCTAGTAGATGGCCTTCTGGCCTCCAAAATGACATCCTGCACCTCTTTGGAGAGTAGGGTCTGTTGTGGTGTTAAGGAATTTTCCATGCAGCCAGATTGAGTGTTTTCAGCTGACTGTGAAGAGTTTTGTAGCTGTGCTGAGTCAGTAGAAGAGGCATTAGAGGTAGGGTCCAGGGAGGAGTATGTGTTAGGCTCCTCAGGAGTGGGTACCAGTGTTGTCTTGGCCAGTCTGGAGCAATCAGTATCATCTTCGGTCTGTCTGCTCTTGCTTTCAAGAGCACCTTGGGCAGAAGAGGCAAAGGTGGGAAGGCGTAAACTGTCCGTGCTGCCCAACTGAAAGAAAGGGCGTCCACTCTCCAGGCCTTTGGATGGAAGGTCCTTGAGCAGAACTTTGTCAATTGATGATTCCTGTGGGTGGCAAAGAGATCTATGTCTGGCCTTCCCCACGCTTGGATTATCTTTGTAAAGACTTGAGGATGCAACTTCCATTCGTGTGGGTCCGTCATATTTCTGCTTAGATTGTCTGCCAGCGTGTTTTCCAATCCTGGCAGGTACTGTGCTTGAAGTTCGATTTGCCATTCCAGAGCCAAGTTCCAAAGTGACATGGCTAGCCTGCACAGGGGGTATGAATGTGTTCCTCCTTGTTTGTTTATGTACCACATTACTGTGGTGTTGTCTGTTCTTATCAATAATTGCCCTGGATGCAGGAGGTCCTTGAAAGCTGTAATTGCATTTATCACTGCTAGCATTTCCTTGTGAAGGTGAAGGTGCTTTTCCTTTTGGGACCATTTGCCCTGAATGCACCTGTCTGTCATGTGTGTCCCCCAGGCGTAGTCTGAGGCGTCTGTTGTGATGACTTGATTTGCTTGAGGCTTGCAGAATGGTAGACCTGTGTTTGTTTGGCATGCTTGGGCCCACCATAGAAATTCCTTTTGCAAACATGGTATTATTGTTTCCAAACTGTGGCTGTGTTGAGACCAAAGGTTTTTTTAGGTACCATTGAAGTTTCCTCATATGCAACTTTGCACATGGGATTAGAAGAATGCAAGATGCCATGAAGCCCAGAGCCTGCAGGATTTTCCTTGCAGTTAGCCTGGTACAATTTGCTAGTATTTTGAAGTACTGAGTTAATTGCCCCTGTTTTTCTGGCGTAAGATAGGCCATCTGGGTGTTTGTGTCCAAGTTGGCACCCAGGAAAGTTATTTTCGGAGATGGTGTTAGCCTGGATTTCTCTTTGTTGACTGTGTATCCCAGAGAATTCAATAACCGTGTTACATAAGCCAGATGTTCCAGAAGTATGCGTTTGCTGTCCGCTTGGATCAGGCAATCATCCAAATAAGGGTAAATTTGTATCCCTTGAAGTGTGCAGTAGGCAATTACTGATGCCAGGCATTTCGTGAATACTCTGGGCGCAGTAGATAAGCCAAAGGGCAATGCAGAGAATTGATAGTGGATTGAACCTGCAAGAAATCTGCGGTATCTTCTGCAGCTTTGTCTGATTGGGACATGCAGGTATGCCTCCTTGAGGTCCAATGTTACCAGCCAAGACTCCTTGCCCAGCATGGGAAGAAGCTGCTGTAAGGTGAGCATCTTGAATTTTGGTATGAGTAGAAATGTGTTTAGGATGGACAAGTCCAAAATGGGTCTCCAGTCGGTTCCTTTCCTTGGTACCAGGAATAGTCTGGAATAAAAACCTTGACCTTGTTCGTGAGTAGGTACCTCTTGAATAGCTTTCATGTCCATGAGCTTTGAAATTTGTATTTGAGCCTCTGCCCTTTGATTGTGTGGCAGGTTTGGCATGCCTCTCATTTTTGGAAGAGTGTGAAAATGAAATCTGTAGCCTCTGTTTATAATGTCCATGATCCATTTGTCTGCTGTGATAATATGCCAGTTTTTTGTAAATAATGCCAGCTTTCCTCCCAAGGGTGCTGCCAGCTGAGACTTGCTTGGCATGAAAAGGGGAAAGTCATTGGGTTTGTTTCCTGTATTGTTGTGTACTGTCTTCGCCACCTCTTGGTGCTGGAGTTTGCCATTGTCTGCCTCTATATGATCCTTGAGATTGTCCTCTGCCCCGTGTGCGCCTGTATCTACCTCTTTGGGGCTTGTCCGTGGCTGGAAAGGACCAGTTTTTTGAAGGCCAATTTCTGCTAAAACGTGGTGGTTGAACCTGTAGAAAAAGCTTTGACAGTTTGCATAGATTTAGTTTTTTCTTCCATCTTCCGTAGTATCTCCTCAGCATTAGTACCAAATAATACATCCTTTTGTAAAGGAGCATCTAGTAGTTTAGCTTTAACATGATCAGGCAAGGTTTGTTCCCTAAGCCAGGCATGTCTACGAATGACTGATCCTGTAACAGCAGCTCTACTTGAGGCCTCTAGAGCATCATAGCCACATTGTAAGGTGTGTTTACCCACTTGTTCTGCACTATGCATCATATCCTGCAACTCCTTCAAATCTGGTTGTTCAGGTTGTGACATTTTATTCCTTAATTGTGATAATGATATTTAAGCATATTGAACTGACAATTTAAGGCCCTCATGGCTAGGGTGGCCGAGGTATATACACCTTTTTTCCCCACCTTTCTAAGGATCTAGACTCTCTTTCGGAAGGTAGTGGATTCTTAGCAGTAGAGGCCTTCATTCCCTTGGGGCCTTGAGAAATGGTTTCAGGGTCAGCATTATGGCTTTTGTAAAGAAATTGGTGAGAGTTAGGAACTCTGTAGTACCTATCAGGCTTGACTGGGGCAGGAGGCAGGGAATCCGGATTAAGGCAAGCCTCCGAGTAAACATCATCAAGTATGTCCAAGACAGGAGGTATTGCCAGAGGTCTGTGCTGAGGTAGCAAAAGAAATTCCCTAAGTCTTTTCTTGGAATCAGAAAAGTCTTGGCCTTCCCAATGGAAGTGTTCCATCAAGGTATGCAAGGTTTCCCCAAAAGAAAAATCCTCTGGGGGAGATACAGAAGGAATGGACTGCTCTGCATCAGAATCTTCAAAAGGGGAGTACGAGTGTTGCTCTTCATCAGAATGTTCTGAAATAATGGAGCCCTGGTCAGAAGAGGGGGAATCTTCCTCCACTCTGGGTCTCTTGTCCGGAGGGGGTTGGGAACCCCTGATAAGAGTAATTAAATCCTCAGCCATTTTTAGCATCTGCTTTTTAGGCATGGGGCCTGGAGATGGGCCCTGTGCAACAGGCCTCTTGGGATGCATGGCTGATTTGGACTTAGTAAAGGCCTTTATGGAAAAGGAAGATGAGGGTCTAAAGACACCATGGGTGTTAGTGGACCTGTCCACATTAGGAGGCTCAACACTCACAGTGGCTTCGGTAGCTGTAGTCTGGGTATGGGCCGAGGCACCTGCGGTCTCGGTTACAGAAGACACCGCCAGAGAAGTGTCGTCGGTGGTCAGGGGCTGCGTAGGCGCCTCGCTGAGAACCGGACCACGTGTAGCCGGTTTTGACGTGGTGTCGGTAGAGACCGCGGACCTCGGGTGTCGGTCTTTGTCCTTGCGTTTTTTGGACAAAACGGTAGTCGGAGTCTCAGACGACATTTTATAATCAAAAGCTTTACCAAAAAAGTGCTGGGCGAACTCCGCCCGACACTTAATACTGCGTTTATTGAAAGCAGCGCAAAAGCGACAGCCCGAGACGTCGTGGTCTGGGCCTAAACAAGGTATACAGAGGCAATGGAAATCCTTATGCGGTATTTGCTTCCCACAAGAAATACAATTGTTAACTTTGTCTGACATCGGTCTGAGGCAAGAAAAGTTTCCCCAACGGGGTACTTGGCTTTAAAGAAGACTTCGGTTTCCAAATTTTCGTAATTTCAGGAGCTGGCCGACCGGCACTTGCGAACTGCTTCTGCTTCGGGCACCGCGCGGCAAAAAAGACTGAAGAAAATGGCGTCGGCTGTGTCTTGTATACCCCTGTCGCACTGACGTCAGGAAAGAAAGCGACGACAACCGACGCCGGACCTAGACTTTGGAATTCGGCCGACCGAGGACCCGCCTGACGGCAGGAGAACCCATCTGTTATGACTGCAGCTGTATGCACGATGAACATCATATGCCCACAGCAGAAAGGGTCTTGCCAACCTTCTCACACCTGGATAAAGTCACACTTATTTTTGAGCCAAACAAGGATGATCCATCAAAAGGTGCACTGACGAATGAAGATAGAAATGGTTCTGCAAAGTCACATATGCACATCCAGGCATGTCTCCTTATGGCTACACCCAAACCCACCACTCCGGCAGTCCCTTTGACTGCATGTCTAATGAGCACCATAGACCAGTTTGACACAGACTCCAGGGTGACCAACTAGGAAGCAACCTTTTCTTAGTCTTCCTCAGTAACAGATCCCGCCAAGGTATCTGACAACTGCTTGATTAAATCCCTTTGAAGTCTGGTTCAATGTGCCAGGAAATTCAAAGACCTTAAGGCGAAGGTCGATGAAGCATAAACTCACTTCCTAAATCTATCCATTGCCCAAGAATCTGTTGGGTGGATGGATAGATGAATTCTCCTCAGCAAGTTCCTTTTTTGTGGCGGCCGCTATGACCATGGCATCTACTGCTAAACCTTGAGCCCAGGATTGCTTATCCTCTGGTTCAGATAACATTGTGTCTGGTCTCTTGAAGATGGGTTCAATGGTGTCTGCAGCCTTCCATTCATGCTGAAAATCAACTGGATGAGTCAGTCAGTGGGCGGAGTCACCTAAGAGATAGAAGGCTAAGCACTGAAAGCCTGCAGGTAAACTGATCCCTCAGAGGAAGGGTTCTGGGACTTCCAGTCACTCCTGTTTCAAAATTTCTAGGAGGTCTCCGAAGACATTTTCAAGGGGGTGACCTCAGGGACCCTTCCCCTTCATCAAAATCAGTGTCTTCTAGGATATATTCATGTGGATAATCAAAGTACTTCCTCTTGCACTTCTGAGGAACTGCCACAGGGGGATAATCTGAGGAGGTACCAGAAGAAGACAACCTGTACATGACAATCCTGAGGTTTCAGTACTCGTTGCCCCACTGGAGAGACAGGTCGAATAACTGGGAATGAGGAGGGTATCTGCTCCAAGGAGGAAGGGGCAGTCTGAGTCACTGTAAGAGACTGCGCCCTCTCCATTGCCTTGAAGGCTGTCCCCCCAAATAGGGAAGGGGGCCTGGAACAGAGAGACTTCATTGGAACAGAGGTCACACTCTGCTCCGAAGAGACAGCCCCCCCAAGACAGAAGCCAGAAGTGAACTCAACAGATATGGCTCCGGGAGGTCTCCAACTCTGAAATAACTGAAGAACTCAGGGCAATAACCAGTTCTGAAGACAGAGACAGATCTCCATAACCGATACAACTGGCACCTGATGACTCGGAGCTGCAAACTCTGAATCTTCAGAGAAGGTCAGAGGAGGAACAGTTAGAGGAGTGAATGAAGGTTTGGCTCTTCAGCCCATGGGGGCTGGAGCCGAAGGGACTTCTGTGAAACCTCTCGCCCACAAAATGTTATTCACCAGTCTCTCTATGTCGAGTACTGTAAGGCTTTTGGTGGAATGGACTGATTGACAGGGTGATTCTTGGTCTCTGAAGAAAGACCTTAGGTAATTCGTCCTCAAAGGGGTCAATAGATTGGAAGTAACAAGTCCTGGTAGAGTTTTTTTGTCCCATGTCTGTAGTCTGCACCGAAGTACTTGGTGTAAACGCAGAAGCAGAAGACAAGTCTTGTGCCAAAGCCATCGGTGTCGAGGGGTTCTAGTGTCAGAATGGAGGTCGGAGCTGGCAACTTTACTGGTACCAAAATCTTAGCAAAGTCCTTCGACTCGAACTTTTAGGAGCCAAGGATCTAGGTTTCTTTGCAGTCTGTGCTGAAGGGGAGGATGGTATCAACAAACTTCTCTTTTCGCCCTTCTCCAAACAGGATGACGAGGAAGGGGAAGAAATATCCACTTTGCTTTTGACTGTAGCAGATACAGCCTCTCCAAATCCAAAGGTGGATGGAATCAAGCCTTTTAAAATCAGATTGTTCCTCCTCTGAGCAAGAGCCCTATGTATAAAACCATGGCAGATATTGCAACCCTCCTGTAAATGCACAGGACATAAACAATTCACACAAAGGATGTAGATCTGAAAGAGGAATCTTATGGCTACACTCGTCATTTTTTGAAGCCAGAAAGGGCCTTAGATTTCTCAGTCATAATAAAAAGTAGGCTGTCCGTACACACACACACACACACACACAACCACTCATGTGAAGGAGTGAGAGGCAAAACTCTCAACTAGAATTTTTTTTTTTTTTTTTTTGTGGTGAAAAATGAGAAGAAAGGAACGATGACAGTTAAGAAGTACGCAGATGTGTATGGAAAAAAGCTATTAGCAATGATAGAGAATATACCGAAGTGCACGGAACGGGAATAAACGCACACAGAAAAAAATTCAAAAGGTAGAGGAACAAACTATTCAAACAAGCGAAACTAAGCTCGACAGCTCTGGTGAATGACTCCATCTTGAAAAGCAGTAAATGAGATCGGAGGTAATTGGGAGACGGGCATTATGGGTAGAGGTGAAGCGTGAGTTTTTGGTTGGCACAAGCTGTAGTAACGGCAGAGTCAGTTCAGAGGGTCGAAACAGAGCCCAAATGTCAAGGATAAAATGACAATTGACAACATCAGACTAATCCTTTCCTTTTCAGTCGCATCTGTCACTTATACATGAAACTGCAAGAATCCCTCAGAGCAGTGACAGCTTTGACAACTGAGGAAAGTGTGTGTGTGTGTGTGTGTGTGTGTGTGTGGGCAATTCTTCTTGGACTACAAAAAGATACCTTGATCAAAGGCTTGCAATTTAGCTACTTTTTTGGCTGCAGCTATATTAACTCCTTAGTACAATAGAAAACAAACCCTGAGACGACAACTAAAGGCCATTCAAGAAATAAAGTTTTTCTGCTACAGAAGTTATACAAGACAGTGACTGGCACTAACCCCATTATGTGTCAATGGCATGGATATACACCACTACTTCCTTATGTCTAGCATGACTCATATAAGGCAGACTTGAATAGGATTATGGGAAAGAGAAAGGCTTGAAGAAAAACTATCATGCTGATATGACAAACCCCATTGGCAACCATTTTGAAGAAAACATACTAAAAATTCTGCAAGAAGCAGATCTGTGATTTTGAGATGTTAAAATAGCTCAGAAAACAAAGATAAAGTGAAAAAAATAGATATTTTTAGTTCTGAAAGAATAGCTGTGCAAATCGCCATAGATGTCCTTCTCTTCTAGGCTGCAGTATTCTTTACAAATAGGGTTGTCTTCTACCCAATGACCTAACATCCAGCCTGTATACAGAAGCTTATAGCCACTGCCAGTATGTTGGACATGGCAAGTAGGCACGGACAGTGTCAGCCATAAAAGGACATCCACTCAGAACTTTTTCTACGCCATTCAGAAGGTTTAACTCTTGCGTACAGTCTGCAGTCGGATTCCACGTGTTGCTGCTAGCTTCAGATAACTATCCCCCACTGGGAATTCTTTTTATTGCTACTGCCATTTGCTGCTGTCCATGTCATCCAGGAAGGGCAAGTGTAGGTGTGGAAGGCAGATTCCACATAAAGATAGCGACAATCTCTGTCTTTTTTGCTTAGGGCCTAGTCACGATGACCATTCCTGTTCCATTTGTCACGCTTTTGCTCCAAAGACTTTACGTAACAGTCTTTCTGCCTTAAATCTCTAACTTGAGAATCAACGACTCAATGTCTCGCTAGACAAAACACCAGACTCCCAGGGCCCTACTCCTAAGAGGCATGACAGGCTTTATAAGGTACCATATGACTAAGTTTCTCTATAAATGCCCCTCTGCTGATCCAGCTGTGGTTTCCATTGTTTCTGATAAATATTCTTGCTTGTCTCCTTCTGCCAAGCTTCTTCCTTCTGATAAAGGAAGCAAAATCCTTGAGAGACTAGGTAAGAAGGTATATACTTCTACTTTAACTATCAGAGCTATTAATTACCAGACACGTCTATAGATATTTTTTGGCTTAACTTTCTCAGGCTTTGGCTCAGTTACCAGATTCAGAGGTTAAGTCACAGGTTCTCTCACTTTTGGCTGCATCTTCTCGGGTAGCTAGACATTCCATCAAGTGCAGATATGATGTTATAGAGGCATCCTCTAGGGCTGCTGCTTCTGCCTCTGTGCTTAGGAGAAATTTTTGGTTAAGGCTTCAATCACTGTCTGATGACATAAAAGTGAACTTACTTGATGTTCTTCTAGATAAGTCTGCTCTTTTTGGTTCATCAGCTGCAGAACTTAAGCTCTACAGGAAAAAGGAAAGGAACTTTAAGACTTAATTCTCACCAGTTCCCAAATTCCATAGGAGTTTCCCTGCCAAAACATCCTTTGTTAGAAGACAGAATAGCTGTGTGAAATATTACCATAACCATAGATGTCCTCTCTTCCATGTTGCAGTATTCATACTGTGGAATTTCCAGCCCCCAGGCGACCGGACGTCAGCTCCTATACAAAAGCTTAAGCCTGGCTGCCGTAGGTGTATGGGACGTCATACGTAGGGCCATAAACCATGGAGTATAAATGTGACGTCAGCACACACAGACCTCAGAACTTGAAGCCCAGAGATGAGACTATAAGGTCAAGGAGAAGCAAAAGCAAATGTCCCTGCAGGGCTGTAGCAAGTGTCCTGTAGTGAGGGGATACACCAGAGGAGATGGAGGATATCAGGGGGATGGAGGGTGGAAAGGAATACTGCAACATGGAAGAGAAGGACATCTATGATTATGGAAAGATTTTATACAACTATTCTATGTCCCTTCTTATTCCCATGTTGCAGTATTCATACTGTGGGAGAATACCACAGGTAGGAGGAAAGTTTGGATGTGGCCGAGCTGGAGGATTCTAGGAATCTTTGCAGGACTGCCCTGGCTCTAGAGACCTGGACCAGCTTGTAGTGCTTAGTGAAGTTATGGACTGTGGACCAAGTGGCTGCCTCCATGATGGAAGCTGTGTCTAGTCCTTTCATGAAGGCCTTAGAGATAGCCATGCCTCTGGTAGAATGTGCTCGCACTCCTTGAGGCAATGGTTTGTGGTGATGAGAGCAGCAAAAAAGGATGGATTTTCTGAGCCAGGAGGAGATAGCTTGGAGACTGCCTTACTCAAGGCCTTGGGATGGAAGGAAATGAACAGTTGTTCAGATTTTCTGAAAGACTTGGTTTTGTCCAAGTAGAATCTCAGTTGCCTACGTACATCAAGGGAATGGAGAATCCTTTCCGCGGAGTTAGTAGGGGAAGGCAAGAAGGTGGGTAGATTACCAGACTGGTTTAAGGAAAGTTCATAGGTTCAAAGGTAGGTACTAGGCTATCTGCCCGAGGGCATTTATAAGCCTAGCCAGAGTGTGTCTGCTTTCACCGCCCCATTGATTAATTAACTGATCCTCTGTCAAAAGCAAAGCCAATGAAGTGATCCCAGGGGTGTATTTTCTGTTACCCATCCACTCGTCAAGGTTTCTCTTGAAGAGTGTTAGTGAGGGGCTTTGCCTAATGTAGTTTGGAATTTTGTTCCAAAGCATGGGGAGTCTCTGACAGGAATCTATCTCTCCAGCATGTTCTACTTACTGTTGTGGCGAGGTTTAGCTCACTAGAGCGCGTGGCTCGCAGTGACTTGGATTTCTTTAGGTGGAGCATGTCCATCAATTCTGAGTTGGACATGGCTTTTTAAGTTAGGCAGAGATCACCTCTGAGTAAGCGATATGCCACTGAGTACAGCCAGAGTTTTTTCAGTCGGGCTGCATAGGACATATGTTTGAGGCCAGTAATACTCTTGGTGAGGTACTTTTGTGGTCTTTCCAGCTGTTGGAAGTGTCTTGTGAGTTACATCCCAAATGGGGCATTGCACTCTATGATGGGTCTGATGAGTGACGAGTAGAGGGGCACTATAACCTCTTCATTTCTAGATGCGAACCCTTCAGTAATTAAATGGGCCACATAGAAGGATTTACTAACTACTTTGGCAATATGATTGTCAAAGGAGAGATTACCATCTACCTGGGTACCTAGATCTCTTATTACCTCTTCTGTAATAAGGGGGCTGCCACACCTATGTGGTAATCCGTGGATGTTTTGTTTTTCCCAAACTATGCATGAGACTATGCATTTTTTGGCATTTAGCTTGAGGCCATGACTTGGACACCAGGTGTCCATCTCAGTAAGGCCCTTTTGGACAATGTCCGTGTCAGCCGGAGAGTCAATTATGGCTTCCAGTTTGCAGTCTTCAGTGAACTTGGTTAGCCATAGTCCTCCTGTGTTTGCCTGTACTTCTGAGAAGTATATGCTGAACAGTAGATCCCAGGACCGAGCCTTGCGGGACACCACTTGTGACTGGTTTAGAGTCGGACCTGGAGCCCGCTATTCTTACCGTGCAAGTTCTGTCTGTAAGCCAGTTGGCAACCCATCTCATGACGTAGGGGTTTATGTTCAGGCCAGTGAGTTTTTCTGTAATACCAGAGTGGGTAATGGTGTCGAAAGCCTTGGTGAGGTCAAGGTAGGCTGTGTGAACCTCGTCTATGGCCTTGGTGACTGTCTCGAAGAAGTCAACCAGGTTTAAATGGCATGATCTGCCCTTAAAGCCGAACTGGGTCATTAACTACTTTTGGCATAAAGGAGGGGGTTAATGCGTAGGGTAACCCTGTCCTTGTGGAAGGTGGTGTAAGGAGGGCCAGCCACCAGAGCTTGTAATTCAGGCACTCTCCTAGCAGAGGCAATGGCCACTAATGGGATGGTTTTCCATGTGCACATTTGAAGAGATGCTGTACTGGTAGGCTCAAAAGAGGGTAGGAGGTAAGCTTTTCCAGCACGAAGTTGAGGTCTCAGGTAGGAGAGATGGGCTTTTTTGGTGGTCTGATGTGCAAGACCCCTCTGAGGAAAAGTTTTACATCCAGTCTGGAAAGAAGAGGTGGCTGTAGAGGCAAACATGCAGAAATGGCTGAGAGATGGAGTTTGACAGACAAGTAAGCCAGTCCCTCCTTAATGAGTCTGCAGGTATAGTTCAGGACCAGGGGAGGATCTGCCAGAAACTGGTCCTTGTTTCTTAGAGAACACCATTTCGAGAATTTCTGCCATTTAGACAAATACTTTTTTCTAGTAGTTGGTTTCCTGGCCTTCCTCAGGACTGATAGCACATCATCTAAGTAGTGTTGTCTAAAAGGGATCAAAAGTTGATCACCCACAGAGTTAGTTGCAGTAAAGACAGTTGTGAGTGTAGGAGGGATCCTGTTGTTGAGGTAGTAGGTCCACCTTGTGGGGAAACTTATGGTGACTGCCCTTGGCTAATGGAAAGAGAAGGGGGAACCAGTGTTGCCTTAGCCAATAGGGAGTCACCAGCAAGATTTTTGGTTGTTCCTTCCTGATTTTCAGAAGGACTCTCTGAATTAGAGGGAAAGGAGGGAAGGCGTATAGATACATTCCCTGTCATGAAAAACTGAAGGCATCCACTCTCCAAGGCTAGTGGTGAGTGAGTCCTGCTGCAAAATTTGTTCAGTTGTCAGTTGTCTGTTCTGGGGGGAGGCAAACAGATCCATTTGTGGTGTGCCCCACTGGTGGACTATGTGTAGGAAGGTAACCCTGTGCAACATCCATTTGTGTTGCAGAGAGGTGGTTCTGCTCAGAAAGTCCACTTGCTTGTTTTCCTGAGAGGGTATATATGAAGCTTTCAGGAAGAGGTAGTGTTTTACTGCCATTTCCCAGATTAACAGGTATGCCTTTGCCCCCCCCCCCCCGTCCCGTCTGTTTAGGTAACACATGACAGTAGTGTTGTCTGTGACAATGTGGAGTATCCCTGGTTGTATAATGGGAAGAAAGACTTTTAGAGCTAGTAGGACAGCAGTCATTTCCCTGACAGTGATGTGCTGTTTTTGCAGGGCAGGGGACCAGCACTGTTGCACTCTGTAGCCCTGCCCATCCTAGGTCTGATGCATGTGTGCATAAACTGCAAAGTGGGAGGGAGCTGCAGAGGAAGTCTCTGGTTGTACTTGCTGAATCCACAACTTCAGCTCTGATTTTAGACAGGGCAGAAGGGGGATGCGTTTGTCTAGAGGATGTTGGCTCTGTGACCAAACATTCTTTAAGTACCATTGGAATTTCCTCATGTGCATCCTTGCTAATGGGAGTATGGGGATGGTGGCAGCCATGAGACCTACAGTTTGTAGAAACTGCCTTGCAGTTAGGTGTGATTCTGTCAATAGACAGAAAATGGGGAGAGAGGGATTGAACCTTGTCTGGTGGTAAGAAGGATCTCATGAGATCTATTCTGATTCTGCACCCTAGGAAAATCTTGTCCTGTTGTAGGAGGAGAGAGGATTTTAGGAGATTGAGGGCGAAACCCAGGTTGTTTAGAAGGGACATGGTGAATTTGAGATTTGCCTGAAGGGTGGACTCTGATTCTGTCAAAATGAGAATGTCATCCAAGTAAGGGTAGATTTGTAATTCCTTGGTTCTGCAATGGGCGATGACTGGGGCTAAGCACTTGGTAAAAACCCTGGGTGCCGTAGACAAGCCAAAAGGCAATGCAGTAAATTGAAAATGAGAAGAGGGCCCAGAGAAGCGTAGGAACCTCCTGTGGGATGGTCGGACTGGGATCTGCAGGTATGCATCTTTTAGGACTAGAGTGACCATGAAGGCTTGAGATGGGAGGAGGGCTGAGAGAGTTTGAAGGGAGAGCATCTTGAAGGAGGTGACCTGTAAAAATAGGTTTAGGTATGAGAGGTCCAGGATAGGTCTCCAGGGGCCTTCCTTTTTTTGGGACTAAGAAAAGGTTGGAGTAAAGCCTAGTCCCTCCTGACCTGAGGGAACTGGTGCTATGGTTCCTTGGGAGACTAGTTCTTGCAGGATGGAAGGAAGTAGAGGCAGTTGACTTCTGGGAGGAAAAGGGATCCTTACTGGTGTAGGTTTTTCTTTCCAGGAAAGAGAGAGTATCCTGTTTGGATGACGGAAAGGACCACCGATCTGTACTGATGGTTTTTCAGAAAGGCAGGCATTAGGTAAGGTGGGTGGACAGGGGCACTTGGGCAAGGTATTCACATGGAGGCGGGACCCTCTAGATCCTGAAAGAGCTGCTGTTGGGGGGGGTTGTGGTTGAGGGGGTCTGGGATAAGGTTGTCTCAGAGATCCCCTATGTGGTTTGGCAAAAGGGCGAGCGGTGGAAGGGGCCCTTCTGACAAAGGATGTTTTGGCTTGGTAGTTCCTGAAATATCTGGGCACTGGGGACACCAGCAAGTGCTTAAATGTCCTGCAGTTCCTTGCTTTTTTCTTGCAAGTTTTTAAAAAGTTCTGCAGCATTTTTGCCAAACAGAAGGTTGTATCCAGATGGGCATCCATGATCTTGGCTTTAAAGTCCTCTGGCAAAGGTTGTAGTCTGAGCCAGGAGTATCTGCGCAAGGTTGATGCAGTGGCAGCAGATCTGGCAGTTGCTTCTGCTGCATCATAGTTGCAGCGGATAGAGTATCTGGCTAATTGGGTGGCCAGGGACAATTCTGAGGAAATGTCAGATTTGGCTGGACAGTCAGGGGTGGTAGCTAACAAGGTGGTGGCCTGTGAAACCAGGCCCAGGGCATACCTCACCATTTGGTAGATTATAGCCCAGAAAGCTAGGGTACAGGAGGTGTATACCTTTTTTCCCATTCTGTCCATGGCATTGCTATCTTTATCGGATGGCATTAGGGAAGCAGAAGGCAAATGCATAGACTGTCTGTCTGGGGATACTGCAATAACTGCTGGGTCGGCCAAGGGTTGTTTTATTAGGAACTTGTCATCAGGGACTTTGTAAAACCTATCCTGCCTCCAAGGGCCAAGAGGTTGAGAGTCTGGGTTCTTGGAAACAGAAGTGAAGGCATCCAAGAAAGCTGGGAGGACTGGAAGGATGGGAGTCAGGTTGCAGAAGCTCAAAATATCTCTTCTGGGTTTCAAAGACTAAAGAAATATCCCACTTGAAATACTCTTTCATTCTTGAAATAGTCTCCCCAAATGATAAGTCCTCAGGTGGGGAGTCCCCTTCAATGGAATCCTCTTCAGGTGAGTAATAGTTTATGGGAGAGACAATCTGAGAGACATAGGAGACAGATTCCTCAGAGGAGGAGTAAGACTGGTCTGGGTCTTCCTGAGTAATTGCTTGTAGAGGTTAAAGGCAAGGAGGAGGCAGAGGCTGGCCTAGGACTCAGCACAGGGATGATAGTGGGAGTTGGGCCTGTAGGCCTAAGTGCCATAAAGGTCTGCATCAAGCAAGCAGTGAAGGATTCCCAATCTGGGGCGGCTTGAGGCATCAGGCTCAAGTGTTTTGTTTTCTGCTTCCTTTTAGTAAGAGTGTGTGCCCGGATAGGAAGGGAAACAGAGGCCTACACTGGAGTAGAAGCCTCAGTTGTCCGGTCAAGCGATGGTTACGTCCGACATCTGAAACAACTCTCCTGACATGTTTTCCGTGGGTACTGATACGGCCTCTTCCAGAGGAGCCATCGGAACAAAAGCAATTAGGTGGCCCTCAGCCCCTACAATGGAAGTCGTCGGAACATACGAACGCGGCATCTGGAAAAGGCCTGCAAACCTTGGCCTTCTTCAGAGGTTGTTTGGCTTGGATGGCCAACTCAAGATCCATCCTAAGTGTGAGACGTTTAAGCCTTTGGTTCTCTAGAAACAGATTTAACGAGGTCAGATGGCTGCGTAAGGTCTTGGGTACCAAGGATTGGCAAACAGAGCAGGACTTATGGTCGTGCTCTTTACCTACGCAAAAGACATAGCGGTAGTGGGAGTCTTTGTGCAGAATCTGGCACCCGCAACTACATTTACTCTTTTTCTTCGACAACGACTAGAGAAAACAAGTACAGCAACCAAGCCAAAGCTTAAGTAAGTATGAAAAGGCAAACCACAACGGGGTACTTATCTTTTAGACGTCTTTGGACGTAGGAGCGAAATGGTCAAAGGTATCGTCGTCTGCGGCTGAAAAGTTCTGGGGTCTGTGCGTCCTGACGTCACATTTATACTCCATGATTTATGGCCCTACATGTGACATCCCACACACACCTACGGCAGCCAGACTTTAAGCTTTTGTACAGGAACAGACGTCGGGTCGCCTGGGGGTTGGAAACCCCACAGTATGAATACTGCAACATGGGAATAGAAGGACATCTGCTCATTTTTCGTCTGCTGCTGCTTCTGGTGCTAGAGCTAAAAAGTCTACTAGGAGACACCTTCAATCTAAAACTACTGCTCCTGTTCCTCCTACTCAGCAGCTCCTTCAGGCCAGGCTCAGTTCTTTGACAAACACTCCTCTCTTCCAAGTCATACACCTCTCCCTCTTTGCCCGTCTCTTTCCTTTCCAATCCAGGCAAAGATCACTCAGGGTGCCTGGGCTCATTCCCTCATCCAAAAAGGTTACTTTATGACTTTGAAAACTCCCCTGTCGTTCATGGGGATTCCTCAGCCCCCTTCCTGTCTCCCCGTCTTCCATGTGGATTCCTCAGCCCCCTTCCTGTCAACTTCATCAGTTTCCTCAGCTCTCATATCTGCTACTTTCTCAAGGCACTATTCAGCCTGTACCTCTGCATCAGAGAGGAAGGGGTTTTACTCCAGAATGTTTCTGGAGCCAAGAAAGGATAGTCTTTGGAGACCAATTCTAGTCCTCTCGCACTTAAACACATTCCTGGTAGTGCCTTCTTTCTGGATGCAGTCACTTCAGACACTTTTCTCCCCTGATTTCTCCTTAATCTATCATGACTTCTCTAGATCTCAAAGATGCTTATCAGCATATCCCAATTCACCCTTAGTACAAGAAATGTTTATTTTTCTCGGTGGGTTCTTTGCAATTTCAGTTTTCTGCCTTGACTTTTGGTCTTTCCACTGCCCCAAGGGTTTTTACAAAGTGCTTGGCCCCAGCCATTGCTTTCCTCAGGGCCCACGGGGTTCAGGTTTATCCTTATCTAGACTATCTTTTTCTGGCCAACAAATCCGATCAATTGTTTCAAGACCTTATGGATGCCATTCATCTCCTTCAGGGCCTATAGGGTTCACAATAAATTTCAAAAAAATCCACTCCGACTCCATCTCAGGATCACATCTTCTTAGGGTGCAGGTTCGAGACAGAACCTTGTCTGCAGGCAGGAAAACCATCATCAGATCTCTCTCTTATATCCTTCACGGAAAGCCTTCTGCCTCTTCCTTCTATCCTGGCCATGGAATTTCTGAGACTTCTCGGATTCATGGCTTCCACAATTCCCATGCTGCCTTTGGCAAAGCTTCATATGAGGAAATTTCAATGGTTTCTAAAGACAACCTGGTCTCAACATGCTCACCCTTTACTTGTCCTAGTTCCTCTCCTCCCCTGCTTGAAAACAGAGCTCCACTGGTGGATTCAACAACCGTCTCTGTACCTACCATAAATGTAGATGTTCGAGTGCTAATACAGCTGCAGTCATAACAGATGGGTTCTCCTGCCGTCAGGCGGGTCCTCGGTCGGCCGAATTCCAAAGTCTAGGTCCAGTGTCGGTTGTCATCGCTTTCTTTCCTGACGTCAGTACGACAGGGGTACATAAGACACAGCCAACGCCATTTTCTTCAGTCTTTCTTGCCCCAGATGTCAGGTGCCCCCAGAAGGAAGGCAATATATATATAAAAAAAAAAAAAATATATATATATATATATATATATATAACATAATCATGCATTGCAATATAATCAAAAACCAGTAGTTGCAAGCAAATACATCATAGAAGGATAACCCAATCAAGTTGTAAGATGAGGAGTTAGCCACTAGGTTTGTACCCAGAGGGGAAGGAGGGAGGGAAA
Organism: Protopterus annectens; assembly: GCF_019279795.1. Classification (NCBI taxonomy): domain Eukaryota; kingdom Metazoa; phylum Chordata; order Ceratodontiformes; family Protopteridae; genus Protopterus; species Protopterus annectens. Next base: position 355,451,456 of record NC_056725.1, read on the forward strand.
CCTGGACTGCAGCTGTATTTGCACTCGAACATCTACATTTATGGTAGGTACAAAACTGTACTATGTTCATCGTGCATACAGCTGCAGTCATAACAGATGGGTAGAATCCCAAAGCTACGCACAGGGTGGTAGGCACTAGGTGGAACTGGGAGGAGCCAGAATGCCCTGCAACACAGCAGTGGCAAAGCCTGCTCTAGTTTTGGAGTATAAAGGTAGGTGGTAGTGTTTAGTGAAGGTATGCACAGAACTCCAAGTGGCTGCCTCCAAAATATCTTTAGTAGGGACTCCTCTGAGGAAAGCTGCAGTGGTAGCTGTGGCCCTTGTGGAGTGGGATCTGATGCCTGCAGGTACAGATTTACCATGAAAGGAGTAACAAAACCGTATGCAGTGGCCTATCCATTTTGAAATTGTCTGTTTGGAAATTGGCTTCCCTTGAGCTCCTACAGCATAGGACACAAAGAGTTGTTCTGATTTCCTGAAAGGCTTTGTTCTGTCCAAATAGTAACGTAGATGTCTAAGGAATGTAGCAGCTTTCCCCTTTGTTTTGAGGATTGGGGTAAAAGGTAGGTAAGTGTATGGCCTGATTTAAAGCTACCCTGGATACTACCTTAGGCATAAATGACGGGTTGGTTCGTAGGGAAACCCTGTCCTGATGGAAGATGAAAAAGGGCTGCACAGCCATGAGGGCTTGTAGTTCCGAAACCCTACGAGATGAGGTAATGGCCAGAAGGAAAGCTGTTTTCCAGGACAAATATTGCAAATCTGTTGAGGCAGCTGGTTCAAAGGGAGGCAAAGTTAATTTTTCTAGAATGTAATTAAGATCCCAGGCTGGTATTGGTTGTTTCCTTGGAGGTCTTATATTCTTAGCCCCTCTGAGGAACTGTCTTAAGAGTGGGTGAGAGAATAAAGCTGGATCAGTGTTGTATTCTGCAGAAATGGCTGAGGCATGGATTTTGATGGAGGAAAATGAAAGTCCACTGTTCAACAGCTCAGCTAGATACTGTAATATCTGAGGCAAATTCAGTTTTCTAGGATCCTGGCCTTTTTTCTCATTCCAAGCGCAAAACCGTTTCCATTTTGCGGAGTAAGCCTTTCTAGTAGATGGCCTTCTGGCCTCCAAAATGACATCCTGCACCTCCTTGGAGAGTAGGGTCTGTTGTGGTGTTAAGGAATTTTCCATGCAGCCAGATTGAGTGTTTTCAGCTGACTGTGAAGAGTTTTGCAGCTGTGCTGAGTCAGTAGAAGAGGCATTAGAGGTAGGGTCCAGGGAGGAGAATGTGTTAGGGTCCAGGGAGGAGAATGTGTTAGGCTCCTCAGGAGTGGGTACCAGTGTTGTCTTGGCCAGTCTGGAGCAATCAGTATCATCTTCGGTCTGGCTGCTCTTGCTTTCAAGAGCACCTTGGGCAGAAGAGGCAAAGGTGGGAAGGCGTAAACTGTCCGTGCTGCCCAACTGAAAGAAAGGGCGTCCACTCTCCAGGCCTTTGGATGGAATGTCCTTGAGCAGAATTTTGTCAATTGATTCCTGTGGGAGGCAAAGAGATCTATGTCTGGCCTTCCCCACGCTTGGATTATATTTGTAAACACTTGAGGATGTAACTTCCATTCGTGCGCGTCTGTCATATTTCTGCTTAGATTGTCTGCCAGCGTGTTTTCCAACCCTGGCAGGTACTGTGCTTGAAGTTCGATTTGCCATTCCAGAGCCAAGTTCCAAAGTGACATGGCCAGCCTGCACAGGGGGTATGAATGTGTTCCTCCTTGTTTGTTTATGTACCACATTACTGTGGTGTTGTCTGTTCTTATCAATAATTGCCCTGGATGCAGGAGATCCTTGAAAGCTGTAATTGCATTTACCACTGCTAGCATTTCCTTTTGATTGATGTGAAGGTGCTTTTCCTTTTGGGACCATTTGCCCTGAATGCACCTGTCTGTCATGTGTGCCCCCCAGGCGTAGTCCGAGGCGTCTGTTGTGATGACTTGATTTGCTTGAGGCTTGCAGAATGGTAGACCTGTGTTTGTTTGGCATGCTTGGGCCCACCATAGAAATTCCTTTTGCAAACATGGGATTAGTGGTATTATTGTTTCCAAACTGTGGCTGTGTTGAGACCATAGGTTTTTTAGGTACCATTGAAGTTTCCTCATATGCAACTTTGCACATGGGATTAGAAGAATGCAAGATGCCATGAAGCCCAGAGCCTGCAGGATTTTCCTTGCAGTTAGCCTGGTACAATTTGCTAGTATTTTGAAGTACTGAGTTAATTGCCCCTGTTTTTCTGGCGCAAGGTAGGCCATCTGGGTGTTTGTGTCCAAGTTGGCACCCAGGAAAATTATTTTCTGAGATGGTGTTAGCCTGGATTTGTCTTTGTTGACTGTGTATCCCAGAGATTTCAATAACCGTGTTACATAAGCCAGATGTTCCAGAAGTATGTGTTTGCTGTCCGCTTGGATCAGGCAGTCGTCCAAATAAGGGTAAATTTGTATCCCTTGAAGTATGCAGTAGGCAATTACTGATGCCACGCATTTCGTGAATACTCTGGGCGCAGTAGATAAGCCAAAGGGCAATGCAGAGAATTGATAGTGGATTGAACCTGCAAGAAATCTGCGGTATCTTCTGCAGCTTTGTCTGATTGGGACATGCAGGTATGCCTCCTTGAGGTCCAATGTTACCAGCCAAGACTCCTTGCCCAGCATGGGAAGAAGCTGCTGTAAGGTGAGCATCTTGAATTTTGGTACAAGTAAAAATGTGTTTAGGATGGATAAGTCCAAAATGGGTCTCCAATCGGTTCCCTTCCTTGGTACCAGGAATAGTCTGGAATAAAAACCTTGACCTTGTTCGTGAGTAGGTACCTCTTGAATAGCTTTCATGTTCATGAGCTTTGAAATTTGTATTTGAGCCTCTGCCCTTTGATTGTGTGGCAGGTTCGGCATGCCTTTCATTTTTGGAAGAGTGTGAAAATGAAATCTGTAGCCTCTGTTTATAATGTCCAGGATCCATTTGTCTGTTGTGATAATATGCCAATTTTTTGAAAATGCCAGCTTTCCTCCCAAGGGTGCTGCCAGCTGAGACTTGCTTGGCATGCAAAGGGGAAAGTCATTGGGTTTGTTTCCTGTATTGTTGTGCACTGTCTTCGCCACCAGTTTTTTGAAGACTAATTTCTGCTAAAATGTGGTGGTTGTACCTGTAGAAAAGCTTTGACAGTTTGCATTTAGCTTTTTCTTCCATTTTCTGTAGTATCTCCTCAGCACTAGTACCAAATAATACATCCTTTTGTAAAGGAGCATCTAGTAGTTTAGCTTTAACATGATCAGGCAAGGTTTGTTCCCTAAGCCAGGCATGTCTACGAATGACTGATCCTGTAACAGCAGCTCTACTTGAGGCCTCTAGAGCATCATAGCCACATTGTAAGGTGTGTTTACCCACTTGTTCTGCACTATGCATCATATCCTGCAACTCCTTCAAATCTGGTTGTTCAGGTTGTGACATTTTATTCCTTAATTGTGATAACAGAAACTGCTGATATTTAAGCATATGGAAATGACAATTTAAGGCCCTCATGGCTAGGGTGGCCGAGGTATATACCTTTTTTCCCCACCTTTCTAAGGATCTAGACTCTCTTTCGGAAGGTAATGGATTCTTAGCAGTAGAGGCCTTCATTCCCTTGGGGCCTTGAGAAAAGGTTTCATGGTCAGCATTATGGCTTTTGTAAAGAAATTGGTGTGAGTTAGGAACTCTGTAGTACCTATCAGGTTGGACTGGGGCAGGAGGCAGGGAATCCGGATTAAGGCAAGCCTCCGAGTAAACATCATCAAGTATGTCCAAGACAGGAGGAATCGCCAGAGGTCTGTGCTGAGGTAGCAAAAGAAATTCCCTAAGTCTTTTCTTGGAATCTGAAAAATCTTGGCCTTCCCAATGGAAGTGTTCCCTCAAGGTATGCAAGGTTTCCCCGAAAGAGAAATCCTCTGGGGGAGATACAGAAGGAATGGACTGCTCTGCATCAGAATCTTCAAAAGGGGAGTATGAGTGTTCCTCTTCATCAGAATGTTCTGAAATAATGGAGCCCTGGTCAGATGAGGGAGAATCTTCCTCCACTCTGGGTCTCTTGTCCGGAGGGGGGTTGGGAACCCCTGATAAGAGTAATTAAATCCTCAGCCATTTTGAGCATCTGCTTTTTAGGCATGGGACCTGGAGATGGGCCCTGTGCAACAGGCCTCTTGGGATGCATGGCTGATTTGGACTTAGTAAAGGCCTTTATGGAAAAGGAAGATGAGGGTCTGAAGACACCATGGGTGGAAGTGGACCTGTCCACATTAAGAGGCTCAACACTCACAGTGGCTTCGGTAGCTGTAGTCAGGGTATGGGCCGAGGCACCTGCGGTCTCGGTTACAGAAGACACCGCCAGAGAAGTGTCGTCGGTAGTCAGGGGCTGCGTAGGCGCCTCGCTGAGAACCGGACCACGTGTAGTCGGTTTTTGGCGTGGTGTCGGTGGAGATAGAGGTCCTTGCGTTTTTTGGACAAAACGGTAGTCGGAGTCTGACTACATTTTATAATCAAAAGCTTTACCAAAAAAGTGCTGGGCGAACTCCGCCTGACGCTTAATAGTGCGTTTATTGAAAGTAGCACAAAAGCGACAGCCCGAGACGTCGTGGTCTGGGCCTAAACAAGGTATACAGAGGGAATGGAAATCCTTATGCGGTATTTGCTTCCCACAAGAAATACAATTGTTAACTTTGTCTGACATCGGTCTGAGGCAAGAAAAGTTTCCCCAACGGGGTACTTAGCTTTAAAGAAGCCTTCGGTTTCCAAATTTTCGTAATTTCAGGAGCTGGCCGACCAGCACTTGCGAACTGCTTCTGCTTCGGGCACCGCGCAGCAAAAAAGACTGAAGAAAATGGCGTCGGCTGTTATGACTGCAGCTGTATGCACGATGAACATCTAGGCCTTCCTCTTCTCTTACCCCAGCCTTCTCAACAGATATTCACAGATGCCTCAAACATAGGCCTGGGAGGGGCAAACTTTTCTTTCAGGAAGGTTCAGGGTCTTTGGTCTCCACCTCAGCAGAGGGAGAACATCAACATCTGAAGGATGAGGGCTCTGAGTCTAGCCATAAAAATCTTCCACCCTCTTTTCCTACAAGATCCCCTGAAGATTTTGTTTTCTTAATATACAGACAATACCACACTGTTTTATGGTACATAAACAAGCAGGGGACATGCACACACATACACCAAATCTTACCTTCTTTGCAGGTTAGCCCTCAAGGCATGGGAATTAGCTGTCCAGTACAAAGTAACCCTTCATTCTGTTTACCTACCCACGGATCAACACTCTATGACTGACGCATTAAGCAGATCCATGACACAATTCCAAGAATGGATGCTTCACAGGGATCTGTTCCTGGATCTAGTTCCACATCTGGACAACTTTGCCTCCCCTTAAAATAGACTACTACTTCTCTTTTCTGCCAGGGTCCTGCATCCTATGGCCTAGAAGGTGGACGCTATATATTTCTCATGGAAGGGGATGTTTCTTTATGCATCCCCCCTTCCCTCCAATTCAAAAAGTCTTGCTGAAAATTCAGCAGGACATAACACAAATCTTGGCAACTCCCTTTTGGCCAAGACAGCACTGGTTCCCTCCTTCTGCAATTAGCCAAGGGCCACCACCACAAGCTGCCTCACTGGTTGGAGTTGCTCACACAAGACAAGGGATCCTTGATTCATCCACATCTGTCAACACTACAACTGACCTTGTGGGTGATCAATTTTTGATCCCTTTCAGGCACCTTTTTCTCAGGATGTGCTTAGGGTTTTGCAGGAGGCCAGGAAACCCAATACTAGGAAATCTTACATTTCCAAATGGAAAAGACTTTCTATCTGGTGCCTCAAAAGATGTCTAGATACACTATCCGTGAACATTCCTATTGTGCTTTCTTGTGTGAATTGCTTAACAGTGGCCTGTCATACTACTCAGTGAAAGTCCACTGTTCTGCTCTTTCTGCTCATCTGCCATTAACACCTCCTTCAGCCTCCAGATTGGAGGTTAAACTTTTTCTTAAAGGTGTCCTCCACATCACACCTCCCAGGAAACCAGTGCCACCTCCTTGGGATCTTAACTATATGCTAACTCTGGTTCCATTTGAGCCTGCAGTCTTGGCTCCATGGATGTTTTGCACTTAGAAAACAGTCCTCCTGGCTTCTGCTAGGAAGGATTCTGAGATTCAGGCCTCGATGCCATCCCTTCCTTTCTTGGGTTTCCACAAGGATGGAGTGTCTGAAAAAAGAACAGATGGGTGAAATCTTACCATAACCATAGATGTCCTCCTCTTCTATGTTGCAGTATTCTTACTGTGGAATCCTTCGCCTAAGGTGACAGGAACGTCGGCGCCAATAAAACGCTTTCAGCCTGGTTGCTGTTGGTGTGTGGGACGTCACACGGAGGACCATAAACCAGAGACCTTAAATATGATGTTTGCAAGCACAGACCTCAGAACTAACTGCCCAGTTGGACAGCAGCCTAAGAGATGCCAAAAGATGTCCTCCAGACTGGTGGAATGCCACAGACTGTCCAAAAATTACCCTAGTGCCGGTAGGGGCTTTATGTAGGCCCCACAGACCTGTGTTTATATAAGTAGGGGGTCAGGAGGGAGGGAAGGAATACTGCAACAGGGAAGTGGAAGACCTCTATGGTTATGGTTAGATTTTACACAACTACTCTATGTCCTTCTATTCTCAAGCTGCAGTATTCTTATTGTGGGAGAGTACCACAGCTCATAAAGAAGGAAAGGTGGAGGTAGAGGTAGCAGATTCCAGAAATCCTTGCAAAACCTGCTCTGGAGATTTGGTCCAGTTTGTAATGTTTGGTGAAGGTATGTACAGTGGACCAGGTAGCTGCCTAAGGATGGCAGCAGTGTCTAGGCCTTTGAAGAAGGCTTTGGAGGAAGCAAAATCTCCAGCAGAATGAACACTGATCCTGATTCAGGTCTTTTCCGTAGTATAAGAAGCATAAACAAATAGTTTTCTTGATCTAACAGGAAATGGTCTGTTTGGAGACTGCCTTGCCCAGGGCTCTGGGATGGAAGGAAACAAAGTTGATTTGATTTTCTGATGGACTTGGTTTTGTCCAGATACAATCTTAATTGTCTGTGAACATCCAGGCAGTGTTGTATCCTCCAACTGTCATTCTGGGGAGAGGAGAAGGTAGGTAAGCAAATGGACTGATTTAATGACAGCTCGTTGATCACTTTGGACGTGAAGGAGGGGTTGGTGCACAGGGTCACCCTGACTTTATGGAAGATACTGTAAGGAAGGCATGCCATGAGTGCCTGTAACTCTGAGACCCTTCTTGCTGAAGCAAGGGCTACCAGCAAAACTGTTTTCCATGTGCACACCTGCAGGGATGCAGAAGTGGCTGGTTCAAATGGAGCCAGGATAAGCTTCTCCAGGATATAATTTAGGTCCCATGGTGGTGGGGTAGGCTTTCTGGATGGTCTTGTGTGTAAGACCCCTTTTAAGAACAATTTTACATCCAACCTAGAGAGTAAAGGAGGTTCCAGGGGTAGGCAGGCAAAGATAGCAGAAAGGTGCACTTTCAATGAAAAGTATGAAAGGTCTGCTTTAATCAGCTCACAAACATAAGCTAAGACTAAAGGGACATCCACTAGAAGGGAGTCCTTATGTCTTTGGAGACAACATTTGGAGAATCTTTCCCATTTAGAAATGTAGGATTTTTTGCATTAGGTTTCCTGGCCTCTGCAGGATAGAGAGCATGTCCTCTGTGTAGCAGTGTCTGAAGGGTACTAGAAGTTTATCAAGCAGAGAGTTAGGTTCAGCATCTCTAGGTGTGGATAAATGGATGGATAAGAGTTCCCTTCTGTTCTGTAAGTCCACCTTGTGAGGTAACTTGTGGTGACTGCCCTTGGCAAGGGACTGTAGAAGGGAGAGCCAGTGCTGCCTTGGCCAGTAGGGAGTCACCAGCAAAATTTTTGGCACATCTCTCCTGATATTCATGAGGACTTTCAGAATGAGAGGGAAGGGTGGAAACACATACAGAAATCGTCCCTTCCATGAGATGGTGAAGGCATCCACTCTCCAAGGTAGGGGAGACTGGCGTTTGGTACAGAATTCTCAGTCGTCTGCTCTGGGGGGAGGCAAACAGATCTATATGTGGTGTACCCCATCGGTAGACAATGTCTTGGAAAACTTCCCTGTGTAACATCCACTTGTGATGTAGACAGAATGATCTGCTTAGAGCATCTGCCTGATGGTTGTCCTGGGAAGGGATGTATGTTGCCTGTAGAGATAAGTTGTTCTGTGAGGCTAATTCCCAAATTTGCACTGCCTGCCTGCATAGAAAGTAGGACCTGGTCTCCCGTTTGTTGATGTACCGTGTGACAGTGGCATTGTCTGTGATGATTAGCAGAGGGCCTGGCTCAAGTATAGGGAGGAAAGCCTTCAGGGCTAAAATAACCACCGTCATTTCCCTGACAGTGATATGTTTCCTCAGGAGGGATGGCTGCCAAGGTGCTTGTACCCAGATTCCCTTCATGGTAACCCCTCAGCCCAGAACAAAGGCATGTGTGTGCATATGTTGAGCTGGTGTGGGGGATAGGAGGGGTAGTCCTGGATTCCTCAGGTGGTGGATACAACAAGTTTAAAGTTCTGTTTGTAGACGAAGTAGGAAGGGTATTTGGAAGTCTAGAGGATGGCTGTGCTGGGACCACACACTCTTTAGATAACACTGCAGCTTCCTCCTGTGTATCCTGGCTAGGGGAAGCATAAGGAATGTGGTTGCCATCAGACCCAGAAGGTGGACAAACTGTCTTGCTGACAGCTGGTCTATCTGGAGGAGGTCCTGGAAATGGTTCATCAGGGAGGCAACTTTGTCTTGGGGGTAAAAATGCTTTCATAAGGTCTGTCCGAATCCTGCAACTCAGGAAGACCTTGTCTTGTTCTGGGGATAGGGATGACTTGGGGAGGTTCAGTGTGAAACCTAGTCTCTGACGTAGGGACAGAGAACTAGAGATGATTTTTGAGGGTCTCTTCTTTTTTCTGCAAGAATTAGAATATCGTCTAGGTAGGGATAGATCTGTATGCCCTTTGTCCTCTAGAAGGCTATGGAGGGAGCTAGGCATTTGATGAAAACCCTTGGTACAGTGGACAAACCAAAGGGCAAGGCAGTAAACTGAAAATGAGAGCAAGGCCCAGCAAAGCCTAAGAATTTCTTGTGGTTTAGGTGTATAGGGATGTGGAGGTAAGCTTCAGGCTCCTCCTCGGCAAGAGAGACTGATGTAATGGCGCCGGCTGCCTGTTTTTAAACCCCTGACAACCTGACGTCATGAAAGAAGCAACTGCATCCATCGCAGAAATACTAAGATTCTGGTATTCAGGCCGACTGAGGGCTACCTGCAGGCAGATAACCAAAGTGTGATGACTGCAACAGTGAAACAAGAAGAACATCAGCATTCTGAAAGAGGGAACTTTTAGAAAAAGACTTGGAACAGACAAGTCCAGGATTGGTCTCCATAGTCCATCCTTTTTTGGGACATGGAAAAGTCAGTAAAAAACCTTTTCCCTCTTGTCCTGATGGGACAGGGTTCTATGGTGCCTTGTGCCTCTAGATCCTGGATAATGTGGGAAATCAGGTGAAGCTGATTCTTGGGTGGAAAAGGAATGTCCTGTGGGGTGGAGGTCTTTCCTGCTAGGACAGGAAATATCCTTTTTCCATTACTGCCAGCACAGAGCAGTCCATAGTGATTTATTTCGAAAGGGGCAGACAGTGAGAGACGGGAAGACAGGGGGAGATAGGCAAGGCAGTCAAGCATTGTTGCCATTATTTCTATCCTGAAAGGACCATCTTTGGGCTGGCTGAGAAGAGGTAGTCCTAGAAGAGGATTGCCTCCTAGTCCCTTTCCTATGCCTGGTAGAAGGGGTGGTCGTGGAGGGGGCCCTTCTGACATAGGATGTTTTGGCAGGGTAATTTCTATAGTACTTAGGTATAGGAGATACCAGCAGGTGTTTAATATCTTGTAGCTCTTTGCTCTCTCCCGTAGGTGTTTAAAATGTTCTGCAGCCTACTTACCAAACAGAAGGTTATGGTCAAGAGGAGCATCTAAGATTTTGGACTTAAAATCTTCTGCCAGTGGCTGTGGCCTAAGCCAGGAGCATCTTTGCAGAACTGATGCAGTTGTAGCTGATCTAAAAGAGGCCTCTGAAGCATCATAACTGCATCTAATTGAGTGCCTGGCCACCTAGGATATCAGGAATAGTTTAGATGCTACTTCAGTTTTGTTAGGAGACTCCGACAGGGAGTTGAGTAGTGTAGAGGAATGGGATACCAAGTCCAAGGCATATGTCACCATATGGGTTTGGCAGTTAATTATTTGGCAGTTAATTACCCTGAAGGCCAGGCTGGAAGAGGTGCAAGTCTTCTTGCCCAGCCTATCCATAATTTTACTGTCTACATCTGAAGGTGAGAGATGAAAAATGGAGCAGTCTATATGGTCTATCTGGGGCCACTGCTATAACAGCAGCGTACGCCAAGGGGGGGGTGTTACTAGGAATGTGTGGTCATCAGGCACCTTTTAGAAAAGGTCTGGTCTCTTTGGAGTAGGTGGCCAAGAGTCAGGGTTCTTAGAGCAAGAAGCATTTGCATCAAGGTATGCAGGGATCACTGCAGGGATGGCAGATGGGGAGGGTGATTCAACATGCAACACCACAAAATATCTTTGAGTTTGTCATTTGGGAAACATCCCATTTGAAATATTCTTTCATCTCGGTGATAGTTTCACCAAATGTTATGTCCTCTGTAGGGGAATCGGTTTCAGTAGAATCCTCATCTGGAGAATAATATTCCAGGGGGGAGGCTATTTGGGATGAGTAGGTGATAGATGCCTCAGAGCAAGAGGAGAGGGCCTCTTCTTCTTCTTCCTGGTGAATGGAGAGAAGGAGTGAGGTAAGAGAAGCAGGCCTAGGGCTGAACACTGGAATAGAGGGGGCTGGGGAGGTGGGTAGGCCTAAGGGCCATGAAGGCCTGTATCAGGGACGGAGTAAAAAACTGCCACTCTGGTTGTCCTTCAGGAGGAGTACACAAATGTTTAGTTTTTTCCATCTTTTTAAAGGAGTAGTTTTGGGAGACACTGTAGGCCTCGATTCTGGGGCCTTGCCATAAGAAGGAGACTCTGATTCCAGAGATCCATAACAGCGTCCGGTGGAACCTGGTTCCCCCTCGACTTCGGAAATAACCAACGCCCGAGATATCTCCGCAGACATGTCAGTCGACGCTTCGGAAATGGCTTCCTCAAGGGAAGCTGTAGAAGCAGACTGCTCTAGCATATGTCCCTCAACCCCTATATCGGCGGTTGGTGGGGCATCTTGACGACAGAGAGGCAGTGTTAATAAAATATAAAACTCTGGCCTTTTTCTTTGGTGGCTCCATCGGGTCGGCCGATATTGGATCCATCCTAAGGGCTAGCTTCTTAAGCCTCTGATTACATGGGTACAGATTAAGGGCAGCCAGACGGATTACAAAAGTTTTAGGGACAAAGGACTGGCAGATGGAACAGGAGGTACGGTCGCGTTCCCGACCTAGACAAAAGGCGCAACAGTCATGGGTATCCTTATGCGGAATCTGATGCCTGCGTCTGCATTTACCTTTCTTAGCAGACATCATCTATTGTAAAACCAGCAAACCAAGCTCAAGCAATTAATGTAAGTAAGAAATCCCCAACAGGTACTTAGCTTTAGATATCTTGATAGAGAGGAGTGATGCGATCGATCTGACGTTCGACAGCAGCAGAAAAGTTCTGAGGTCTGTGTGCGCAGACATCACATTTAAGGTCCCTGGTTTATGGCCCTACGTGTGACGTCCCATGCACCAACAGCAATGAGGCTGAAAGCTTTTGTATAGGAGCCGTCGTTCGGGTCGCCTGAAGCAGAGAATCCCACAATAAGAATACTGCAACATGAGAATAGCAGGACATCTAGTCCATCTTTCATGCCTAAAGTGCTGAATGACTTGTTTCTTAATCACTCTATCCAACCGCCCACCTTTTTCCCTTCTCCTCAGTCCTCTAGTGAGATGAAATTGCATACCTTAGATGTACACAAGCAACTCAGATTTTACTTTGACAAGACAAAAGCTGTAAGGAAGTCAGATCAGCTCTCTGTGTCGTTTCATCCCAGGGCTCTGGGTTTACCTGTTTCTGAACAAACCCTTTCATCTTGGACTTCTAAGGCTACTACATTACATTTTGTAATGTTTTTCATGGAAAATCACTGCCTTCTTCAGACAGAGCTCATTCCACCATACAGACCAGTTGCTTCGTCAGAGGCTTTCTTTAAAGCCCTGGACAATAATTCAATTTTGAAGGCAACTACTTGGTCTTCAGTCCATAACTTTACCAAACATTACAAGTTGGACACTATCGCTCGGTCCAGGGCAGGTTTTGCTACAGCTGTTCTGCATGGATTTGTAGAGAATTCTTCCTCACATTCTTCTCCTCCTCCTCCTCCCTAGGTTCCCACTAAGCTTTAGCACTATCCCATGTGTAAAGAACACTGCAACACTGAATAAAAGGACATAGAATAGTTGTGTAAAATCTTATCATAACCACAGATGTTCTTCTTTCCTATGTTGCAGTATTCTGTCCCTCCCGCCTTCTCCCTGCAACTTGTCCCTTTCAAGGATGACTCCTTTTATACCTTAGGACTGTTCTTCATGGAGCCTCCTTGTTTTGAGGATGGTACAGGTGGATGTCCTTTTATGGCTGATGCTGTCAGAGCCTACGTGCAATGTCCCATGCACTGGCAGCAGTGGCTATAAGCTTTTGTATACAGGCCGGACGTTGGGTATTTGGTCGGAAGACAACCCCATGTGCAAACAATACTGCAACACAGAAGAAAAGGGCACCTATGGTTATGGTAAGATTTTACACAACTCTACTTTCGGAACTAAAAATATCTATTTTCACCTTATCTTTGATTTCAGAACTATTCTAATACCTCAAAATAACTGATTTGCTTCTTAAAAATTTTACTATGCTTTTTTGCAAAATGACTGCCAGTATGGCTTGACATATCAATGTCAAAGTTTTTCTTGAAGCCTCTTTCCTATAATCCATTTCAAGTCTGCTTTATACGAGTCATGCTAGACATAAATTGTGGTGCATACCCATGCCACTGACACAACAGGATTAGTGCCAATCACTGTTTTCTTGTACAACTTCTGTAACAGGACAACTTTTTATTTCATGAAAGGCCCATACCAGTCTCTCTCACGTCTTGTTTTACAGTATACTAAGGAGTCAAAACAGCTGCAACCAAAAAATGAAGCTAAATTGAAGGCCTTTGTTCAAAGTATCTTTTTGTAGCCCAAGAAGTACTGAAATCCCCACCCCCCCCAACACACACACTTTTCCTTAATCTGCCAAAACTGTCACTGCTCTGAAGGATCCTTGCAGTTTCATGTATAAGTGACACATGCAACTGAAAAAGAATTTGAAAGTAATTATGTTCCCTAGTGCCAGCAGGGGAAAGATTAATCTGATGTTGTCAATTTTCATTTTATCCTTGAAATGTGGGATCAGTTCCAGCACTCGGAACTGACTCTGCCGTTACTACAGCTCGTGCCAACCAAAATCTATCAGGGTTCATGTCTACCCATAATGCCTTTCTCCCAATCACCTCAGATCTTATCTGCCGCTTTTCCGGCCAGACACATTCACCAGAGCTCTCGAACTTAGTTTCACTTTTTGAATAATTTGCCCCTCTACCTTTTTAATTTCTTCTCCGTGTGTGTATTCCCATTCCACACACTCAGGTGTATTCTCTGCTATCATTGCTGATCGCTTTTTCCCCCCCATACACTTGTGTACTTCTTAACTATCACTGCCGAGTTTCTTTTTTCCTTCCTTCTTGTTTTTCACTTTAAAGAAAAAATAAGTTGCGT
>NC_056725.1:355522975-355637975 GCF_019279795.1 Protopterus annectens
AAAAGGGGAAAGGCCTTGTTCTGTGAAAAAAGGAGGGGGCAGGAGGATAAAATTTCCCTTTATTCTGAGGATTAGGAAAAAAGGTTGGTAAATGGAAAGATTGGTTTAAAGCCACACTGGATACCACCTTGGGCATAAATGATGGGTTAGTCCTGAGGGAAACCCTGACCGTATGGAAGATGACAAAGGGTTCCACCGCCATAAGGGCTTGAACTCAGGACACTCTTCTTGCTGAAGCGATGGCTAGAAGTAAGTCTGTTTTCAAAGACAGGAATTTTAACTCTGTTGTAGCAGCAGACTAAAAAGGGGGAAGCACGAGTTGTCTAGTACACAGTTAATGTCCCAGGCAGGAGTGGAAGCTCTCCTTGGGGGTCTCAAACTGTTAGCTCCTCTCAGGAACTGTTTGATCAGAGGGTGAGAGAAGAGGGGTGGCACAGTATTGTAAAGAGCCGAGATGGCAGAGGCATGAATCTTAACAGATGAAAAGGCTAGGCCTTTGTGGAGCAGCTCTGCTAGATAACCTAGGATTTGAATTAAGGTGGGCACGGCTGTGTCCTTTCCCCGAGACTGGCTCCAAGAAAGTATAGTTGTGTACACTTACCATAAATGTAGATGTTAGAGTGTATTCACTGTTGCAGTCATTACATTTGGAGGTTATCTGTTTGCAGTAGCCTTCAGTCGGCCTGAATAATTAAGTCTTGGGTCCTGCATCGGTTGCTGTCCCTTCCTCCATGTCGTCAGGTCGTCAGGGGTATAAAACATGCAGCTGACGCCATTACATCAGTTTTTCTTGCCCCAGATGTCAGGTGCCTCCTTAATGGGAAGATATTAAATCTATAAATACAAGGATATACCTCCAACAAAAAAGCAAATACACCAAAAAGCTTTTTGAGCATAGTAAATGAGAGTAGAGGTATAGTCAAAAGAAGAAAGGGGACTGGAGGGAGGGTAACCAGGACTGCAACAGTGAATACACTCGAACATCTACATTTATGTTACGTGTAAATAACTGTATTATGCTCTTCGTGTTTCACTGTTGCAGTCATTACATTTGGGTATATTGGAGGAGGAATTTAAATAGATGTAGGACCAGCTATAAGGCCCTGCAAGACTGCAGTGGCAAAACCAGCTCAGGATTTAGAGAAAATTGGCAAATGATGATGCTTGGTGAAAGTATGTACAGAACTCCAGATAGCAGCTTCTAGGATGTCCCTAGTAGGGACGCCCCTGAGAAAGGCTGTAGACGTAGATGCATCCCTGGTTGAATGGGGTCTGATGCCCTGTGGGATACGTTTTCCATGGTGCTTGTAGCAGAAATGAATGCAGTGGCCTATCCATTTTGAAATGGTTTGCTCTGAAACAGCTTTCTCCTCTGCCCCTGCAGCAAATGCCACCAGCACTTATTCAAATTTCCTTTGAGGTTTAGTCCTGTCCAGGTAGAATCTAAGTTGTCTGTGCACATCTAGGGAGTGCAGTATCCGTTTCCCTTTGTTCTGTCGGTTAGGAAAGAAGGTAGGCAAATGAATGAACTGATTAAGAGCCACACTGGATACCACCTTGGGCATGAAGGAGGAATTGGTTCTGAGGGACACCCTGTCTACATGAAAAATGATGAAAGGCTCCACTACCATAAGGGCCTGTAATTCAGATACCCTTCTTGCTGAAGTGATTGCTAAAAGGAAAGCCGTTTTCCAAGAAAGGAATTTTAAATCTGCAATAGCAGCTGGCTCGAAAGGAGGAAGAGGGAGTTTCTCCAAGACAAAGTTAAGGTCCCAAGCTGGAGTAGGAGCTCTCCTGGGTGGCCTTAAATTTTTGACCCCTCTGAGAAACTGCTTGAGCAGAGGGTGCGAGAAGAGGGGAGGCTCTGTGCTATAATGAGCTGAAATGGCTGAGGCATGAATTTTGATGGAGGAAAAGGACAAGCCCTTATGAAGCATTTCAGTCAAGTATTGTAGAATCTGAGGTAAATTGGGCACTGCTGCGCTCATCCCTTGAGACTGGTTCCAGGCTCAAAATCTTTTCCATTTTGCAGCATAACATTTTCTAGTACTAGGCCTCCTTGCATCTAAAATGATATTCATCACTGATTTACTGAGGGATGGTAAAGGAGAGATTAGGTAATTAGCCAGGCTGCTAGGTTCAGGGTTTGCAGCTGAGGGTGCAGGGCCTGGTTCTCCTGCTGAGACAACAGGGAATGAGTCTGAGGCAGGTCAGGGCCAAACGTGACACTGCACAAGAGGGGGTACAAGTGTTGGCGTGGCCAGTCCGGTGAAATTAAAATCGCCCTTGGCTCGTCCTGTTTGAACTTCAGTAATACCTTGGAGAATAGAGGTAGAGGAGGAAAGGCATAATCGGGTAGGTTTTCCCAGCTGAAGGATAGAGCATCCACTTTCCAAGCTAGTTTGTGGGGAATCCTTGTGCAAAATTTGTCCAATTGATGGTTCTGGGGGGAAGCAAACAGGTCTATATCTGGGCTCCCCCATTTGCTTGTCAACATGTTGAAAATCCTTGGTTCCAGTTTCCACTCGTGTGGGTCCATGAGGTTTCTGCTTAGTCCGTCTGCCAGTGTATTTAGTTTTCCTGGCAGGAATTGAGCTTGTAGATTCACTTGGTGGCTCAAGGCTGTGTTCCACAATGCTATGGCTAGTCTGCAGAGGGGGTAAGATTGTGTACCTCCCTGCTTGTTTATGTACCACATGACAGTGGTGTTGTCCATTTTTACCATAAGTTGTCCTGGAAGAATGTGGTCCTTGAAGGCTGTCAGAGCATTCTGTACAGCTAACATTTCCTTTTGATTTATGTGCAGATGCATTTGACTTGAGTTCCATTTGCCCTGAATGCACTTCCCTGCCAGGTGAGACCCCATACATAGTCTGATGCATCTGTTAAGGTTTGGGCGGCAAGGGGTAGTGTGAATGGTAGTCCCCTGTTTTGGTGGCAGCCTTCTGCCCACCAAAGGAACTCTAGGCGTAGGCAAGGTATGATAGGATTCACTGCTTCTAGATCCTGTGAATGTTGACACCATAGGCTTTTGAGATGCCATTGTAGTTTCCTCATATGCAGTCTTGCATATGGAATTAGAAGGATGCAGGAGGCCATGAACCCCAAGGCTTGCAGTATTTGCCTTGTAGATAACTGGGTTTTTGTGGCTTGTTTGAAGTAGGTTGTCAAATGAATCCGTTTCTCTGGCGTGAGGAAAGCCACCTGGGAATTTGTATTCAAGCTTGCTCCCAGGGATACAATTTGTTGACAGGGTACCAGGTGTGACTTCTTTTCGTTTATGGTGTACCCCAGATATGTCAGTTCCCTTTGAATAATGGGCAGATCATTCAAAAGTATGTCATGGCTTTCTTCCTGAATTAGACAACCATCCAGGTATGGGTATATTTGAATATTTCTTTGCCTGCAAAATACAATGATTGGAGCTAGGCACTTTGTGAATACCCTTGGCACAGTAGATAAGCCAAAGGGCAGTGCAGAGAACTGATAGTGCATGTAGCCTGCTTTGAAGGGTAGGTATCTTCTGCAAGACTCCCTGACAGGGATGTGAAGGTATGCTTCTTTTAAGTCTAGTGTTGCCAACCATACATCTTTGCCTATCATAGGAAGCAGCTGGAGAAAAGTCAGCATTCTGAGTTTTGGAATCACCAGAAAGGTGTTTAGAGTAGAAAGGTCCAAGATTGGACGCCATGTATTTCCTTTTCTGTGTACCAGGAAAAGTCTTGAATAGAAACCTTGTCCCTTTTCCTCTTCTGGTACCAACTGAATAGCCCCCATGCTTAAGAGAGAGAGTACTTGATTCAGGGCCTCTGCCCACTGATTTGGGGGCAGATCTGGCCACAAGCTTGGTGTTGGTAACGTATGGAAGGGAAATCTGTATCCTTGGGACACTATTTAAAACCCATTTGTACTGGGTAATAAGTTCACAGTTTTTGGCCTGCAGACCAATCTGTCCGCCTAAAGGAGCATTCAGTTGGGAAGTGCTTGGAAGTTTTAACAAATCATTGAGCCAGTTTTCCATAGGAGTCTTACTACTCCCAGATTTGAGTGCGGAAACCCCCCACTGCTTAGTCTTGTGTGTCCCCTGGGACTGACACCTGGGGTTTCTGTTGCGTCTGGGTTTGGCCTGAGAAGACCTGGAAGGAGCTGGAAAGGACCAATTCTTTGAGGGTCAGTGCCTACTAAATCCAGGAGGCTGAACTTGTAAGAAATCTTAAACAGTTTGCATAGATTTAGCTTTATCTTCCACCTTTTTAAGAACTTCCTCAGCCTTGTTGCCAAACAGGCGTTCCTGATTTAAGGGAGCATCCAACAGTTTAGCTTTGACATGATCAGGCAAGGATTGCTCCTTAAGCCAAGCATGCCTTCTGAGCACAGACCCAATAACAGCAGCCCTGCAAGAGGCCTCTAATGAATCAAATCCACATTGCAAAGTATGCTTTCCAACCTGTTCAGCAGAATGCATTAAATCCTCCAATTCTTTATTTTCAACAGTCAGGAATCATCATTTTCTTTTTAAGCAATCCAATAACATGCTGTTGATACTTTAACATATGAAACTGGCAGTTTAAAGCCCTAATGGCCAAGTTTGCAGAAGTGTAAACCTTCTTACCCCATCTATACAGCGCCATGGAGTCTATCAGAAGGGGTAGGATTTTTAGCAGTAGAAGCCTTAATGCCCTTGGGTCCCTGTGAAATAGTCTCTGGATCTGCAATAGGATTTTTAAAAAGGAACTTCTGAGAATCAGGAACCCTGTAATATTGGTAAGGTTTTCTAGGAGCAGGAGGCAAAGAATCAGGGGCCAAACTATATTCCGAAAAGGCATCATCAACAATGTCTAGTACAGGAGGTATAGCCAAAGGCCTATACTGAGGCAGGAGTAAGAAATCCCTAAGCCTCTTTTTTGAATCTGAAAAATCCTGGCTTTCCCAGTGGAAATGCTCCCTTAGAGTAGGTAAGGTTTCACCAAAAGAAAAATCCTCTGGAGGGGAAGCAGAGGGCATAGAGTCCTCTGCAGCAGAATCCTCATAAGGAGATGAGGAAAAATCCAGATCAGAAGAATAAGAAAAATCAGAATCCTGGTCAGAAGATTCATAAACAACTTCAGTCCTATGTCTCTTAGAAGGGGGAGGTTGGCTTCCCCTGATTAGAGTCATAAGATCTTCAGCAATCCTTATCATTTGTTTTTTAGGCATAGAGGCCTGAGCATGCAGCCTGGGCATCAGTTTCTTAGGCATGGTTCGAGATTTAGGCCTAAATGAAGAAGGCAGAGTCGATTTAATATGCAAATCTGTAGGCCTGAATACACCCTCAGAAGCCGGTGCCTGCGCAGCGGCTCTGGATCCATCCAAGGTAGAGGCATCCGCAGGTTCCACAGTTGAAGCATCTCGCGGCATACCGGTCTCCGAATGGGTCTCAATAGAGGCCTGTGAATCAGAAATAGCAGGTATCAGGGGCTGCGAAAGCACCTCACTGAGTACCGGCGAACTGCCGACTGGCTTAGGAGAAGTGTCATAGGCAGCTTTGGACCTCGGCGGCCTGTCTCTGTCTTTATCTTTGCGTTTTTTCAGAATCCCGGTAGTCGGGTGGCTAACAGATGACATTTCTGGATAATTAAACAGAGAACTGAAATATTTAGAGGCGAAAATATACAGATGACGGATAGTGCGCTGATTACATAAAGCACAAAATTGACAGCAAGGTACGTTGTGGTCAGGGCCTAGGCAAGGAATACAGTACGAATGAAAATCTTTGTGAGGTATTTGCTTTCCACAAGTAATGCAATTATTAATTTTTACTGACATCGGTAAGGAGCAAGAAACAGTTTCCCCAACAGGGTACTTAGCTTTAGTTGAAGACTTCGGTTCTGAAACTCTAAAACGAAAATTTCAGGAGTCGGCCAACCAGCACTTGTGAACTGCTTCTGCTTCAGGCACCGCACAGCAAGAAAGACTGATGGAATGGCGTCGGCTGCATGTTTTATACCCCTGACGACCGGACGTCATGGAAGAGCTGACAGCAACCGACGCAGGACCAAAGACTTTGTTAATCAGGCCGACTGAGGGCTACTGCAAGCACATAACCCCCATATGTAATGACTGCAACAGTGAAACACGAAGATAATAAGTATCTTTTCCACATTTCTGAATAGGATTTCCTAGTACTAGGCTAGTCTGATGTAGTCTGATGTAGGTGCCAGGGTGGCAATGCTGTTAGACTGTGTAGGACTGGGTACCATTGCTGGCATGGCCAGTCTGGTGCAGTAAGGACTGTCCTTGGCCTGTCCTGTTAGATCTTGAGTAGTACTTTTGAGAGGAGGGGCAGAGGGCGAAAGACATTGATTGAGAGGTTTTCCCATGTAAAGGATAGGGCATCCAGTTTCCATAATTGGCTGTGGGGAGTTCTGGTGCAAAATTTGCTCAATTGATGGTTTTTGGGGGGGGGAGCAAAGAGGTCCACCTCTGGTGTCCCCCACCTGTGGATTAGTAGTTTGAATGAGTTGGGTTCCAGTTTCCACTCGTGTGGGTCCCTAAGATTTCTGCTCAAGTCATCTGCCAGTGAATTTTGTTTGCTGGCAGGAATTGAGTTTGCAGTTACACTTGATTGCTCAAAGCTGTCTTCCACAGAGCCATGTTTAACCTGCAGAGTGGGTCAGAATGAGTTTCCCCTGCTTGTTTATGTACCTTGGCTAACCTGAAGAGAGGGTACAAGTGGGTTCTCCCCTGCTCGTTTATGTAGCGGGTTCCCCCCTACTTGTTTATGTACCACATAACTGTGGTGATATCTGTCTTTACCAATAATTGCCCTGGAAGGATATGGTCTTTGAAGGCTGTCAGGGAATTCTGTACAGCTAACATTTCTTTTTGGATGATATGCAGGTGCATCTGACTCGGGTTCCATTTGCCCTGAATGCACCGCCCTGCCAAGCGAGCCCCCCATGCATAGTCTGATGAGTCTGTAGTCAGGGTTTGGGTGGCAGGGGGTAGATTGAAAGGGAGCCCCTTATTTAGGTGGCAGGCTTCTGCCCACCAAAGGAACTCCGTCTTTATACAAAGAATGATAGGAATCACTGTCTCCAGGTCCTGAGAATGTTGACACCATAGGCTTTTTAGATACCACGGTAGTTTCCTCATATGCAGACTTGCATATGGAATTAGTAGAATGCATGAGGCCATGAACCCCAGGGCATGCAGGATTTTCCTTGCAAATAGCGGAGTCTTTGTGGTCAGTAGTTTGAATTAAGCTGTCAAATAAACTTGTTTCTCTGGCGTGAGGTAAGCCATCAGGGAAGTTGTGTTCAAGCTTGCTCGCAGGAATACAATTTGTTGGTGGGGTACTAGAGGAGATTTCGTTTCGTTTATGGTGTACCCCAGCAAGGTTAGAAGTTTCTTTACAAATGCCAGATGTTTTAATAGCATGTCCTGGCTTTCTGCCTGAATTAGACAATCATCCAGGTATGGGTATATTTGAATGTTTCTCTGCCTGCAAAATGCAATGGCTGGAGCTAGACACTGAATACCCTGGGCGCAGTAGATAAGCCAAAGGGAAGTGCAGAGAACTGATAGTGCATGGAGCCTGCTCTGAAACGTAGGTATTTCCTGCAAGATTCCCTTATTGGAATATGCAGGTAAGCTTCCTTTAAGTCTAAGGTTGCCAACCAGGCATCTTTGCCTAGCATAGGAATCAGCTGTTGAAGTGTTGGCATTCTGAATTTTGGGATTACCAAAAAGGTGTTTAGAATAGAGAGGTCCAGGACAGGACTCCAGGAGCTGTCTTTTCTGGGTACCAGGGAGAGTCTTGAGTAAAAACATTGTCCCCTTTCTTCTGCTGGGGCAGGCTGAATAGCCCTGATACTTAGAAGAGAGAGAACCTGCTGTTGAGCCTCTGCCCACTGATTTGGGGGTAGTCTGGCCAACCGTTTGGGGTTGGTAAGGTGTGGTAGGGGAATCTGTATTCTTGGAATACTATATTTAAAACCCATTTTTCCTGGGTAACAAGTTCCGAGTTTTTTGCATGCAGGGCAATCTTTCCCCCTAAGGGAGCAGGCAGTTGAGCAGGGCTTGGAAGGTTTAAGGTTAAGTCACTGTGACATTTTTCCATGGGGGGGGGTATCTTACTGCTTCCAGATTTGGAAGTGGGAGCCCCCCACTGCTTAGGCCTGTGTGTACCTTGAGACTGTAGCCTAGCTGGTCTGCTGTTCTTGGGTTTGGACTGAGAAGGCCTGGAAGAGACTGGAAAGGACGAATTCTTAGAAGGCCAATGCCTACTAAATCTGGGAGGCTGTACTTGCAGGAAATCTTTAACAGCTTACATAGATTTAGCTTTTTTCTCCATTTTTTTTAAAGACGACTTCTGCTTTGTTGCCAAACAGGCGGTCTTGGTTTAAGGGAGCATCCAGTAATTTAGCTTCAACAAGATCCGGCAAGTTTTGCTCCTTAAGCCAAGCATGCCTTCTAAGTACAGACCCAGTGACAGCAGCCCTGCAAGATGCTTCAAAACCACATTGCGAAGTATGTTTACCAACTTGTTCAGCAGAATGCATTAAATCCTGTAATTCTTTATGTTCAGCACAGACCGGAATCAACATCATTTTCTGTTTAAGTAGTCCCATAATATGCTGCTGATACTTTAACATATGAAACTGGCAGTTTAAGGCCCTAATGGCCAAAGTAGCAGAAGTGTATACCTTCTTACCCAATCTGTCCAAGGCCCTGGAATCTCTATCAGAAGGGGTGGGGTTTTTGGCAGTGGTAGCCTTAATGCCTTTAGGTCCCTGTGAAATTATCTCTGGGTCCGCAGTAGGATTCTTGAAGAGGAACTTGTGAGAGTCAGGTACTCTATAATACCAGTCAGGTTTTCTGGGAGCTCGAGGTAAAGTGTCTGGGGCCAGGCTGGATTCCAAGAGGGCATCATCTACAATGTCCAGGACAGGAGGGATAGCTAAAGGCCTGTGTTGAGGTAGGAGCAAGAATTCCCTAAGCCACTTTTTAGAGTCAGAGTAATCCTGGCTTTCCCAGCGGAAATGCTCCCTAAAAGTGTGCAAGGTTTCACGAAAAGAAAAATCTTCTGGAGGGGAAGCAGAGGGAATGGAATCCTCTTCATCAGAATCCTCATAGGTAGATAAGGGCAAATCCTAGTAATCAGAAGAAACAGAAATTTCAGAATCCTAATCAGAAGAATCAAAAGGAAAATCAGTTCTAGGTCTCTTAAAGGGGGAAGGCTGGCTTCCCTTAATTAAGGTAATAAGGTCTTCAGCTATTCTTATTTATTTTTTAGGCATGTGGGCCTGACCATGCGGTTTCAACGTCGGTTTTCAAGGCGTGGGTCGAGTTTTAGGCCTTGAAGAAGATGGCGTTGGTTTGAAATGCAAGTCTGTAGGCCTGAATACACCCTCAGAAGCCGGTGCCTGCACAGCGGCTCCGGACTCATCCAAGGTAGAGACATCCGCAGGTTCCATAGTCGAAGAAGCATCTCGCAGCATACCAGACTCCGAATGGGTCTCAGCAGAGGCCTGCAAATCTGAAGTAGCGGGTATCAGGGGCTACGAAAGTGCCTCACTGAGTACCGGCGAACTGGCGATTAGCTTAGCGGAAGCGTCGGTGGCAGTTTTGGACCTATGCGGTCCGTCTCTCTATTTTAAACCTTTTTCAGAATATCGGTAGTTGGATGGCTTACCGATGACATTTCTGGATAGTTAAACAGAGTACCAAAATAATTTGCTGCAAAAATAGACAGACGACGAATAGTTCGGGGATTGAATAAAGCACAAAACCAACAGCGAGGGACGTCGTGGTCTGGGCCTAAGCAATGAATGCAATACGAATGAAAATCTTTGAGGTATTTGCTTTCCACAGGTAAGACAATTGTTAACTTTTATTGACATCAGTTTAAGAGCAAGAAAAAGTATCCCCAATGGGGTACTTAGCTTTAGCTGAAGACTTCGGTTCTGAAACTCAAACGAAAATTTCAGGAGTCGGCTGAACGGCACTTGCGAACTGCTTCTGCTTCGGGCACTGGGATTCCCTTGGTTGGCTGGGGATAAGAAGAGAAGGGAATAGGATATCCTCCGGAAATTATCTTTAATACCCACTCGTCCTGGGTGATGCCCTGCCAGGCTTCTGGGTATAGCGAAATGAGACCCCCGACTGGCTCTGAAGAAGCGCAATCGGGTCTCCCATCAGGAGCACTGGTAGATGGAACCACGAAAGGAATCATGGTCCCCCCGGTTAAGCGGGCCTCCTCTGCCTCTAGGGCGGCATCTACCCGAATTACCACCACCTCCCCTGCCTCTGGAGGGGGAAATCACTCTGTGCGTCTTGAAAAAAACCTCTGCAGCTTTCTGAACCACATTTTCTCATCCTTCTGGTCCTTGGGAAGGCATGGAAAAACAGACTCCCACGGCAGACAGGGTCTTTCCTTCCTGCTCACACCTAGTGAGAGTATCCTTCACCCTGGTTCCAAACAACGATGGACAGTCAAAATGGGGCGTTGGTGAACGTAGACTTGAAGGTCTCTGCGAAATTACACAGGCGCATCCAGGAGTGCCTCCTAAGAGAGACTCCTGAACTCGCTGCCCTACTCACTCCGTAGGCTGCATGCGAGATCAGCCTCATGGAAGAGATGGTAATGAAATTTAGGGTAGACATCTGGGCATTGACCTTCTGAGCCACTGCATCAGAAACGTTACCCTGTATGGACTCTCCAAGCTTTTTTAGGAGATCTCTTTGGAGCCGTGTAAAATGTGACAAATAGTTCAGCGACCGCAGAGTAAAGGCCGCTGAAGAAAACATATGCTTCCCATACTGGTCCATGGTCCTTGACTCCTTGTTAGGGGGATGGACGGTAGATGAAGTCTCAGCTAGTTCCTTCTTGGTGGCCGCTGCCACCACCATGGCATCTACTGGAATGCCCTTTGTGAGAAATTCCTTGTCAGCAGGGGCGGACAGAAACTTGTTGGGTCTCCTGGGGACTGGTTCCACAGTGTCAGGGGTTTCCCACACCCTTCGACAAACCACATCCAGGAGTTCATCGAACGGGGGAGAAACCCAAGAGGCGGAGGGTTGAGACCCAAAGGCCTTCAGGAACATACACTCCTCCTTAGAGGGAGATTTGGAGGACCAGCCGCCTCTCTGCTTCAAGATCTCCAGGATATCTGAGAAAGAGATATCTTCAGAGGATGACTTGGGGGACACCTCTGACTCCTCGAGGTCGGTGTCCGAAGTGATAGACTCATCCTGGGACTCTATGTGCTTCCTTTTGCATACTTTTTCTGGGGGGCTCCTCAGACAAACATTCTGGGGAGACCTCAGAAAGTTGGGGACCACTCATGGAGGTATCCTGAGGCCTTGGGACTCCGCTGTCCAAGGAAAGAGAGTGACAAGAAACTGATACCGGTGCTGGAAGGGGTAGAGTGTCGGTGCCATCAGACGCAGCTGAGGACCTGGCCAGCATGCTCTGCATGACCTCGAAAGCTGATCCCCCCGGCTCCGAAGAAGGACCAACAGTGGAAGCCCTCGGAGCCGAAGGGATAAGGTCCGAAGCCAAGGCAGGGCCCAAGCTCACCCATGCCGAAGCACTGAGCTGGAGGCTCGGAGCCGAAGAAGATCGACCAGAGACCTCTCCCTCGGGTCTGACCAAGGAACTAAGAGCCTTGGAACCCGCCGAAGAGGTCGAAGCGGAGATTGGAACAGAGATGGGCTACTGGAGCCGACGCAAAGGCATCAGACGGAACCAACAACTCTGGCTCCGAAGGCCGGGAAAGGCTCGGAAGAGGAACATACGAGGATGAATGGGTGACCGCCTCCAGGGCCGATTGGGCTGGAGCCGAAAACAATTTGACCAACACCGGTGATTGGAGAAGTCTCTGTACCACTCTATCCACATCATCGTCCGAGAGAGTCCTGAAGGACCTAGAAGATAAGGTCGGAGATCTGGACCTCCCTACAGAAGGAGACTTACGAGAAGGAGAAACCGGTCTGGAAACTGGAGACAAGCTCTGAACAAGTATCTCCGTTACTGGCCCCGAGAGACTGGGTGCCAATGTTGACTTGGTCAATTCATCCGCTTCCTTCGGCCCCAAAGCCAGTGGAGCCGAGGAAGCTGAAATAGACTTGGCAACTTTCGCTGGCAGCTCTGATAAAACTGACGGAGCCAGAGAGCGTTTTTTTTATTTAGAGATCTTGTCTGCTTTAGAGGGAGAGGACTTAGAATTGGAAGCCCTCTCCAAGTCTTCTTCAAAGGAGGGTTTCAGTAATCCCTTCAGAATCAATTTGTTCTTCCTCTCTTGAAGAACGCGTGAGGTAAAGGCGTGACAGAACACACAGGATTCTTGGAAGTGGATAGCCCCCAAGCAATATACACACACACAGACACACACAGAGTGCCCATCAGTAATAGACATTTTATATCCACACATCACATTTTTTGAAGCCCGAAGGCTTGTGTTCTTTTGTAACCTTAGACACATTGGTATGACACTGCACACAATATCAGAAGACAAACCAGACACAAACAGAAAAACCGCGGGAACTATGCCTCTAAATTAAATGGTCATAGAACAATAAACACTAAAGGGAAGAAAGGACCTCTAACTTAAACGGCCCTGACAAAAAAAAAACAAAAAAAAAAACAAGGGAGGACTAGGTCCTCTAAGTTAAAAGGCCCAACCCCAAAGGAACGGGACCAGAACAAGCACACACAGGGAAACTGGGACACACAACTGGAAGGGAGGACTAGGTCCTCTAACTGAAACAGGCCTAGCCCGTAAGAAGGGAGAAACGCAAACGGGATACCAAGACAAAAAGCCAAACAGGCTACACAAACAGTTTTCTTATCAAAAAACAGAGACTAGCTATGAAAATAGCTTTTGGAGCAACAAACTACTAAAAAGTAGAAGAAAGTTATACTTAGCCACGGCCAAGAGTGAGACCACGTCTGAGCTGTACGAGCGGCAAACGAGATCTAGGGAAAGGGAGCAGTGCAGCATGTGATACCTCTTAGCCACGAGCCAATTGAAGACTTTGAGCTAGAGTACGGCCGAGTCGGAGCCAAGGTTTGGCTCCGAACCCACGGGTAAGAATGTAGGCAATATTGGACTACATTACATCAGAAATTTCAGAATCTTGTTCAGAAGAATCAAAAGGAAAATCAGTTCTAGGTCTCTTAAAGGGGGAAGGCTGGCTTCCCTTAATTAAGGTAATAAGGTCTTCAGCCATTCTTATCATTTGTTTTTTAGGCATGTGGGCCTGACCATGCGGTTTCAACGCTGGTTTTCAAGGCGTGGGTCGAGTTTTAGGACTTGAAGAAGAAGATGGCGTCAGTTTGAAATGCAAGTCTGTAGGCCTGAATACACCCTCAGAAGCCGGTGCCTGCACAGCAGCTCCGGACCCATCCAAGGTAGAGACATCCGCAGGTTCCATAGTCGAAGAAGCATCTCGTGGCATACCAGACTCCGAATGGGTCTCAGCAGAGGCCTGCAAATCTGAAGCAGCGGGTATCAGGGGCTGCGAAAGCACCTCACTGAGTACAGGCGAACTGGCGACTAGCTTAGCGGAAGAGTCGGTGGCAGTTTTGGACCTATGCGGTCAGTCTCTTGTCTATTTTAATGCTTTTTCAGAATATCGGTAGTTGGATGGCTTACCGATGACATTTCTGGATAGTTAAACTGAGTACCAAAATAATTTGCTGCAAAAATAGGCTATGAATAGTTCGGGGTTTGAATAAAGCACAAAACCAACAGCGAGGGACGTCGTTGTCTAGGCCTAAGCAATGAATGCAATACAAATGAAAATCTTTATGAGGAATTTGCTTTCCACAGGTAAGACGATTGTTAACTTTTACTGACATCGGTTTAAGAGCAAGAAAAAGAATCCTCAACGGGGTACTTCGCTTTAGTTGAAGACTTCGGTTCTGAAACTCGAAAACGAAAATTTCAGGAGTCGGTTGACCGGCACTTGCGAACTGCTTTGGGCACCACACGGCAAGAAAGACTGATGTAATGGTGTTGGCTGTATGTTTTATATACCCTGATGAACTGACATCATGGAAGAGGAGACAGCATCCGACGCAGGAATCCAAGACTCTGGTATTCAGGCCGGCTGAGGGCTACCTGTAGGCAGATAACCCAAACATAATGACTGCAACATTGAAACACGAAGAACATCTAGAGAAAAGTAGATAGGAAGGGTGAAAAGGAAGAAACACCACCAGGAAAAAAAAAAAAAAAAAAAAAAACTTTACTTACCAGGAACTCTGAGCAAAGAGAACACGATGCTGACTGGCACAGCAAACAAGATCTGAGGGTAGGTGGGAGGCTGGCATTATGGGTAAGGGAAAAGCTTGGATCTGATGCTGGGAAATGCACCAGAGTCTGATCTGTACCGGATCCGTATTCCCACAGGTTGAAGATCAAATTAAAACAACTTCAGATCAAAACATTTTCCTCATAATTAGAATTGGTCACCTGAGGAGAAAGATCCCTTAATTTCCCTGTTCATTGTATTGGGAATCTTCAGAAAAAAAGAAGTTATGTACTTTCCATTGTGTTCCATGTGAGTTGTTTATCTCGCCTTTATTCTCACTGATGGGTTCGGAGCCGATCCTCTGCTGCGACACGGCCGATAGCAAAGCACAAGGTTTGCCAGCAGCTCGTAACCAAGCCCCTTATCCCACAATGCACTGCTGGAATTACCTCCGATCTTGTTTGCTGCGAGTATATACCCTTTTATTTATTTCTACAAGGAAGCACTTCCCGAAGGGGAAGTAGTAGTATTGAATAACCAGGATGGTACTAGCCTCCAAGTCAACTGTCAGCCAGGAGGGGGAAGGAGGGAGGGACGCGAGAATAAAGGCGAGATAAACAACTCACATGGAACGTTATGGTAAGTACATAACTTCTTTATGCGAAGTTGTTAAATCTCGCCGTTTATTCTCACTGATGGGTAGCGTCCCTAGCATCCTCAATCTTGGGTGGCTCATGGAAGTACGTTTTACAGTACCGTGGAACCAAAGGAAGACCTGTCCCTGGAAGCCTTATCTACTTTGTAATGTGCGATAAAGATATGAGGCTTAGACCAAGTGGCTGCAGCACAAATATTGTCAAGGGGCAATTTAGCTTGAAAGGCAGAAGACGTAGAAACGGCTCTGGTAGAATGAGCCTTAGGTTTGTGTGTCAATGGCATGCTAGTATTCGCATACACAAAGGATATACAATCTGATAACCATTTAGATAAAGTTGTTTTAGCGACTGGATTACCTTTTCTGGCTTCCGAAAAGGATACAAAAAAGGTGATCTGATTTTCTAATATCCTTAGTTCTGTCAAGATAAATCTGAGCTGTCTGTGTACATCAAGTTTGTGCAGCATGTATTCCAATTTGTTAGAGTGGTTGGGAAAAAAGACTGGAAGCTCAATGACCTGACTGATATTGGATTCAGAACAGACTTTAGGCAAAAAGGAGGGGTTTGTTCTGAGAGCATGGAAAATCATGTAAGGAGGCCTAACATAGAATGTTTGAAGTTCTGACACTCTGCGGGCAGAAGTGATGGCTACCAGAAATAGTCTTCCAGGACAAATATTTGAGATCACAAGATGCTGGTTCGAAAGGGGGGAGAATAATTTGAGACAGCATAAAATTAAAATTCTAGGGATAAGGAATTTTGACAGGAGGTCTCGTGTGAAAGGCACCTTTAAGAAAAGCCTTAGATAACTTGTGGCTCATAACATTCAACCCATCGAATCCAAGGTGGAAATTTGATATGGCGGCTAACTGGACTCGAACTGTGGCAGCTGCTGCTCCTTTAAAAATCTGTCAAAAATTCTAAAATGGACGATAGAGGAGCTCGGAAAGGGTTGATTTTCTGTATATTGGCCCAAATTGAAAACCTGTTCCACTTGTGGTACAGCTTCCTGGTGGATGGCTTGTGAGAAAACAAAAGGATTTGTCGTGTATCATCTGACACTGAATGAAGCCTGGCAATTAAGGGAAGTGTATTAGCCAAGCAGTCAGTTTTAGGGACTGCAGTGAAGGATGGAGGTCCCCTGACAGGTGTCAGAAGGTCCGGAAATGGGTCCAGGATCCATGGATCCTCCAGTAGATGATGGTGAAGGAAGGGGGAACCAAATCTGTCGAGGCCAGTAGGGAGCTATGAGGATAACTGTCCTTCCCAGCGACTTTGCTTTCTGTAAAACCTTGGGTATCAATGGAATAGGTGGGAATGCATATAGAAGACCCGGAGGCCAATCGTGTACGACTGCGTCTCTTGGGGAATGTCCCGGAGGTGGTATTGGGGCAAAATGGCTTCTGCATTTGCTATTGATGTGACTGGCAAAGAGGTCGCAATAAGGCTGGCCCCATTCGTGGAAAATCAGATCCGCAACTCGGTTGGGAGACCACTCATGAGGCAACAGTATTGCCCTGCTTACCTTGTCCGCTATCACACTGGATTTCCCCGCGATATGCGTTGCTATCAGAAAACGGTGGGATGACACAGCCCACTGCCATACCCAGAGTGCTTCTCGACAAAGGGGGTAAGACTTTGTTCTGCCTTGCTTGTTCAAGTACCAGACCACTGACATGTTGTCCGTCTGAATTGAATTGTACCTAGAGGAAGAGAGTCCTGAAAGTACTGCAAATGCCAGAAGTACCGCTCTCAACTCTAGAACATTGATATGCAGATGTGACTCTTGATCCGTCCATGTGCCTTAGGCAGTCTTTCCCTGAAAATGCCCCCCCCCCACCCTATCAGGGAAGCATCCGTGGTCACAGTGGATACGGGGGGGGGGGGGGGACAAAGGGTTTTCCGATTGTAACATGAAGAGACGTCAACCACCACTGAAGGTCTCTCTTGCAAGAATCTGATGAGAATCATGTAGTGCATCGGTAGCTTTTGGTAGGACCACTGAGCGAAGAGGAGCCATTGAAGGATTTGCATATGCATCCTTGCGAGTGGTACAGCTAGGATTGCTGCCGCCATCAACCCTAGTACCTTCAAGACCTCTGCTGCTGTAGCTTTGTTCTTTGACACCAGTGAGATGACGTGTTGGCGAAGAAGTGAGACTCTTTCGATTGGAAGACGTAGAGTGGTGGTTGAGGTATCTAACTCTGCTCCTATAAAAACGGTATGCTGCGATGGCAATAAGGCAGACTTTTCGAAGTTGATTGTAATGCCTAATTGATGGCAGAGTGTCAGAGTATATTGCGTTGCCTGAGTCAATTGATGCCTGGTGATAGCAGTGAGGAGCCAATAGTCTAGGTATGGAAACACCTGGAATCCTAGACGCCTCAGGTGAGCCATGACCACTGCCATGCATTTGGTGAACACCCTGGGGGCTGTAGTGAGACCAAAAGGGCAGGGCTCGAAAAGTACAGTTTTGTACCTACCATAAATGTAGATGTTCGAGGATCCACATTGCTGCAGTCCTAACTATTGGGTAGTCCGCTGTCCAGTCGGCCCGAATACCAAAGTATATTGACGCCGGTGAGGGCGAATTAGACTGCCGCCAGTACGCCAGGGTACTAATGCGCATGACCGACGTCATATCCTCAGTCTTTTCTTGCCCCAGATGTCAGAAGACCCTGAAAAGATAAGGCCAAAACCAAAAACTCCAAACATACCTGCACCAAAAAATATGTACAATATATACAAAATTACTAGAATATAACCTCACCTACACACACAACCACCCCTAAACACAGAGGGGAAGGAGGGAGAATTGACTGCAGCAATGTGGATCCTCGAACATCTACATTTATGGTAGGTACAAAACTGTACTATGTTCTTCATTCCACATTGCTGCAGTCCTAACTATTGGGTAGAATCCCAAAGCAGAGGTAAGGGAGGCTGGCAAATCATAAGGAAGCAGGAACTGACAACATGCCTTGCAAAATAGCTGTGGCAAAACCAGCCCTAGATTTAGAGTAGAGAGGAAGGTGATAATGCTTAGAGAAAGTATGCACTGAACTCCAAGTAGCTGCCTCCAAAATATCCTTAGTTGCCACCCCCCTTAGAAATGCTGTTGAAGTGGCAGTAGCCCTAGTGGAATGAGGCCTAATCCCAACTGGAATCTCCTTGCCATGATAGGAATAACAAAATGCAATGCAAAACCCAATCCACCTAGAAATAGTTTGTTTTGACACAGGCTTGCCCTGAACCCAAAGCAAAAGAAACAAACAACTGCTGAGACTGCCTAAAATCCTTAGTCCTGCTCAAATAATAACGCAACTGCCTGTGTACATCTAAAGTGTGCAAAATCTTTTCCCCTTTATTTTGAGGATCTGCATAAAAAGTAGGCAAATGAATAGTTTGGTTTAAAGCCACACTAGAAACCACCTTAGGCATAAAGGAAGGATTAGTACGTAATGATACCCTATCCTTATGGAAAATCAAAAGGCTCAACCGCCATAAGGGCCTGCAATTCAGAAACCCTTCTTGCAGAAGTAATGGCCAACAAAAAAGCAGTCTTCCATGATAAGTATTTCAATTCAGCAGTAGCCGCAGGCTCAAAAGGTTGTAGAGTAAGTTTCTCCAACACAAAATTGAGATCCCAAGCAGGAGTAGGAGCTCACGTGGGGGCCTTATATTCTTTGCCCCTCTAAGAAATTGCTTGAACAAAGGATGCGAAAACAATGGTGGGTCACAATCAAAGTGAGCTGAAATTGCTGCAGCATGAATCTTAATGGAAGAGAAAGACAAACCTTTGTCCAATAACTCAGTAAGATATTGAAGAGCCACACTCAAATTAGGCTCAGAAATCTCCAAATTGTTTGCTGCACTCCAAAATAAAAATCTCTTCCATTTTTCTGCATACACTTTCCTTGTACTAGGTCTCCTGGCTTCCATAATCACATTTAAAACTTGTTGAGGAAGTTGAGACCTGCTGTCTTTCAAAACAGAATATGCCAGGCTGTTAGATGAAGAGAGCGAAGCTTGACATTGAGCAGGTGACCGTCCCTCTGAGACAACAGGTGTGGAATCAAGGGTAAAGGCCATGGAGGCTTCCTTACCAGACTCCTCAGTAATGGGTACCAGTGCTGTCGAGGCCAATCTGGAGCTATTAAAATCATCCTTGGCTTGTCTTGTCTGACCTTTAGAAGCACCTTTGGGAGAAGAGGCAGAGGGGAAAAGCATACACATGAAGATTTTTCCAACTGAAAGAAAGAGCATCCACTTTCCAAGCTGTGTGATGAAACCTCTTTGTGCAAAACTTTGGCAGCTGGTGGTTTAGTGGAGAAGCGAACAGATCTATGTCTGGAGTTCCCCATGACACTGTCAATTTTGAAATACATGAAGATCCAGTTTCCACTCGTGGGGATCCATGATTTGTCTGCTTAACACATCTGCTAAGGAGTTCTGTGCTCCCGCAGAAACCTTGCCTGAAGAGTTAGTTGCAAGCTGAGCGCAGTCTCCCATAAAATCATTGCTTGCCTGCACAATGGGTAAGAATGTGTTCCCCTTGTTTGTTGATGTACCACATGACAGTTGTGTTGTCTGTTAGAATCAACACCTGCCCTGGAAGAAGTAACTCCTTGAAAGCCATTAATGCAAACTGGACTGCTAACATCTCTTTCATGTTGATATGTAGATGCTGTAGTCTGGCAGGCCACTTGTCTTGTATCCACTTTCCATTTAGATGAGCTCCCAAGCAATGTCTGAGGCATCTGTCGTTAGAATCTGACTCGCCTCTGGCCGGGTCACAGAGAGTCCCTTGTTTAGGTGACATTCCTGAGCCCACCACAAAAATTCCTTTTGAATGCAAGGTATTATTTGAATGACAGTGTCCAAATCCTGGCAGTGCTGTGTCCATACATTTTGAGATACCATTGCAGCTTCCTCATATGCAGTTTGGCATTGGGAAGCACCAGAATACAAGATGCCATGAACCCTAAGGCTTGAAGGACTGTCCTTGCAGTCAGCCCGGACTGAAGAGATAGTTGATGGAAGTAACTGGAAAGATTCTTTTGTTTGTCCGGGGTTAAAAGGCCATCTGGGCTGCTGTATTCAGTCTCACACCCAGAAAGCACATGTCTTGAGAGGGTACTAGACTGGACTTTATTTCGCTCACAGAATACCCTAGGCATCTTAGCACTCCTATGACATAATCCAAATGCTGTAGAAGGACTTTCTTTTCTTGCGCTAGAATCAGGCAGTCGCCCAAGTAAGGATAGATTTGAATTCCTTTAGCCTGAAGTAAGCTATCACTGGAGCCAGAACCTTTGTGAATACTCTGGGCGAGTGGATAAGCCAAAGGGCAATGCAGAGAACTGATAATGAGAATTTCCAGCTCGAAAACGCAGATACTTCCTGCAACTTAGTCTTATAGGCACATGAAGGTAAGCTTCCTTGAGATCTAAAGTTACCATCCAGTGATCTTTGCCCAGCAGAGGTAAAAGCTGTTGTAACGCCAACATTTTGAACTTGGGAATGTCCAGATAAGTGTTGAGGATAGATAAATCCAAAATTGGTCTCCACGTGTTCCCCTTTTTCGGTACTAGGAACAGGCGAGAATAAAATCCTAGGCCCCTTTCTGGCACAGGAACTGGCTGAATGGCCCCTATTTGGAGCAACAGAGAAATTTGCTTGTGAGCCTCTTTTCTTTGTAGAGGAGGAATGTCTGGCATGCCTTTGAAAGGAGGCAAGGTATGGAAATAAAACCTGTAACCGTGGTGAATGATATCCAGAACCCATCTGTCTTGGGTAATTAAATCCCAATTTTCTTTGAAAAGAGACAGCCTTCCTCCCAAAGGTGCTGCCAGGCGAGAATGTACTGGCAGCTGAAAAGGCAGGTCATTGGGTCTGCTTACGAAAGGACTGACCCCTGCCCTCACCAGAAGTCTGAGCAGGGGAACTCCCTGTCCTAGGCCTAAAAGAACCTTGAGCTCTGCCCCTACCACGCCTAGACCTACCCCTAGACTGGGAATCATAAGCAGGATAAGTCCATCCCTTAGTAGGCCAATTTCTACTAAACTTCAGAGGCTGCACCTGCAAAAAATCCTTAACAGTCTGCATAGACTTAGCCTTGTCCTCCATTTTCTTTAAAACTGCTTCCACAGGCGAACCAAACAACACATCAGACTGCAAAGGAGCATCCAAAATCCTTGTTTTAACATGCTCAGCTAAATTCTGATCTCTCAACCAGGCATGCCTACGAAGAACAGAACCAGTGGCAGCCACCCTCGAGGAGGCCTGCACAGCATCAAAACCACACTGCAAGGAATGTTTACCCACCTGTTCAGACACATGAACTAAATCCTGCAACTCTTTACACTCAATACCTTCAGCCAGAGCATCCACCTTAGATTTCAATTGTGAAAGGAGGTAATTCTGATATTTTAACATGTGAAACTGACAATTCAATGCCCTCATGGCTAAAGTGGAAGAAGTATACACTTTCTTTCCCCATCTATCCAAAGCCCTTGCCTCTTTATCAGGAGGAACAGGATTTTTAACAACAGAGGCCTTCACCCCTTTAGGCCCCTGAGAGACAGTTTCCGGTTCTGTCCTAGAGCTATTAAAAAGATACTTATGTGCCTCAGGCACCCTATAGTACCTATCCGGTTTAACTGGGGCAGGAGGCAAAGAATCAGGATTCAGGGAAGCCTCTGCAAAAACATCTTCCACCACATTCAGAACAGGAGGTATAGCTAAAGGCCTATGCTGGGGTAAAAACAAGAATTCCCTAAGCCTCTTCCTGGAATCAGAGAAATCTTGACCTTCCCATTTAAAATGCTCCCTCATGGAATGCAGAGTCTCTGAAAATGAAAAATCCTCAGGAGGAGAAGCTGAAGGAGTAGAATCATCCACATCAGAATCAGAATAAGGAGGATACTCCTGCAAGTCTTCAGCCCAAGACTCAGAAGCCTCCTAACACTGCTCAAAACTCTCAAACACAGGTTCCACCCTAGGCCTCTTATCAGGAGGGGGCATAGAACCTCTAATCATAGTAATCAAATCCTGTGCCATTTTAAGCATATGTTTCTTAGGCAAAGACCCTGAAGCACTAGGAGAAACCCCCACTGAAGCTACACTAGGCCTGCCTCTCAAAGAAGCCTTGGAAACAGAGGGGAGGCCCTAACCACCTTAGGAAGAGAGGGAAGAACAGCCACCTGAGAAGCCCCCTCAGCCTGGCCTACTTCCTGAGAGGATACATCCTGTAACAATAAAGCCTCTCCCTGAGACTCCAAAGAAACACCTGGCAGAACCTCCGGCTCCACTGAGTTTCTAAAGAACCGGCCAGGGACTGTCGGTTCTTCCACTCTAGGCTTTGCTGCTTTATCCTTGCGCTTTTGCCCGAAGCGGCGCCGGAGCATCCGACGGCATTTTATAATTACAACGCTTCCCAAAACTAACCTGGCACAGTCTAACCTTCTCTTAATAGTGCGTTTGTTAAATCTAGCACAAGAGCGGCATCCAACAACGCCGTGCTCAGGCCCTAAACAAGGTATACACAAAGTATGGTAATCCCTATGAGGTATCTGTTTCCCACAAGAAATACAGTTATTCACTTTTTCTGACATCCGTTAAATACTGAGGCAAGAAAAACCAAAATATTCCCCAACGGGGTACTTAGCCAACTTTGATTCGGTCTGAAACTCTGACTTCAGAAACTTTCAGAACGCCAACCTGCACTCGCAAAATTGCTTCTGCATCGGACCATGCGGCAAAAAAGACTGAGGATATGACGTCGGTCATGCGCATTAGTACCCTGACATACTGACGTCAGTCTAATGCGCCCTGACCGACGTCAGCCATATACTTTGGTATTCGGGCCGACTGGACAGCGGACTACCCAATAGTTAGGACTGCAGCAATGTGGAATGAAGAACATCTGGTAATGACTGGCTCCCAGACGAAAACACAGGTGACCCCTGGAGCGTCTGTTCATCTTTATGTGATAGTACACATCCTTGAGATCTACGGAGCACATCCAATAACCTTTCCCTAGGAAGGGAAGAATGGACTGAAGCGTGACCATTCGGAACTTCTCTTTCTTTACAAATTGGTCAAGTCTGCGGAGGTCCAAGACAGGTCTCCAGTCCCCTGTTTTCTTTGGTACCAAAAAGAATCTAGAGTAAGTTCAGAATCCAACTTGGTCTGCTGGGACTGGTTGGATGACTCTTTCTCTAGCAATTTTTGGACTTCTACGATTGCTTGTTCCCTGAGATTGGGTGGAACATCTGGGATCCTGCTTACAGAAGTGAGAACTGTATGAAATATCCTCTGGAAATGATGCATTGTACCCATGTATCTGATGTTATGTTTAGCCAGGCTTCTGGGTACAAAGACAAGTGACCCCAGACTGCCTCCAGAGCCGAAAAGCCGGGCCCCCCTTTCAGGAGTGCTGGTAGGGCTGACCAGAGAACTGGCCTCTGTCACCCTGTTGCTGCGGACCCGCTCTGCCGCGTGGGCGGTGTCTTCTGTTATAACCCCCTCCTCTGCCCTCTAGAGGGGGTTTCTCCACGTGTGTCCTTGAAAGGCTCCCTGTGTTTTTCGGAACCATACTTTCCCTCCCCTACGGCCCATAGGGTAGGGCCGAGTAGGGGTAGAAAAACGGACTCCAACGACAGATAGGGTCTTGCCTTCCTGCTCACACCTGGTAAAAGTTTCCTTTACTTTAGGCCCAAACGATGATGAGCCATTAAATGGGGTGTTAATAAAGGAAGACTTAAAGGGTTCCGCAAAGGAACAGAGATGCATCCAGGCTGGTCTCCGCAGAGACATGCCTGAACTAGCGGTTCTACTCGAACCATCAGCTGCATAAGATACGAGACGCATGGACGAGTTTACAACTGAGTTTAGGGTAGCGAGCTGTGTGTTGACTCTGTCGGCAATCCCTGCAGCTACCATACCCTGGAGAGTATCTCCTAGCTCTTTCAGGAGATCTCTTTGCAGTCTCGTAAAATGGGTTAAATAGTTCAGCGATCGCAGAGAAAAAGTCACTGAACTATACATGTGTTTCCCATATCTATCCATGATCCTAGAATCTCTGTTAGGAGGATGGATAGATGCGGATGTTTCAGACACTTCCTTTTTGGTAGCTGCAGCTACCACCATGGCATCAACAGGCACTCCTTTGGTCAAAAAGGCTTTGTCCACCGGGGCAGAGATGAACTTATTTGGCTTCCGAGGGACAGATTCCATGGCCTCCGGTGACTCCCACGCCTTACGAGAGATCAGCTCCATGAGCTCATCATAAGGCGGAGACACCCAAGAAGTGGTAGGTTGAGACCCAAAAGCCTTCAAGAGCACTGACTCGTCCTCAGTAGGGATTTTGGACTGCCAATCGCCCCTCTGACTAAGGATCTCTAATATCTCCGCAAAGGAGATATCCTCAGAAGGGGATCGACGGGACCCTTCTGACTCATCCAAGTCCATGTCAAAGACTCCTGTGGAGAGTCTAAGTGCCTCCTCTTGCACAGTCTCTTTCCTGGGTACCTCCTCAGTGGGGAGATCTGGGGAGGTCTCGGAAGAGCAAGGGACGCCCTGTGGGGCCACTTGAGGCTCGGGGTCTCTACGCTTAGGGGGACCGGTAGACATATAAGTGGACACAGAAGCTTGAGGGGAGAAGGAAGCCCGAACTGGTACCGATGATGTCTTAGGAGACAGGACTCTCCTCATGGCATCAAAAGCACCATGGCTCCGATGAGAAGGGGTAGACTGATCTGGAGGGACCGTCCGATCCTCCCGCACCAAAACCATGGGCTCCGAGCCTGAGGTAGGAGCCGAGCTCATCCGAGCCGAAGCCCCAAGAGGAAGAGTCGGCAAATCGGTCTGACTATCCTCCCCGGACCAGACAGGAGAGTGTCGGCTCCTAACATTCTCGGTCGGTGCCGAGGACGTCCGAGTAGATGGAACCGATAACACCGGTGCGGGTCTCGGTTCCATAGGTTCAACAAGCATTGGTTCGGGCTCCTTCGCTTCCGAGAGTTTAGTACGGCTTGGAGGAGGAGTAGTCAAGTCTGGTTCAATGGTCTTCGGCTCCAACAAAGTGGTCGGGGCCGACAACAATTTAGCAAGTCCTGGTGCCCGTAGAAGCTTCTGCGCTAACTGATCCACGTCCATATCAGAGAGGCTGACTGAAGACTTTGAGGAATGCACTGAAGGTGCTGATTGGAGCAGAGGAGATGAGGGAACCTCAGAGACTGGCTCCAAGACTGGGAGCGGACTCCGAACCAAAGGGACACTCGGTTCCGAGGACTGTGGAACCGATGTGACCCTGTACCCTCTGATCTCTTTGCCTTCTTGGTTTGTTTAGAATCAGAAGATTTTGAAGATTTAGAAGAAGTGCTGGCACCTTCCTGGCTACCAAACGCCTCAGAAAAAGTATGCTGCAGCAACCCCCTATCTACGAGTCTTCTCCTTCTCTCCAGCAGAACCCTAGATGAAAAAGAGTGGCAAATACTGCAGGAGTCTTGGAGGTGTTTAGCCCCCAGACAGTAAACACATTGGACATGTCCGTCCATGACAGACATTTTCTGTCCACCATCTGGACATTTCTTAAACCCCGATTTGGGGTGAGACTTTTCACTCTCATCCGACATATTATAAGAGACACATCACAAAATTAGCCTGCAAAGGTTAAATACAGGGCTAAGCCCACACTAAACAATATACTAAGAACAAGTAAAAATTGTTAAACTAAATAGGGCTAAGAAAGGGCCCAACACTAAGAAAAACAAGCCAACACAGGGCACTATCACTACAATCTAACCTACTTTAAACTATTATTTTTTAACAAACACACACACACACACACACACACACACACACACACACACACACACACACACACACACACACACACACACACACACACACACACACACACTAAATATGAATAATCTCTCAAAAAGAGAAGAAAAAAGTTTTTTTAAAACTTGCGATTTATCAAAATGGTCCGAGCTAACTGGATCACAGAGATCTCTCTTGCCACGGCAAGCTAGATTTGAGGTAATTCCAGCAGTGCATTGTGGGATAAGGGGCTTGGTCTCAAGCTACTGGCAAACCTTGAGCTTTGCTATCGGCCGTGTCGAGGATCGGCTCCAAACCCATCAGTGAGAATAAACGGCGAGATTTAACAACTTTACATTGAATAATTCTTTTTAAGCAGGAAAACCAAATGAAAGGGTTCAAGAGCCTAAACAATGGTCTGAGCCAAGCCCAATAAATCATGCCCTTTTAAAGTAATGGAGGTGGGGAAAATGCATGTTTATTCTTAGAAGCAGGCAGACTCTTGACAGATATCCCTGGAAGCAAGCTAACTCCTGCCAGGACCATCACCCTGGGGAACACTCATCATAGTCTACACAGTTAGAAACATATTCCCCATACCTTCTTCAAAGATTGAGGGGAACAAGAACAAAAAAAGACGATAACAATCGTTCACCCATGCTGACTAAGGACAGCCATCGAGGATGTGTCTAACCTCCCATTTCACGGTGGTTGAAAAGACTACAACAGAGGAAGCAATGGAAGATGAACAGTCTGAGGAACCAGAAAACTACCTCAGCAGTCATCACAGGTGGCTGAAACAAATTTGCAGCCTATTGAAAGAACAGACTAGAAACTTTCAGCTTTTTTTTTTTTTTTTTTTTTTTTTTTGCTTGAGAAGGAAGTACCCAAGTTGTTCTATGCTAAAGCCAAAAATGAAGCTCAAGTCTAAATAACAATGACAGGTAGTCAGTAAAAGAGCCAAGTATCAAAAAAGTAGTGTTTTCACCTAAAACACTGAAGAGCACAACACTTACTCATAACAAAGAGCTAAGACTACAGCAACAGTGATCAAAATGCTGAACATCTGGATTCTGTATTTTTGTCCAAGACTCATGACCAAGTGATGCTCATAACACTCACAGAACCTATGTTTTTGTTGGGAAAGAGTATGCTAGGTGGGTTTGTAAGAAAGGGCTTTGATGTACCACATATTCCGTGGGGATGTCTGGGCTCTAAGATCCCTTAGGTTTCCTCTTTTGATTAGATTGCCATTTTCTTTGAATTGGCTTTTCTTCCACTTCAGCTGCTCGTTTTTGTTTTAATTATTTTTTGCAGGGGAGTGAAACGGCTGTTTTACAGACTTCACTACCTTCCCCTTTCTCTCCAACTTCTTAAACACCTGTCAACAGTGAGCACAAAAAGTACAGTTGTGTACACTAACCATAAATGTAGATGTTAAGAGTGTATTCACTGTTGCAGTCATCAAATTTGGGTTATCTGCTTGCAGTAGCCCTCAGGTCGGCCTGATTATCAGAGTCTTGGGTCCTGCATCGGACGCGGTCTCATCTTCCATGATGGCAGGTAGTCAGGGGTATAAAGCATGCAGCCAACGCCATTACATCAGTTTTTCTTGCCCCAGATGCCAGGTGCCCCCATAATGGGAAGCAATTATATACAAAGATACACCTCTAACAAAAAAGCAAATACACCAAAAAGCTTTAAGCAGAGCAAACAAGAATAGAGGTATAGTCAATAGAAGTCAGGGGGCTGGAGGGACAGTAACCAGGACTGCAACAGTGAATACACTCGAACATCTACATTTATGGTAGGTGTACACAACTGTACTATGTTCTTCGTGTTTCACTGTTGCAGTCATCACATTTGGGTAGATTCCCAAAGCTAAGAATGGGAGGAGGTAATTAGATAGCATTAGGACCAGCTATAAGGCCCTGTAAATCTGCATTGGCAAAGCCACCTCTGGATTTAGAAAAAATTGGCAAGTGGTAATGCTTGGTGAAGGTATGTACAGAACTCCAGGTAGCAGCATCTAGGATGTCCCTGGTAGGGTCACCTCTGAGAAAGGCTGTAGAGGTAGATGCAGCCCTAGTTGAATGGGGTCTGATCCCCTGTGGGATAGGTTTTCCGTGGTGCTTGTAGCAGAAATTAATTCAATGGCCTATCCATTTGGAAATGGTTTGCTTGGAAATAGCCTTCCCCTCTGCCCCTGCAGCAAATGCCACCAGCAGTTGTTCAGATTTCCTTTGAGGTTTAGTCCTGTCAAAGTAGAATTCAAGATGTCTGTGCACATCTAAGGAGTGCAGTATCCGTTCCCCTTTGTTCTGTGGATTAGGAAAGAAGGTTGGCAAATGAATAGACTGATTAAGGGCCACACTGGATACCACCTTGGGGAAGAAGGAGGGATTGGTCCTGAGGAACACCCTGTCCACATGAAAGATGATGAAAGGCTCCACTGCCATAAGGGCCTGTAATTCAGATACACTTCTTGCTGAAGTGATTGCTAAAAGGAAAGCAGTTTTCCAAGAAAAAAAATTTAAGTCTGCAGTAGCAGCTGGCTCGAAAGGAGGAAGAGCGAGTTTCTCTAATACAAAAAGTTAAGGTCCCAGGCTGGAGCTCTGGCCCTTCTGAGGAACTGCTTGAGCAGTGGATGAAAGAAGAGGGGAGGTTCTGTGTTACAATGAGCTGAAATGGCTGAGGCGTGAATTTTGATGGTGGAGAAAGACAGGCCCTTGTGAAGCATCTCAGTTAAGTATTGCAAAATATGAGGTAAATTGGACACTGCTGTGCGCATCTCCTTGCGATTGGTTCCAGGCACAGAAACTTTTCCATTTTTCAGCATAAAATTTTCTAGTACTAGGCCTCCTTGCCTCTAAAATGATATCAATCACTGGTTTACTGAGGGATGGTAAAGGAGAGATTAGGTAATTAGCCAGGCTGCTAGGTTCAGTGTTTGAAGCTGAGGGTGCAGAATCTGATTCTCCTGCTGAGACAATAGGGTAGGAGTCTGAGGCAGGTGCCATGGGGCCAACAGTGACAGTGCGCAAGAGGGGTACCGGTGTTGGCGTGGCCAGTCTGGTGCAATCAAAATCGTCCTTGGTTTGTCTTGTTTGATCTTTAGTAGTACTTTGGAGAGCAGAGGCAGAGGAGGAGGAGGAAAGGCATAAACTGATAGGTTTTTCCAGCTGAAGGATACAGCATCCACTTTCCAAGCTTGTTTATGGATGTCCTTGTGCAAAATTTGTCCAATTGATAGTTCTGGGGGGAGGCAAACAGGTCTATACATGGGCTCCCCCATTTGCTTGTCAACATGTTGAAAATCCTTGGTTCCAGTTTCCACTCGTGTGGGTCCATGAAGTTTCTGCTTAGTCCGTCTGCCAGAGTATTTCATTTTCCTAGCAGGAATTGAGCTTGTAGATGCACTTGGTAGCTCAAGGCTGTGTTCCACAATGCCATGGCTAGTCTGCAGAAGGGGTAAGAATGTGTGTCCCCCCCGCTTATTTATGTACCACAACTTTGACTCGGTCTGAAACTCCGAAATCGAAAAATTTCAGAACGCCAACCGGCACTTGCAATGCTGCTTCTGCATCGGACCATGCGGCAAAAAAGACTGAGGATATGACGTCGGTCATGCGCATTTGTACCCTGACGTCCTGATGTCAGTCAAATGCGCCTTGACCGACGTCAGCCTTATACTTTGATATTCGGGCCGACCGAGGACAGCGGACTACCCAAGTGTAAGGACTGCAGCAATGTGAGA
The DNA here is from genome assembly GCF_019279795.1 of Protopterus annectens. NCBI lineage: Eukaryota > Metazoa > Chordata > Ceratodontiformes > Protopteridae > Protopterus > Protopterus annectens. The sequence goes on from NC_056725.1 coordinate 355,552,460, forward strand.
TGAAGAACATCAGTGGTGTTATCTGTCTTTACCATTAGTTGTCCTGGAAGAATGTGGTCCTTGAAGGTTGTCAGAGCATTCTGTACAGCTAACATTTCTTTCTGATTGATATACAAGTGCATTTGACTTGGGTTCCATTTGCCCTGAATGCACTTCCCTGCCAGGTGAGCCCCCCATGCATAGTCTGATGCATCTGTTAGGGTTTAGGCTGCAGGGGGTGGTATGAAAGGTAGTCCCTTGTTTTGGTGGCAGGCCCTCCACAGGAACTCTAGGCGTAGGCAAGGTATGACAGGAATCATTGCTTCTAGATCCTGGGAATGTTGACACCATAGGCTTTTTAGATACCAATGTAGTTTCCTCATATGCAGCCTTGCATATGGAATTAGAAGAATGCAGGAGGCCATGAACCCGAAGGCTTGCAGTATTTGTCTTGCAGATAGCAGGGTTTTTGTGGCCACCTGTTTGAACTAGGTTGTCAAATTAATTTGTTTCTCTAGCGTGAGGTAACCCATCTGGGAAGTTGTATTCAAGCTTGCTCCCAGGAATATAATTTGTCAAGGTACCAGGTGAGATTTCTTTTCATTTATGGTGTACCCTAGACAGGTTAGAACCCTTTGTACAAAGGCCAGATGATTCAAAAGTATGTCCTGGCTTTCTGCCTGAATTAGACAATCGTCCAGGTATGGGTATATTTGAATATTTCTTTGCCTGCAAAATGCAATAATTGGAGCTAGGCACTTTGTGAATACCCTGGATGCAGTAGATAAGCCAAAGGGCAGTGCAGAGAACTGATTGTGGGTGTAGCCTGCTTTGAAGCGAAGGTATCTTCTGCAAGATTCCCTGATTGGGATGTGCAGGTATGCTTCTTTTAAATCTAGTTTTGACAACCAGGCGTCTTTGCCTAGCATAGGAAGCAACTGGTGAAGAGTCAGCATCTTGAATTTTGGAATCTCCAAAAAGGTGTTTAGAGTAGACAGTTCCAGGATGGGACGCCATGAATTGTCTTTTCTGGGTACCAGGAAAAGTCTCTGAGTAGAAACCTTGTCCCTTTTCCTCTTCTGGTACTAAGTGAATAGCCTCCATGCTTAAGAAAGTACTTGTTTTTGGGCCTCTGCCCACTGATTTGGGGGTAGGTCCAGCAACCAGTTTGGTGTTGGCAACATGTGGAAGTGAAATCTGTATTCCTGGGACACTACATTTAAAACCCATTTGTCCTGGGTAATGAGCTCCCAGTTCTTTGCATGAAGAGCAATCTTTCCCCCCCAAAGGGGTAGTCAGTTGATAAGTGCTTGGAAATTTTAAAAGAAAGTCATTGAGACAGTTTACCATAGGGGGGAGTCTTACTCCCAGATTTGGAAGTGGAGGCCCTCCACTGCTTAGTTCTGTGTGTCCCCCCTGGGACTGAAACCTGGGGTTTTTGCTGCGTCTGGGTTTGGCTTGAGAAGACCTGGAAAGGGCTGGAAAGGACCAATTCTTAGTAGGCCAGTGCCTACTAAATCTAGGAGGCTGAACTTGTAAAAAATCTTTAACAGTTTGCATAGATTTAGCTTTATCTTCCATCTTTTTAAGAACTTCCTCAGCCTTGTTGTCAAACAGGCGGTCCTGATTTAAGGGAGCATCCAACAATTTAGCTTTAACATGATCAGGTAAAGATTGTTCCTTAAGCCAAGCATGCCTTCTGAGCACAGACCCAGTAACAGCAGCCCTGCAAGACGCCTCTAATGAATCAAAACCACATTGCAAAGTATGTTTTCCAACCTGTTCAGCAGAATGCATTAAATCCTGTAATTCTTTATTTTCCGCACAGTCAGGAATCAACATATTTTCTGTTTAAGCAGTCCAATAACATGTTGCTGATACTTTTAACATATGAAAATGTCAGTTTACAGCCCTAAAGGCCAAGGTTGCAAAAGTGTAAACCTTCTTACCCCATCTAACCAGCGCCCTGGAGTCTCTAGCAGAAGGGGTAGGATTGTTAGCAGTAGAAGCCTTAATGCCCTTGGGCACCTGAGAAATAGTTTCTGAATCCGCAATAGGATTTTTTAAAAGGAACTTGTGTGACTCAGGGACCCTGTAGTATCGGTCAGGTTTTCTGGGAGCAGGAGGCAAGGAATCAGGGGCCAAACTAGATTCGGAAAAAGCATCATTAACAATGTCTAGTACAAGAGGAATAGCTAAAAGCCTATGCTGAGGTAGGAGTAAGAAATCCCAGAGCCTCTTTTGTGAATCAGAAAAATCTTAGATCTTCAGCCATTCTTATTTGATTTTTAGGCATAGAAGCCTGAGCATGTGGCCTGGTCGTCGTTTTTTTAGGCATGGGTCGAGATTTAGGCCTAAGTGAAGAAGGAGGTGTTGGTTTAATATGAAAGTCCGTAAGCCTGAATACACCCTCAGACGCCAGTGCCTGCACAGTGGCTCCGGACCCATCCAAGGTAGAGACATCCGTGGGTTCCATAGTTGAAGCATCTCGCGGCATACTGGACTCCGAATGGGTCTCAGTAGAGGCCTGCGAATCAGAAATAGCAGGTATCAGGGGCTGCGAAAGCACCTCACTGAGTACCGGCAAACTGGCGACTGGCTTAGGAGAAGCGTCATCGGCAGTTCTGGACCTTGGCGGCCTGTCTCTGTCTTTATCTTTGCGTTTTTTCAGAATCCCGATAGTCGGACGGCTAACCGATGACACTTCTGGATAATTAAACCGAGAATCGAAATATTTAGAGGCGAAAATATACCTGTGACGGATAATGCACTGATTAAATAAAGCACAAAACTGACAAGGTACGTCGTGGTCTGGGCCTAGGCAAGGAATACAGTATGAATGAAAATCTTTATGAGGTATTTGCTTTCCACAAGTAATGCAATTATTAACTTTTACTGACATCGGTAAGGAGCAAGAAAATGTTTCCCCAACGGTGTACTTAGCTTTAGTTGAAGACTTCGGTTCTGAAACACGAAAACGAAATTTCAGGCGTCGACCGACTGGCACTTGCGAACTGCTTCTGGCACAGCAAGAAAGACTGATGTAATGGCGTCGGCTGCATGTTTTATACCCCGGACGTCATGGAAGAAGGGACAGCAACTGATGCAGGACCCAAGACTTTGATAGGCCAACTGAGGGCTACCTGCAAGCAGATGATCCAAATGTAATGACTGCAACAGTGAAACACGAAGAACATCCCATTTGTCCTGGGTAATGAATTCCCAATTTTTTGCCTGCAATGCAATCTTTCCCCCCTAAAGGGACAGTCAGTTACGCAGGGCTTGGAAGTTTTACAGTCAAGTCACTGAGACAGTTTACCTGTCTTGGAAGTGGGAGCCCCCCACTGCTTAGTCCTGTGAATACATTGAGACTGAAGCCTGGGTGTCATGCTGGTTCTGGGTTTGGACTGAGAAGGCCTGGAAGAGGCAGGAAAGGACCAATTCTTCGAGGGCCAATGCCTACTAAATCTGGGAGGCTGTACTTGCAGGAAATCTTTAACAGTTTGCATAGATTTAGCTTCTTCCTCCATCTTTTAAAGTACTACTTCTGCTTTGTTGCCAAATAGGAGGTCTTGGTTTAAGGGAGCATCCATCAATTTAGCTTTAACATGATCGGCAAAGATTGCTCCTTAAGCCCATTATGCCTTCTAAGTACAGACCCATTGACAGCAGCCCTGCAAGATGCCTCTAATGAATCAAAACCACATTGCAAAGTACGTTTTCCAACTTGTTCAGCAGAATGCAGTAAATCCTGTAAATCTTTATTTTCAGCACAGTCAGGAATCAACATCATTTTCTGTTTTAGCAATCTAATAATATGCTGCTGATACTTTAACACATGAAACTGGCAGTTTAAGGCCCTAATGGCCAAGGTTGCATAAGTGTGTTTACCTTCTTACCCCATCTATCCAGCACCCTGGAGTCTCTATCAGAGGGGATAGGATTTTTGGCAGTAGTAGCCTTAATGCCCTTGGGTCCCTGTGAAATAGTCTCAGGATCCGCAGTAGGCTTTTTAAAAAGGAACTTAGTCAGGAACCCTGTAATATCCATCAGGTTTTCTGGGAGCAGGAGGTATAGAGTCAGGGGCCAGGCTAGATTCAGAGAAGGCATCATCAACAATGTCCAGTACAGGAGGGATGGCCAAAGGCCTGTTCAGGGGCAGGAGTAACAAATCCCTAAGCCTCTTAGAATCAGAGTAATCCTGGCTTTCCCAGCGAAAATGCTCCCTAAGAGTATGCAAGGTTTCACCAAAAGAGAAATCCTCTGGAAGGGAAGCAGAGGGAATGGAGTCCTCTGCATCAGAATCCTCATAGGTAGATAAGGGTAAATCCTGTTCATCAGAGGAAACAGAAATTTCAGAGTCCTGATCAGAAGGAAAATCAGTCCTAGGTCTCTTAGAGGGGGAAGGGTGGCTTCCCCTGATTAGAGTGATAAGGTCTTCAGCCACTCTTATCATTTGTTTTTTTAGGCATAGGGGCCTGACCATGCGGTCTGTGCGTCAGTTTTCTAGGCATGGACTGAGTTGCAGGCTTTGAGGAAGAAGATGGCGTCCGTTTAATATGCAAGTCAGTAGGCCTGAATACACCCTCATAAGCCGGTGCCTGCACAGCGGCTCTGGACCTATCCAAGGTAGAGACTTCTGCAGGTTCCACAGTCGAAGAAGCACCTCGCAGCATACCGCACTCCGAATGGGACTCAGTAGAGGCCTGCGAATCTGAAGTAGCAGGTATCAAGGACTGTGAAAGCGCCTCACTGAATACCGGCGAATTGGCGACTAGCTTAGGAGAAGCGTTGTCAGCAGCTTTGGACCTATACGGTCTGTCTCTGTCTTTATCTTTGCGTTTTTTCAGAATGTCGGTAGTCGGGTGGCTTACCGAAGCCAATTCTGGATAACTGAACAGAGTGCCAAAATATTTAGATGCGTAAATAAACCGACAACGAATAGTTCGAGGCTTGAAAAATGCACAAAACAGACAGCGAGGTACGTCGTGGTCTGGGACGAGGCAAGGAATGCAGTACGAACGAAAATCTTTATGAGGTACTTGATTTCCACAAGAAATACAAATGTTAATGTTTACGGACATCGGTTTAGAGCAAGAAAAAGGTTCCCCAACAGGATACTTAGCTTAGTTGAAGACTTAGATTCTGAAACTCGAAAACGAAAATTTCAGGAGTCGGCCGACCGACACTTGCAAATTGCTTCTGCTTCAGGCACCGCATGGTTAAAAAGACTGATGTAATGGCGTTGGCTGCATGTTTTATACCCCTGACTACCGGACGTCATGGAAGATGAGACAGCATCCGACGCAGGACCCAACACTTTGATAATCAGGCCGACTGAGGGCTACTGCAAGCAGATAACCCAAATGTGATGACTGCGACAGTGAAACATGAAGAACATCAAGCAAGTCCTTTGCCAAAGAGGCAGTGAGGAGTCATGCTTTTTAAAGGATCTGGTAAGGGCTAGGTTTTCAGACAAGCATGTCTTCAAATAATGTACTCCACTGCTGCCTTCCAGTATGATGCATCTACTGCACCATAACCACACTGGATAGACTGCTTGCTAACCTGGAAAAGAAAGTTGCATAAGACTAGCAATAATCTTTCAGGATGTCTTATCACCTCTGCCTTACTCATTCAACTGAGACAGGAGAGTCCCCTAGAACTGGAACTTTACTATACCAGTTTGTCATTTCACAACCCTGAATGCCAGGGAGGCAGAACTGTAGGCTTTCTTCCAAAAGCAGTCAAGTGTTTTGCGTTCTCTTTCACTGTAAAAAGGATTCTTGGCTGGAGTCCCATATAACCTATAATAGCACTCATGGATGCAACAGCTGGATTAGCAGCGGATTCTTATAGACATACTTTCAGCAATCCACAGCCCTTAAAAAAAAAAAAAAAAAAAAAAGGGTCGGGCTGCCTTAGACAAGGCATGCGAGGGTCTGATTCCAAAGTAGCACCGGTGAATGCAGTCTTCAAAGCTTCAAATCACTGCAGGAACAGCTAAGATTTTTGTCTCAAGCAAATTAAAAGTTCTCAATATCTTTTCTGGACATCACAGTAATCCTCAAGACTCCCATGTAAAGGAATCCTTTGTTCTACTGATGGAGTCTCCAAATGAACATTAAGGATACCCTATCTTCCCCCTCCTCACCAGAGAATTTTTCAACTTACAGAAGAAAGCATAGGGCATCTGGTCACTCAGGCCAGTCCATCAAGACTCTGAATCACAGGAGTCTGTTTCTTTCGGGGGAGGTCTCGATCTCTTTTCCAAGCAGGGACTGCCCGCTGACATTAAAGGTTGCTCTGAGGACAGTTGCAAGTTCTTGAACACAGATTCCTGAAAGTACTAGAAATGGATGACAGTAGGAGGACCTATCTCCCTCAAGTTGAGGCAAGATGTTGGACGTTTACCTGGACATCTTAGCCCCACTTGACCATGATGGCCACCTTGGAGGTCTACAATCATGGGTAGACACCAATGGCTATTTTAGAAATGTGGACATTCTCATATACTAAACATCAAAAAAAATAATATATGTTATCAAAATGGCACTACCATAACCAGAAGCCCATGGAGAAGCATTTGGACTAACTGTCAGTTTCAGCTCACAAGGACATGCCATTGTCCAAACGTGTGACAATCTTTTAAGAAACACAGACCTTGGTCCCAGCAGTTGTCACATTTTTGGGACTGCAAAAGAACTTCACCAGACTAGATGCCATCAAGTTTATAGTGACATTCAGGCTCAAACAGGTCACTGGCCTGTAGGGATTCCTTTACTTCTTTCTTGGGTGCTTCTCTTTCTAAATGTCTAAGGATGTTGGACAATGCAGTTGCAGCTGTGGAAAAGTTAGAGCCTTTTCTGGTTCAGACAGTGATGGAGAAATTTGGGCTCACATGTTAGCTGAACCTAGCACAATGGAGACAAAAATAAGAAGTTATGTACCTACCATAACGTTCCATGTTAGTTGTCTTCTCTCGCCTTCTTTCTTGCTTGATGGTTCGGAGCCGATCCCTCGGCTCCGACTCGGCACTTGCTAAGCTCGAGAGTCACTTTTACCAGCTCGAGGCAGCCCCATATCCCATGATGCAAGGCGGTAAGTACCCAGATCTCGTTTGATGACAAAGGGCAACAGCACCAAGCATAAAATACTTCCAAAAGGAAGAAAGAAAACTTACAGATGGAAGAAGGACCAGGTCTGAATGGTCTTCAGCATAACAGTTTCTTATAACAAGGTCTGTCCAGGCCAGGGGGAAGGAGGGAGGGTCGCAAGAAAGAAGGCGAGAGAAGACAACTAACATGGAACGTTATGGTAGGTACATAACTTCTTAATGTTAAGTTGTCAATCTCGCCTTCATTCTTGCTTGATGGGACCGCCCCTAGCACCTCTATCCTGGGTGGCTCAATGGAACAAACTCTTGAGGACTGTAGAGCCAAAACTGGCTCTGTCCCTGGAGGCCAAGTCCAATTTGTAATGGGAAACAAAAGTGTGAGGAGTGGCCCAAGTGGCCGCTGCACAAATAGTGTCTAAAGGAAGTCTAGCTTGAAAAGCTGTAGAAGTAGCTAAGCTCCTAGTTGAATGTGCTTTAGGTTTTGAGCACAGCTGTTTTCCCCTGAGCAGATAAATTTCAGAGATGACCGAAGAAAGCCATCTGGACAAGGTCACTTTAGAAACAGGAAGGCCTTATTTATTATCCACATAGGAAACAAAAAGTAGATCAGATTTTCTAAATTTTTTGTTCTGTCCAAATAATATCTAAGTTGACGGTGGACATCAAGATAATGTAGCTTTTGTTCAGCTCTATCTGAATAGTTAGGAAAAATACAGGAGATCAATGGATTGATTCAAATTGTTCTTTGAAGCGACCTTAGGCAAAAAGGTTGGGTTAGTTCTCAAAGATACTCTGTCTTTGTGAAAAACCAAATAGGGTCGAACCGAAGAGCATGAAGTTCAGACACCCTTCTGGCCGATGTAATAGCCACTAGGAATAAAGTTTTCCAAGAAAGATATTTCAGGGAACAAGAAACAGCTGGCTCGAAGGGGAAGAATCAAGGATGTCAGCACTAAATTTAGATCCCACTGAGGAGGAGGATTCCTGATTGGAGGCTTTAGTAGGAAAATTCCTTTCAAGAAGGCCCTGCAGAGCCTATGGGACATAATATTATGATCTGCTATACCGACATGAAAATTGGAAATAGCAGCCAATTGAACTCTGACTGTGGAAGAAGAGGAGCCTGCATGAAAAATCTCTGCTAAGAAGTCCAGGACTGCCTGAACAGGGGCAGTAAAAGGATCAATATTTTTGGCCTTAGCCCAATAAGAGAAACGCTTCCATTTGCTTGTATAAATCCTCCTGGTAGAGGATTTTAGCGAAGCTACTATGATGTCTCTAACTGGGTTAGAGATCAAAGGAAGCCTGGCTAAGGAAGGAAGTGGAGCAACCATGCTGTGAGGTTGAGAGAAGGGATTGACCGGTGCAGCTGACCCGATTGGTGAATCAGAAGATCTGGCACTGGGTCCAGATGCCACGGCTGCACCAAAAGGTGATGATGGAGGAACGGAAACCAAACTTGTCGAGGCCAGTAAGGGGCAATGAGAATCAATTTGGCTCTCAAAACGGTAGCTTTCTGGATAACCTGAGGGATCAGAGGAAATGGAGGGAAGGCATAAAGAAGTCCCTGGGGCCAATCCTGGGTCAGAGCGTCTCTGGGGGGATGGCCTGATGGAGGGAAGAGGCAGAAGAAGTCTGGACATTTGCTGTTTTGGGGAGTAGCAAAAAGATTGCAGCATGGACGACCCCATTCCAGAAAAATCTCTTCCGCTATAGATTGCTTGAGAGACCACTCGTGAGGCATGAGAATAGCTCTGCTCAATCTGTCCGCTACAATGTTGGTTTTCCCAGGGATATGCGTTGCTACCAGAAACCGATGAGAGGAGATCGCCCATTGCCATAGTCTGAGCGCTTCTCGACACAAGGGGTAGGACTTGGTTCCGCCCTGTTTGTTGATATACCAAACTACAGACATGTTGTCTGTGTGGACTGCAATTGTCCCTACGGGAAGAAAGTCGTTGAGGGCTTGCAACGTTAAAAGCACTGCTCTCATCTCCAGGACATTTATGTGCAGATGGTACTCGAACGGCTGCCACGTCCCATGAACCATCCTGCCCTAATAATGACCCCCCCCCCACCCGATCAGGGAGGCATCCGTGGTGACGGTGGCTATCGGGGATGGGGGTACAAAGTACCTGCCTTGGTGAACCTGAGGAGATGTGATCCACCAAGCAAGATGCTCTTTGCATGTCTGTGTCACCAGAATCTGGTGACGCATTGGAAGTTGTTGGTATGACCATTGTGTGAACAGCATCCACTGAAGAAGGCGCATGTAGAATCGAGCCAGGGGAAGAAGAGTAATGGCCGCAGCCATGAGACCTAAAACCTTTAGAACCATTCTGGCCTGTACTTTCTTGTTGGCCAGAATGATTCTGACATGACTCTGAATGTCTGAAACTCTTTGATCTGTAAGGGTAGCTGACATCCGAACAGTGTTTAAATTTGCGCCTATGAAGGTAATAGACTGGCAGGGCGATAAGGATGACTTTTCGAAGTTGATCGAGATGCCCAAATGAGAACAAAGGTTTATTGTGTAATCCCTGGCTTGTATAAGCTGATGCCTGGTGGTGGCTGACAGGAGCCAGTCGTCGAGATACGGAAACACCTGGAATCCTTGACGTCTCAGGTGAGCCGTGACCACTGCCATGCATTTGGTGAACACTCTGGGGCTGTAGTGAGACCAAAGGGCAGGGCTCTGAACTGGAAATGACTGGACCCCAGCCGAAGCGGAGAAATCTCCTGGAGCGTCTGTGAATTTTGATGTGATAGTACGCATCCTGAAGATCTATTGAGCACATCCAGTTGTCCTTCTGTAAGAAGGGCAGAATTGACTGAAGAGTGACCATTCGCAATCTTGTCTTCCTCACAGACTTGTTGACTCTGCTGAGATCCTATATTCATCTCCAGTCTCCCGTCTTTTGGGGACCAAAAGAACCTTGAGTAGATTCCGGCTCTGAATGGTCTGTTGTAACTGGCTGAATGGCTCTTTTTTGCAGTAGTTTTGAGACTTCTAACTCTGCAATTTCCCTTAGACCGGGTGGTACATCTGGAAGGGAACTTGAGGGGAAGGGACTTTCCTCGAAAGGAATTATGTAACCCTTGGATATGATCGACTGTACCCATCTGTCTTGAGTGAGGGAATGCCAGGCTTCTGGGTACAGTGATAATCTTCCCCCGACTGCCTCCAAGGAGGGACAGCCGGGCAACATCTCAGGGATGCTGAAAGGGCTTGTCAGAGAGAGGCTCTCTGCTTCCCTGGTTTTTCGGACCCCCTCTGCCTCTAGAGCGGCGTCTGTTGTTGTTACCCCCTCTGCCTCTAGGGGTAAACTGACCACGTGAATCCGGCGTGACTCCTTGGGATTTACGGAACCACATTTTCCCACCTTTCTGTCCTTTGGGATAAGGTCTAGAAGGGGTGGAAAAACGGACTCCAACAGCAGAAAGAGTCTTGCCGTCCTGTTCGCACCTGGTCAAGGTTTCCTTCACCTGAGAGCCAAACAAAGCTGACCCATCAAAGGGAGAATTTGTGAAGGACGCCTTAAAGGGATCCGCAAAATCACATAGCCGCATCCAGGCTTGGCGTCTAAGAGCCACACCTGTACCTGCGGCTCTACTCGCTCCATCCGCAGCATAAGATATTAGCCGCATGGAGGAGTTTGCAATGGAATTGAGGGTTCCTAGCTGCGAAGCAATGTTTTCTTGAGCCCCTGCAGCTGTAGGATCCTGAACTACTTCACCCAGCTCCTTAAGGATATCCCTCTGGAGTCTGGTGAAGTGACATAGGTAATTCAGCGAACGCATAGCAAAGGTCGCTGAGGAAAACATCCGCTTACCGTACCTATCCATGGTCCTAGAGTCCTTATTAGGAGGATGGACGGGTACGGAAGGATCTGCAAGTTCCTTTTTGGTGGCCGCAGCCACTACCATGGCATCAGCGGGACACCCTTAGTGAGGAATTGCTTGTCACACGGGCAGTGATAAATTTTGAAGGCCTCCTAGGGACTGGCTCTACAGAGTCAGGAGCTGCCCACGCCTTTCGTGCAATAACCTGCATAAGGGGATCGAAAGGCGGAGGCACCCAGGAGGTGGAGGGCCGAGATCCAAACGCCTCTAGGTACACTGACTCATCCTCAGAGGGATTGTTGGTGGGCCAGTTTCCCCTCTGTTTAAGGAGTTCAAGGATGTCTGAGAAGGAGACATCCTCAGAGGGGATCTAGGGATCCCTCTGACTCATCAAAGTCAGTATCCGAAGTGACAGACTCGGGGGAGTCTACATGTTTCCTCTTACAAGTCCTCTTCCTAGGAGGATCTCCCGAAACATCAGGAGAATCCTCGGAAGGGGGGAAATTCCCAATGGGGAAACCTGAGGCGGAGGATCTCTGGGTCCTGTAGCAAGAGAAGTGGCAGAGATGTCAACAGGTACTATAGAGGGAGGAGCTACGGAACAGACTGCTGACTGATACCAGTGGCCAGCACACTCTTCATCACCTCGAATGCTCCCTCCCAGGCAGGTCCGAGAGAACCCGTTCCGAAGAACTAGGAACTCCAGGGACCACCGAAGGGAAGTCTCCGAGGCAGATGTCGGAGCCGAGCTCACCAAGGCCGAGGCTCCAAGGGGAAGAGCGGTTCGACAAGGGTCCGATGCCACTCACCCCTCGGAGGAGACCATGGAAGCCCGACCACCGAATCCCTCTAAGGAAGGTCTCAAGAGGAGATAAGAGTAGAGGCTGAAGGAACAGAAGGGGTATCCGTCCTCCAGCCGTAGCAGTAACCATTCCGAAGACTCCAACTCCAAGCTCTGGGGTAGAGTTGAAAGAGGAACTGTAACGGGTGTGGACCAACAGTCGCCTGTTGAGACGGACTATGTAACATTTGGGCCAGTACCTGTGACTTAAGTAATCTACTGACCACTCTCTCTAGGTCATGGTCTGACAGTCTGGATGACCTTGAAGATCGGCTCCGATGGCTCCGTTCCGAAAGAAGAGGTGAAGCCGGAGCCGAAAGTATCGGCTCCAAGGAAGGAGACCTCGACCTCTTCCTGGAATGAGCCATCGAACCCGATACTATAGATCCTGTCGGAGCCGAAGACTTATCGGAGCCGACAGGAAGCCTCGATGTATCGGCTCCAGCCAGAGCCGATACAGCCACCAAAGTAACGGTGTCGGAGCCGATCGGAGCCGACACCGATGCCTGTGCCACATGGGGGTCGGAACCGATCGGAGCCGACACCGAAGTGGTCGATGCAGATTCGGCACCGATAGCCATCGGTGCCGAAGGCTTTGTTAAGCCAGAATCGGCTCCAGCCGGAGCCGATCTCGACTCGAACGAGTCGGAGCCGAGGCCGCAGGCTTAGACACAGAAGCCTGGGCCTTGGAAGATTTAGCTGATTTTGATGGAGCCGACTTAGCCGGAGAGCCCTCCGGCAAGAAGGCCCCTAAGTATCAGCTTGTTGCGTCTTTCCTGCAGGACTCTCTGGCTGAAGGAATGACAAATAGCACAGGAGTCCTGCAGGTGAAGAGGCCCCAGGCAATACAGGCAAGAAGTGTGACCGTCTGTCAGAGACATCTTCTGACAGCACGAGTCACACTTCTTAAAACCTGAGACCCTCTCCTTTGACATGGTGCTTTACAAAACACACACACACACACACCAGTCAAAAAATTAACTTAAATAAAATACCAAAAGGTATTCCTATAAAACAAACACACACACCCTAACAGGGAGGGGATGGGATGGGTAAAGTTTGACTAAAAAAAATTAGAAGAGACAGGGATTTTCTGTCAGAAAATGTAAATAATTAACTTATAACTAACAATTAAGGTTTTTTTTACAAAAAGGGGCTTAAATATCAAAAAGGTGAATCACTTACCAGGAGCTGGTAAAAGGAGGACCTCATAAGCGAAGCGGCAAACGAGATCTGGGTACTTACCGCCTTGCATCATGGGATATGGAGCTGCCTCGAGCTGGTAAAAGTGACTCTCGAGCTTAGCAAGTGCCGAGTCGGAGCCGAGGGATCGGCTCCGAACCATCAAGCAAGAATGAAGGCGAGATTGACAACTTAACATGCAATGTTATGTTAATACATACTACAAGTCTGTATGTGGGATTTACCTCTAAGTAATATAGCTACTAACTTTAGAAAATGACAACTATAGAAATCTTAAACTGCAAACAAGGAAGCATATAAAAGACATTCACCTATGGGATACTTATCTGTACTCTGTGAGCAAGGCAGAACCTATGGAATGATGATGACACTAATGCAAATGGAAACAAACTCTCTTGTACTGTGAAAAGAAAAATAAATGAAGGTGGTGTGCCAGACATCCCTCTTATACCACATACATTCTTATGTCTAAGTGGGATGGCGTCCACACAGCCTGAAGGAGGAAGGGTGAAAAGCAATGGAAAATGAGCAGAAATCCTGAGTATTATCAACAGGGAACAATACAATGAATATTTCTAGATACCCTGCCCTTGGATGTTCCATTAAGATAGTGGGGATGGAAGAAAGGAAAGTAGTACTGCAACAAGTATTCCACTTTAATACTGACTACTAGCTGCTTACATAATTGCACTGTTTTTTCATGTAGATCCCTACTGCAGTCACAACAGATGGGATGACTGCAAAAGCTGCCTCAAAGGAGGAAGGCTTGCTAGTCTACAGAACAGAGAAGCCTACAAAGAATGGCAGAGACAAATTCAACTCTGGCTGTGGACAATATCCCACTTATAGTGATCTGAGAATGTGTGCACTTAGGACGTTCTCAAGGCATCTACATGTTTCTGAGTACTCTTTTGATACATGCAGTAGGAGCCTCCATAACCCTTGTGCAGTGTGGCCTAATGCAGCCTTACAATGTCTTGTCATAAGCCCTATAACAATAAGAAATAAAATATAACTTAAAAGTGTTTGGTCAGACATTGGCACACCTTTCTTAGCAACAAAGAAAATGACTGCTCCACCCTTCCATTCTTTGGTTCTATATAAACAGCATCTCAACTGTCTGCAAAAAAATGTCCAGAGAGTAAAGGATTTCTAATCCCTTTTATTACAAGGATTAGGGGGGCAGAAAGGAGGCAAGGCAACTGAACATAAGACAGTTTGTTTTAAAGACAACTCTGTCACTACTTCTGGAATAAATGAGGAGTTCCTATTCAAAGTCACACCACCTTTCATACATCAGAACCTGGAGCTCAGGATATCCACCTTGTTGATGGAATGGCAAGGACGGCAGTTTTCCAAGCTGCAAACTTCGGTAGAATCTCTGCTCACTCAAAAGGCTGACATGATCAACTTCTCCAGCAAAGACCACGTCCCAAATTGGGAACACTAACTTTAAAAGTCCTTAGATGAAGAATGCCTCTGAAGAACGGTCTGACAGATGTCTAGAAAGGAGTGCACATGCATGTATGTTAAAATAGCTAATAAATATATCTCCAATTCGGAGCAAGCTCGTCCAGAGGCAAACTCCTCGAAAAAATATTGTACAATAGACGTTTCTCCCAATTTTGGCTCTCTGCTCCACTTTTGGTACCAGAGAGGAAACATTTCCCATTTACCTATGTAAAAATTTCCTAATTCTTTTTTTTCTTCCCGTCTTCCTTCATAATGATAAACATGTGACTAAAGGACAGTAAAATCATATCTTTCTTGCAATATGCCTGAATGGTGACCGGTTTTGATGTACCAAAGACCCCATAACCTGCATCAAGAGGTTCATGTGCTGGAGGTAGCAGTAACACCCCCTCCCTCACACTTTAACAGTAGAAACATTTCTATGCTCTCATTTATCTTCTGTGTTACACTGGTGATTGTGTACATTCTGTTTTACACCCATAATCAAGCCTGCCTAATTCACAGAGGAGGTAACCATTGACCAAACTTACTTCTGTGGTGCTCTAGAGATGAACTTTCTCAATCTGTTGTTCAGAGAAACAGAAAGGTCCACACTATTCTATGGATCACTGGTGATTATGGGTGTAAAACAGAATGTACACAATCAAGCCTGCCTAATTCACAGAGAAGGTAACCATTGACCAAACTTACTTCTGTGGTGTTCTAGAGATGAACTTTCTCAATCTGTTGTTCAGAGAAACAGAAAGGTCCACACTATTCTATGGATCATCTGTTCAAGACATTCAAGAAGGTACCTAAAATATCCACTCATGGTATCTACTACAGTCCTGCTTAATATGCCAAATAATTCACCTTGCTATGAATGAAAGTGGCTACATGTGCCTCCAGGCCTCCTGTCCCAAGATTGCAGTCCCAGCCTACAAAGTAGATAGGAGTGTCCCTACCCCCAATGTTCATTTACTACATTTCACTGGTATCCATCTAGTTTCCACATTGGTTTGGAAGCTTTGAAGGTCAAGATGACTCCAACATTAGCTCCCTTCAGGTAGTCTCGAGGCATTTTAAGACTGGTTCAGGAGAAGGGGTCTGAAACAAGTCTTTAATTTATGTAATTCTAGAACCTTGCTCTTCTGAATCTGTAGTGTTCAGTCCACTACTCTAGTTCTCCCGTCATTCAAGGGAGCACAGGCATGGTACATGCCAGGGAAGGCAGGTGTTTCTCAGGAATCAACAGACCTTTCTCATATGCAGTCTGGCAGGTGTTTCTCAGGAATCAACAGACCTTTCTCATATGCAGTCTTGCTAGCAGTAGTATTTGAAAAATGTAACACAACTCTTAGAAGTTTCTCCAGCTGTGATCCTGCCCTTTAATGACATGTCTCAAAAGAACTTTCAGAAGAAACGCTTTCAGCTCTACAATCTCCATGCAAGCTCCCCCCTCCCAGAATGCCAGCAACACAGCAGAAATAAAAGGTTGGATTTCTAACTCAGGAGTAGCACAGATATTGGAAACAATCTAGGGTGCAACTTAAAAGCCGTCTCTAGCTCCTCCTGGGACTGTGCTTAAATTCTTGCTCCTACACAGTGTGCAATTTGTAAAAACTATGGGTGTACGAACCAAAACAAAAAGGGCAAGGAGGTAAATTGATGGTAGGAGCCTCCCACTTCATATACGGAAAACAGCATGGGATCTTGGTGGATAGCTATGTACAGGTAGTCCTCCAAGTCAAGAGCCACCTTAAGAGCCCAAGCAGCCATAAGGGGCAACAGACTTGGAGGTTTTGAATTATGGGGCTCTCAGAAAAAAGTACTATTGTGCAAGAACCTAGCACAACATTAGAGGTTTGAGTATATTGCCATTGTAGTAGTCTTGACTACTGTTACGTTACCCAAAGAAAGCTGAGGACTTCCAGCGCTAAGAAACCTTCCCCCTCCAAGTGTGGCAGATGGCCTCCACTCTGGCAAGTCAGACACCTCTAGTATAAAATGGGCATTTGACCATGCCATATCAGAGCAGTGACTAAACCAGACCATAACCCATGAAAGCTACACATGAAGGCAAAGATGGAATTATAGAAGGATATCCCAATCCTCTAAAGTACAGGAGATGGCGAGAAGTTAAGTTGGGCTCCTCAAAGAAACACACATGGTGTAGAAAAATAAAGCCCTGGCTCAGTTAGTGGCACAGCAGCTTGACTGCTTGGCAGGGGGAATGTGTAAGCCCATCCAATGGGAAGAGGTGGGTCCTGGATGGTCTTCATCCCTGCCCACCAGCAGGGAAGCATTTGGGAGCAGATGAGTCATTCAGGAAACAGATGGTGCAGAAATGACATGGGTGTGGCCACCAAAACTGATGACAGTAACCTTTGACAGCCAAGTACAGGAAGCATGAGATAAAAGTGCTACACAGACACAGGTACCCCCTACAAGAAGCCCAAGTTACCACTATTGGGGAAGGGGTTAGGGCCACTCATACAAAATACGCTCATAGCCAAAATGCTGGTGCGAGCACTAAAATAAACTGAAGAGAGAGAATGGTGCCTGGGAGACAGTGATCTACTGAAACATCTACTGTTAAGGTAAGTTTGTACACAACTGTACTATGTTCATCATCAAGATCACTGGTGCAGAAGTCTTATAATATTATAATATTAATATATTAATAATATAAATATATATTAATATAAATATATATATATATATATATATATATATAAATATAAATATATATTAATATATTTATTAATATTATAAGTCTTATAATATTTGAAGAGAGTAGTTAATTGTTTTCCCCCTCACTGTCTGAGGAGTCGGCTTCTACCCTAGCAGGAAAATGTTCCCATTCTTTTTGCACAAGGGACTCCACAGACACACACAAATCTTTAAATGGTTGCAGGCTTCATGAAACCTGTAAAAATTCTTGTGACACAGCAGTCCACTGCTCAGGTAGAGCTTGGAGTTGAACAGGAGGTAAAAATCCATCTGGTATCTGGGACTAGATGTCTATAGTGAGTTTGGGCCCGGTGATCTGCATTTCACCTTTTGCGTCTTTATTGCTGGAATGTCCACTTTAAGTCCTACCTCTGGACAGAGTGCTTTATTTCCATTTCATGATCTGTGATGTCTCTCCATGACGATACTGGTAACTTACCCTCCTCTTCAGGACACTAAAATGTGCTCCAGTGGAGAAAGAGAAGGGGAGGAAAACAAAAGATGACCCCTATTCAGGCACCTGCCAAGCAGTGCTAGGCTTGATTGGCAGAATGGCCTCCAGAAGGCATTCATCAACGCTCCTCACTGAGGCCTACACCTTCAGCCAAATCTGGGATGTCACATGCCCTCGTCTCATCACATGCCCTCGTCTCATCACCTGCATCTCTATGCCTTCTCCTTGGAAAACTTCTTCTTCAGTATGAGAAAGCTAGATGTGGTGGATAAACTTAAGGACACAATCACAGACACTGTGAAGGTTTCAAGCATTTTCCTGTCTGAGTGCAGCAGGAATATCACTGACTTCCAAAAATTATTATGTGACTCCTTGAGAGGCCCTACACTCCTAAAATTGTGTTTAGGCCATAGATAAAAATCATCAATTATGGAAATCTTTGTGGGGATTTATGTATGACAGATGCATCTTGCCCTTCTTGGACCCTGACATATGGTCAACACTGGCACATTTTAACTATACAATAAGCTACATTACAAAAACAAGAAAAAAATAAAAGCTGTTCTCCATCAGCGTACTCATCTTGAGCTCTGGAGAAAAACAACCATCACAGATAATCTATACTAACTTTGCAATACAAGCATTGCGAATGATGCCAAGAACAATTTGACAAAGCAAAGGCTTGTTTTATACTGCAAGTGTCTTAATATTACAGAGGAGTGGATGTCTGCCACATATGGAGAGGCCAGGTTCTGAGCTCTGGAAAATGGACAGAATGTCCAGGGCCTACAGCACAGGAAGTCCCAGTTGTAAGGACTACTAGAACAGAAACCCAGACAAAGAACATATTGTGTTAAGTTTGATGTCAAACACAGGTTTCCATACACCATGTTAGAAAAGCCCCGAACAAATCATGGACAGCCTTTCTAAGCACTTAGTGTTTAAAGGTCACTCTAAACACATTTGTTCAAGAATGTGAATAATATCCTGCAAATGAGGATGATCCAGAGCTGCAGCCTGTAGCTTTTAGAAAAAAAAAAAGTCTAAAACCTTCTGGTCCCTCTGTGATTTTTAGCCGATTTTGCCAGAAGAGGTCCAACTGACATTCAATCTGTTGGGAGGTGCTGGTAAACACAGAAATGTAAAAGGGTAGAGCTTTGCTGGGGGATGTCAGGTAATGTGTGGTAATCAACTCCTCCTTGCTGATGAGTTGGCCTTGAAGACTTCCACACTTCCCTCTGTCTTCTGTCTAAGCATCCAGAAAAGAAATGGTATTCTACCCTTTGACTGCTTACTACTTTACTTCCAGTAGAAATTCCACTGCCTTGTGGGGTAGGTTCTGCTATACCTAAGAAATGGAATGACTACTTCACCACGACTGCTTTTCCTTCTTCCAATTTCTCAAAGATTACATAAGAGTTGTCAAAACATCAAGTCCTTGTCCGAAGGTGTATTCAGGACTTGTGCTTTCAATATACTCAAATCAGGATCTGTAGGTCAGCCAGGAATATTTTCCAATGGACCCTGTTAGAGCAGTCCTGGATGGTGCATCTACAGCAGCATACCAACATTTGACTGCAAGCCTGCTGACCTTGCACAGCAGCTCTGAAGTACCCCCACTAGTTGACGCCCAAGAATTTTCATTACAACTCCACAAGATCAGTTCATTTGTTATGAAACGAGTACTAGGAAGAAGAGGAAGGGTAAATCAAGAATCCGACACTAAATTTTAAATGATGCAAGTGCTTTTGTCCATATTTATTAAAACAAACTTCTTCAGACAAGAGCAAAGTAAGAGCACAGTTTAAATAGCCCTCCATTAAATTATGTGACCCAAAAGGAAATTCCATCACTAAGACAAATCTTTAGAAGAAACATCATCTTTTGGTTCAAAGACTGAACTACAACTACATAATCTTTAGAAGAAACATCATCTTTTGGTTCAAAGACTGAACTACAACTACATAAACAGTTAATTCATTCATAAAAATACCCGACTACCGTAAAGTATGACAGAAAAGAAAGCACATTAAATTGAAACATAACCATAAAAATCATCACATATAAACACTTAAAACCAAAAATATTACCTATCCAGTGCCTTCAATTTTAATAAGCACCGTACTGAGCATGTATAATTCAACCCAGGAAAGCTATAAGCATTTAATCAAACTTGCCACTTAAGCTCACAGTGCTCCAATTTAAGAGTCAAGGACCCACTCTTTCATCAGACGAAACTTGCTCAATTATTTTAAGCTTAAATTTAAAATGATGTTCTGGGAATGCCATAAAATGTCTGGCTAGGGCATTATGAAAATGCAATTTATTAATACTATAAATATGCTCAGATAGTCGTTCTCTAAATCTGCATTCTGTTTTACCTATATAAGGTAGGTTTTTATTGTTGTACTACAATTTAATGTGTTTTCTGTTCTATCATACTTTGTTAGGAATTTTTATGAATGAATTGACTGTTTAGTTGTAGTTCAGATTTGAACCACAAGATGGTGTTGCTTCTAAAGATTTGTCTTAGTGATGTAATTTCCTTTTGGGTCACATGATTTAACGGAGGGCTATTTAAACTGTGTTCTTTACTTTGCTCTTGTTGTCTGAAGACATTTGTTTTAATAAATACAGATGAAAGTGCTTACATCATTTAAAATTTAGTGTCCGATTCTTGATTTACCCTTCTGCTTCTTCCTAGTACACTCAAAGAGGTCTTGGCTTCTAGAGGTGAGCAGAAATTTGAAGGTCTTACATGGGAGCCCTTACCTCTCTCAAACGGATGTGTTCTTCCAATGAACTTGGACTTTCTGGATGCCCATCCAAGCCCTCCAAGCCTCGTCTGAGGCGTCTGGATACATTTCTTAACTTCAGGTCTGTGCCCAGAAAGGTAACCCTGTGCACCCACCCCGAGGATGTTCTTGAGAACAGGCATGAGGGATATCTGTGAATCTAGGGGACGGATTGTTGGGACCATACATCTTTCAGGGACCACTGAATTTTCCTCATGCAACCTGACTAAAGGAAATCTTGGTATGGTTGCTGCCATCAATCCAAGTGCTCTTAAAATTTCCTGGTTGAACAGGCTTTGAGGGAGGTTATGGTAAACAGTGAGGTTCTACACATTTCCCATAGCAAAAAGGCCTGCATTTTTGGTGTCCAGTCTAACTCAAGAAAACTTAAACAAAAAAAAAAAAAATCCCTCCATCCTAGTCAAGTTGACAGTGAATTCCAACTGCAGTAGGAGGTGACACTGAACTGGAGGTAACTATAACTGAAGAACTTCCCAATACAAACATTGTACCAACTACAAATAAAAACACTGCATCCACCAAGCGCTCCAAGAACCACCAGGAATAATCCAAATTTAATAATCGCTTTCATCACACAGCCTCTGACAAAAGCAATTATTAAACTTAGATACACTAAATCTGGATTATTCCTTGTGGTTCTTGGAGCTCTTGGTGGTTGCAGCGTTTATATTTGTTATTCGTAGTGAACTGGAGGTGTTTCAGTCAGATCGGAGGCAAAGAGGCCTGGAAAAGCAGATCGTTCAGGAAGAGAAATATTTGAACCCCCCCCCAAACAAAACATGCAAGTCTACAACAGGTGCTAGACACTCTGACTACCCTGGAAGCTGTGGAAAGTCCAAAAGGCAAATCAGTAAACTGAAAAGTGAGATAAAGCCAGTAGAAAACACAAGGAAATTTCTGCAGGAAGGGTGCATGAGAATATGCAGGTATGCATTCTTCAGATCTAAGGAGAGTAGAAATGCCTATAGGAGAATAAAGGGAAGCAGGCTCTGAAGGGAATGCATTTTGAAAGTGGGAATCTTGAGGAAAGCGATCAGCAGAGAGGGAGCTCTATTATGGGTCTCCACTCCCTTTCTTTTCTTGTAACCAGAAACAGTCTGGAGTAAAATCCTCATTTTACAAACTGATGCGGTACTGTTTCTGTCATGCCTTGGACTGTACTGGGCTTTGAAATGATCAGGAAGAGTTTTTCCACTGTGAGTATAACATACTAATGTAACTGGCTATCCATTTGGATATGGTTTGTTTGGATACAGGATTGTCCTCTTTCCCCTCTATGAAAGCAAACAAGTTCTGCTCAGTTTGTGGTTTTTGTCCAGTCTAAGCAGTACCAAATTTGTCAGTGTACATCCAGGGAATGATGGATTTGCTCTGCTTTGTACCAAAGGTATGGATAGAAAAACTGGCAAGCAAATAGTCTTGTTTACAGAAAATTCTAATAAAACCTTAGGCATGAAAGACGGGTTAGTTCTAAGAGTTACCCTATCCCTGTGCAAGACTCTTTGCACACATGGGCTTGAAGATCAGATACCCTCCTTACAGAAGTGATGCCAATTAGTAAGCTTGTCTTCCAAATGACAATCTTTAAGGAGGACATGCTGCTGCTTCAGAGGGAGGCAGGGTGAGTTTTTCTAGCACATAACTGAGATCCCTGAAGAACTGGGCTCTTTCTGGGTGGCCTTCAGTGAATAACCCCTTTTAGAAATGGCTTCAGGTTGCGGGGAGAGTAAATGAGAGGGGAATGGAGTAGGCAAGCTGAGATGGTACAAGCACACACCTAAATGCTAGAAATCAATTCTTGGCTAACAAACCCAAAAGGTACTGCAGAACTGAACTGTGTCTTATGAAGATTGGTGCTCTTGTTATGGCACCAGATGGAAAATCTCTTCCATTTTGTTAGGTATGATTTTCTCATGGTGAGTTTCATTGCCTCCTTAAAGAAGGTTAGCACCTCAGAAGGATAGTTGTCTTTTTTTGGTGTTAAAATCAAATCCTCCAGGCTGTTAACTGAGTGCAGCCAGGTGAGGCTTGAATACTGAGCCCTTGACTTGGTCGAAGTAATCTGTTGCCTGGGGGAGGGGTCAAAATCTGCTACCACAAGTTTAAAGAATCATTGCAGCTTTCTCGTGAGCAGCTTTGCAAGGGGGAAATCATGTATTCCAAGATCCCAAGAAACTGTTGTGATGAGATTTGTTGCTCTGACAGCAAGCTGGTCATGTAGTTTGTCAGGAAGGATTTTTTTCCTGTAGAAGGAAGGCTTTTTGCTGCACAGTACATGACCGCTCCAAGAAAAAGAATCTATGTCTGTGGAAGAGTCCGAGACTTGGAGGTTTAGGGTGTGACCCACCCTCTGGATGCAGTACACTGGGACCTGTAAAGCATTTACAGCCCGTTCCAAGGAAGAGACAGTCATACAGCTAAGTGTAAATCTGAACCCCTAGGGTTTAGCAGTGGGTGGAGCTAAACACTTGGTGAAAATTCTTGCAGCAACAGTCAGACCAAATGATTAAGCACAAAAGTGGTAATGCAAACCTGCTACTACAAAGCACAAATACTTTGTGTTACTGTGCAATAGGGATATGAAGATAAGCATCTTTTATGTCTAGAGTAATCCTGTATGCACCCTGGAAGATCATGTGGAGTACCTTTTGTACATGGGTTCTAAAATTCAAAATGTTAATATAGGTTTACTCTTGACAAGTCGAGGATAGGCCTTGGGGAGCATTATTTTCTTGTGATTAAAAAATCTTTAAAAAACATTTTCTTTCGTGACCTAGAAAGTACAGTTTTGCACCTACCATAAATGTAGATGTTCGAGTGCTAATACAGCTGCAGTAATCACAGATGGGTTCTCTACCGTCAGACGGTCCCTCGGTCGGCCGAATTCCAAAGTCTTTGTCCGGCGTCGGTTGTCGTCGCTTTCTCTTCTGACGTCAGTGAGGCCAGAGTATATAAGACACAGCCGACGCCATGTTCTTCAGTCTTTCTTGCCCCAGATGTCAGGTGCCCCCAGAAGGAAGGCAATACCTAAATAGTGCTTATATGCATATACAAGCAATGCAATATAATCCAAAATCAGTAGTAGCAAGCAAATAAAACATAGCCGGATAACCCAGTCAGGTAGTATGAAGAGGTTGCTAGGCCTCATGCCTTTACCAAGTGGGGAAGGAGGGAGGGAAACCTGTACTGCAGCTGTATTAGCACTCGAACATCTACATTTATGGTAGGTACAAAACTGTACTATGTTCATCGTGCATACAGCTGCAGTAATCACAGATGGGTAGAATCCCAAAGCTATGCACTGGGTGGTAGGTACTAGGAGGAACTGGGTTGAGCCAGAATGCCCTGCAAAACAGCAGTGGCAAAGCCTGCTCTTGTTCTGGAATATAAAGGCAGATGGTAGTGTTTTGTGAAGGTATGTACAGAACTCCAGGTGGCTGCCTCCAAAATATCTTTGGTAGGAACTCCTCTGAGGAAGGCTGTAGAGGTAGCTGTGGCCCTGGTGGAATGTGATCTGATACCTGCAGGAACAGATTTCCCATGATAGGAGTAATAAAACCGTATGCAGTGGCCTATCCACTTTGAAATAGTCTGTTTTGTAACTGGCTTCCCTTGAGCCCCTACAGCATAGGACACAAAGAGTTGTTCTGATTTCCTGAAGGACTTTGTTCTGTCCAAATAATAACGAAGCTGCCTATGGATGTCTAAGGAGTGTAGCAGCCTTTCCCCTTTGTTTTGAGGATTGGGGTAAAAGGTGGGTAGGTGTATGGCTTGATTTAAAGCTACCCTGGATACCACTTTAGGCATAAATGATGGGTTGGTACGAAGGGAAACCCTGTCCTGATGGAAAATGAGAAAGGGCTGCACCGCCATGAGGGCCTGAAGTTCAGAAACCCTACGAGCTGAAGTGATGGCCAGAAGGAAGGCTGTCTTCCAGGACAAATATTGCAAATCTGTTGAGGCAGCTGTTTCAAAAGGAGGCAATGTTAATTTTTCTAGTATGTAATTAAGATCCCAGGCTGGTATTGGTTGTTTCCTTGGTGGTCTTATATTCTTAGCCCCTCTGAGGAACTGTCGTAAGAGTGGGTGAGAAAATAAAGGAGGATCCGTGTTGAATTCTGCAGAGATGGCTGAGGCATGGATTTTTATGGAAGAAAAAGAAAGTCCACTGTTCAATAGCTCCGCTAGGTACTGTAATACCCGAGGCAAGTTCAGTTTTCTATGGTCCTGGCTTTTTTTCTCATTCCAAGAGCAAAACCGCTTCCATTTTGCAGAGTAAGCTTTTCTAGTAGCTGGCCTTCTGGCCTCCAAAATGACATCCTGTACCTCCTTGGAGAGTAGGTTCGGTTGTGGTGTTAAGGAATTTTCCATGCAGCGAGATTGAGTGTTTTCAGCTGACTGTGAAGAGTTTTGTAGCTGTGCGGAGTCAGCAGAAGAGGCATTAGAGGCAGGGACCAGGGAGGAGTATGTGTTAGGCTCCTCAGGAGTGGGTACCAGTGTTGCCTTGGCCAATCTGGAGCAATCAGTATCATCTTCGGTTTGTCTGTTCTTGCTTTCAAAAGCACCTTGGGCAGAAGAGGCAGAGGTGGGAATGCGTAAACTGTCCATGCTGTCCAACTGAATGAAAGGGCGTCCACTCTCCAGGCCTTTTGGGTGAAAGGTCTTTGAACAAAACTTTTCCAATTGATGATTCCTGTGGGAGGCAAAAAGATCTATGTCTGGCCTCCCCCATGCTTGGATTATTTCTGCAAACACCTGAGGATGTAACTTCCATTCGTGTGGATCTGTCATTTTTCTGCTTAGATTGTCTGCCAGTGTGTTTTCCAATCCTGGCAAGTACTGTGCTTGAAGTTCGATTTGTCTTTCCAGAGCCAAGTTCCAAAGAGTCATGGCTAGTCTGCACAAGGGGTATGAATGTGTTCCTCCTTGTTTGTTTATGTACCACATTACCGTGGTGTTGTCTGTTCTTATCAGTAATTGTCCTGGATGCAGGAAGTCCTTGAAAGCTGTAATTGCATTTATTACTGCTAGCATTTCTTTTTGATTGATGTGAAGGTGCTTTTCTTTTTGGGACCATTTGCCCTGAATGCACCTGTTCGTCATGTGCGCCCCCCAGGCGTAGTCTGAGGCGTCTGTGGTTATGACTTGTTTTGCTTGAGGCTTGCAGAATGGGAGGCCTTTGTTTGCTTGACATGCTTGGGCCCACCATAGAAATTCCTTTTGCAAACATGGAATTATTGGTATTATTGTTTCCAAACTGTGACTGTGTTGAGACCATAGGTTTTTTAGGTACCATTGAAGTTTCCTCATATGCAGCTTTGCAAATGGGGTTAATAGAATGCAAGATGCCATGAATCCCAGAGCCTGCAGGATTTTCCTTGCAGTAAGCCTGGTACTTTTTGCTAGTATTCTGAAGTACTGAGATAGTTGCCCTTGTTTTTCTGGTGTAAGGTAGGCCATCTGGGTGTTTGTGTCCAAGTTGGCACCCAGGAAAGTTATTTTCTGGGATGGTGTTAGCCTTGATTTCTCTTTGTTGATTGTATATCCCAGAGAAAGCAGTAACCGTGTCACATATGCCAGATGTTCCAGAAGTATGTTCTTGCTGTCGGCTTGGATCAGGCAGTCGTCCAGATAAGGGTAAATTTGTATCCCTTGAAGTCTGCAGTAGGCAATCACTGATGCCAGGCACTTTGTGAATACTCTGGGCGCAGTAGATAAGCCAAAGGGCAATGCAGAGAATTGATAGTGGATTGAACCTGCAAGAAATCTGAGGTATCTTCTGCAGCTTTGTCTGATTGGGACATGCAGGTATGCCTCCTTGAGGTTCAATGTTACCAGCCAGAACTCCTTGCCCAGCATGGGAAGAAGCTGCTGTAATGTGAGCATCTTGAATTTTGGTACGATTAGAAATGTGTTTAGGGTGGATAAGTCCAAAATGGGTCTCCAGTCGGTTCCTTTCCTTGGTACCAGGAAAAGTCTTGAATAAAAACCTTGACCTTGTTGGTGAGTAGGTACCTCTTGAATAGCTCGCATGCTTATGAGCTTTGAAATTTGCAGTTGTGCCCCTGCCCTTTGATTTTGTGGCAGGTTTGGCATGCCTCTCATTTTTGGAAGAGTGTGAAATTGAAATTTGTAGCCTCTGTTTATAATGTCCAGGATCCATTTGTCTGTTGTGACAATATGCCAATTGCTTGCAAATAGTGCTAGTTTTCCTCCCAAAGGTGCTGCCAGCTGAGACATGCTTGGCATGGAAATGAGGGAGTCATTGGGTTTGCTTCCTGTATTGTTGTGCACTGTCTTCACCACCTCTTGGTGCTGGAGTTTGCCATTGTCGGCCTCTATATGATCCTTGTGATTGCCCTCTGCCCCTTGTGCGTCTGTATCTACCTCTTTGGGGCTTGTCAGTGGCTGGAAAGGACCAGTTTTTTGAAGGCCAATTTCTGCTAAAACGTGGTGGTTGGGCCTGTAAGAAGGCTTTGACAGTTTGCATAGATTTGGCTTTTTCTTCCATTTTCCGTAGTATCCCCTCAGCATTAGTACCAAACAGCACATCCTTTTGTAAAGGAGCATCTAGAAGTTTAGCTTTCACATGATCTGGTAAATTTTGTTCCCTAAGCCAGGCATGTCTGCGAATGACTGATCCTGTAGCTGCCGCTCTACTTGAGGCCTCTAGGGCATCATAACCACATTGTAAGGTGTGTTTACCCACTTGTTCTGCACTATGCATCATATCCTGTAACTCCTTTAAATCTTGTTGTTCAGGTTGAGACATTTTGTTCCTCAATTGTGATAACAGGAACTGTTGATATTTAAGCATATGAAACTGACAATTTAAAGCCCTCATGGCTAGGGTGGCCGAGGTATAAACCTTTTTCCCCCACCTTTCCAAAGATCTTGATTCCCTTTCTGCAGGAAGTGGATTTTTGGCAGTGGAGGCCTTCAATCCCTTGGGGCCTTGTGAAATGGTTTCAGGGTCAGCATTATGGCTTTTGAAGAGAAATTGGTGAGAGCTGGATACTCTGTAATACCTATCAGGTTTGACTGGTGCAGGAGGCAGAGAATCCGGGTTAAGACAAGCCTCGAATAGACATCATCCAGTATGTCCAAAACAGGGGTATAGCCAGAGGTCTGTGTTGAGGTAACAAAAGAAATTCCCTAAGTCTTTTCTTGGAATCTGAAAAGTCTTGGCCTTCCCAATGGAAGTGTTCCCTCAAGGTGTGTAAGGTTTCCCCAAAGGAAAAATCCTCAGGAGCCGATACAGAGGGAATGGACTGTTCTGCATCCGAATCCTCAAAAGGAGAGTAAGAGTGTTCCTCTGCATCAGAATGTTCTGATAAAATGGATCCCTGATCAGAAGAGGGAGAATCTTCCTCCACTCTGGGTCTCTTGTCTGGAGGGGGTTGAGAACCTCTGATAAGAGTAATTAAATCCTCAGCCATTCTAAGCATCTGTTTTTTAGGCATGGGACCTGGAGATGGGCCCTGTACAACAGGCCTCATGGGCTGCCTGGCTGCTTTGGCTTTAGTAAAGGCCTTAATTGAAAAGGAAGATGAGGGCCTAAATACACCATGGGTGGAGGTGGACCTGTCCACATTAGTAGGCTCAACATTAGCAGAGGCTTCGGTTGTAGTCTGGGAAAGGGCAGAGGACCCAGCGGTCTCGGGTACAGAGGACACCGCCAAAGAAGTGTCGTCGGTAGTCAGGGACTGCAAAGGCGTCTCGCTGAGAACCGGACCACGTGTAGCCTGTTTTGGCGTGGTGTCGGCGGGGACCGCGGGCCTCGCGTGTCAGCCCTTTTGCTTGCGTTTTTTGGTCAAAACGGTAGTCGGAGTGTCCGACGACATTTTATAATCAAAAGCTTTACCAAAGTAGTGCTGGGAGAACTCCGCCCGACGCTTAATAGTGCGTTTATTGAAGGTAGCGCAAAAGCGACAGCCCGAGACGTCGTGGTCTGGGCCCAAACAAGGTATGCAGCGGGAATGGAAATCCTTATGCGGTATTTGCTTCCCACAAGAAATACAATTATTAACTTTTTCTGACATCGGTCTGAGGCAAGAAAAGTTTCCCCAACGGGGTACTTAGCTTTAATGAAGACTTCGGATTCCAAAATATTCGTAATTCAGGAGCTGGCCGACCGGCACTTGCGAACTGCTTCTGCTTCGGGCACCGCGCGGCAAAAAAGACTGAAGAACATGGTGTCGGCTGTGTCTTGTATACTCTGGCCTCACTGACGTCAGAAGAGAAAGCGACGACAACCGACGCCGGACCAAGACTTTGGAATTCGTCCGACCGAGGGACCGCCTGACGGCAGAGAACCCATCTGTGATTACTGCAGCTGTATGCACGATGAACATCAGGATGAATGGATTCCTGTTGTAGCAAGTCTGAAAGGAAGGTGGTAAGAGACTGTCCTGCTTTTTTGGTGGTTGTGGTATACCTAAGGAAGGGGGGGGCTCTGTGAATTGAATGGAGTAGCCCTTTTCTATGACTTGAAGGACCCACTGGTCCTTCATAATGCCTTTCCATTCTTGTAAGGAAGAGTGTCTTCCTGCCAGAGGGTAGGGGGAAAAAGGGTCAGGGGGGCTGAGGATTAGCCACAGTTGGTCTCTGCTGGGTGAGCTCTTTGGATCTCCCTGGTCTACATTTGTTTCAGTTTCTGCCTTCTGGATTGTCTGGTTTTATTAGCATAAGGAGGCCTCCCCTTTCTTGTCTAGTGGGGCAAGGTTCAAGGTGTGGAAGGGTAGTTCTTATTATACCTAGGTGTAGGTGACAAGTAATTCTCACGGTTTTAAATTTGTTTTCCTTTTTTGTCCAGCTCTGCAAAGACCTTTTCAGCTTGGGGTCTGAACAGTAACCCTTTTTCTGGAGGACCATCCAGTAGCTCTGCCTTGACGTTCCGAGACTGGACAAGTCCAGAGCCACGAATGTCTGCAAATGACTGAGCCAGTGGCAGCTGCTCTACATGATGCATCTAGTGCATCATAACCACATTTATTGTGTCTCTGGAAACCTATATGGCTGCTCTACTACTTCCTGAACTTCTTTAGACAAGGCTTCGTTAGAAACACAGTCTCTACCTTGCAATAATTCTGTCCTGAAAGGATTCCAAGTACTTCTGCATGTGGAACTGATAATTAAGTGCCCTCGTGGAAAGGGCAGCCAAAGTATATACCTTTCACCAACCTTGTCTAAAAGTCTGCTTTCCCTGTCGATGAGTAGGGTGATGTCTAGTTGCACCCTTTGAAATCCCTTTAGTGAATTCAGTAGAAACTACTGAGGGATTTTTGTAAATGTGCTTGTGTGAGTCAAGCACTCTAAAACTGGTCAAGCTTTCTGGGGGCAAGTGGCAGGGAATCTGGGTGTGAATTCAGGTCTTCAAAAATGTCATCATGCATCACATGCACTGGAGGGGGATAACTAATGTCCTAAATGAAGGTAAACTCAGTAATTCCCCCTAGTCAGCCTGACAGAATGGCTTGCTTTCCCAAATAAGTCTCCTTCATTTTCTGAAGGTTATCCCTGAAAGAGAGGTCCCTCTGAGGAAAAGCAGATGAGAGGGCTACCATCTGAGTCAGAGTACGGATAAGGCTGTGTTGGAAGGTGCTCAGAGTAGGAAAAATCCTCTCTGTCCTCAGAGTCAGAGGATTTGGAGTCTTCTTGAAAGGCTACCTCCCTTGGCCTTTTGGATGGGGAGGCTTCAGGAGTATTGGTCTGGGTGTGGCTGGGTTACCTGGATTTCATGAAGGTCATGAACTCCTGGGTGATTTTCAAGATAACATTGGGCTTCAGTATGAGCTGAAGTGACACAAGTAGGTGGACTTTTTTCTTGCTTGCAGATATCCATTTTGTCAAAAGTAATCACAGGACACTGTTGGTAGACCACAATCTCGGTCTTAGTTTCCAAGGCTGAGAAGTCAAGACGTCTCCCTCAGAATATGCAATATGAAAGTCAGAAGCTGCAACCTGCAAAGCAACCTCGGACCAAACAGATTATGTCTTGGAAGAAGCGAGCAGTAGGCCTGGAGCCATATCAGCCTCCCAAGGTGTCATGCCAGAGGGTGTGAGTAACAGCAGTGATCAAAAATGAATCCATTTACAAAAATAAATAAATAAATAAATAAAACCGCTCCTAAAACAAAACGGACTGGGATGTGACTGCACTTATACACAGCAAGAGAGAGATCTGGAGAGGGCTCCTCCTGTACATAAAACTATAGGAAAACAGAAGTTGCATGCCAAAGATCTAGGTGTCAAGTTTTCATACAGTCATGTTGCCTTTGGGAAATAAAAGCCTGATGTAACAGGATCAGTCCATCTTTTTCTTTCCATGCAAACTTTACATTAAAACCCAGTACAAGTGGCAACAGTAAGTAAACCTATCTTATCCAAAAGGAGTGTTGATTGTGCTTAATCTGCAGAGGATTACTACCATTTAGTGTGGGAATACCCCAGATATGCCACTTTGTGGACTACACTGGAGGATCAAAACAAAGATAAACATAAAATAATACCTTTGATCTGCAACTATAGGTCCTGTTTATGTAGTCAGTATTTCCCAAAAAGTACAGTTGTGTACACTTACCATAACTGTAGATGTTAGAGTGTCTTCACTGTTGCAGTCATCATTGTAGGGTTCTTCCTGCCGGCAGGCAGCCCTCGGTCGGCCGGAATCCCAAAGTCTGGGTCCGGCGTCGGCTGTTCAGTCATGCTCCCTGACGTCAGAGCGCTAGGAGTACAAAGCTGTCAGCTGACGCCATGTTCTCCAGTTTTTCTTGCCCCAGATGTCAGGTGCCTAAAAGTGAAGGCTAATAGTAAAACAAAAATGTAACATGCCACAAACCCCATACCCTGTAGCAAATACACCTCAGAAGAAAGCTGAAGTAGGTAACCACGCTAGTGAAAGTATAAGAGGGGACAGGAGGGAGGGTAACCCAGACTGCAACAGTGAAGACACTCAAACATCTACATTTATGGTAAGTGTACACAACTGTACTATGTTCATCGTGTTTCACTGTTGCAGTCATCACTGTAGGGTTGCATCCCAAAGCTGAGATAAGGGGTGGTGGTTATAGAGAAGAAGGGGCGGCTAGAAGGCCCTGCAAGACTGCAGAAACAAAGCCTGCCCTAGACTTAGAGTAAAGAGGGAGATTATAGTGCTTAGAGAAAGTATGCACTGAACTCCAAGTTGCAGCTTCCAAAATATCTTTGGTAGGTACTCCCCTGAGAAAGGCAGCTGAAGTAGCAGCAGCTCTGGTAGAGTGAGTCCTAATTTTTCCTGGGATTTGCTTTCCATGAGGAGTAACAAAATCTGATTCCATGAGCAATCCATTTAGAAATGGTCTGTTTTGAAATTGTTTCTTATGCAACAAACTCCCAAGGCAAAGCTAACAGTTGCTCTGTTTTCCTGATATCCTTGGTTCTGTCCAGGTAAAAACGAAGTTGTCTGTGTACATCCAAGGAATGCAAGATCCTTTCCCCCTTATTTTGTGGATTAGTGAAAAAAGTTGGCAGGTGAATAGTTTGATTTAAAGCCACTTTGGAAACCACTTTAGGCGTGAAAGTAGGATTAGTCCTTAAAGACACCCTATCTTGGTGAAAAATAATATAAGGTTCCACAGCCATGAGTACTTGTAACTCCGAGACTCTCCTGGCTGAAGTCAAAGCCAGTAGGATAGCTGTCTTCCATGATAAATACTTAATATCAGTTGTGGCAGCAGGCTCAAAAGGGTGCAGAGTGAGTTTTTCCAGAACATAGTTGAGGTCCCAGGCAGGTATGGGTGGTGTCCTAGGGGGCCTTAAATTCTTTGCTCCTCGGAGATATTGTTTCAGAAGTGGATGCGAAAAGATTGGAGGGTCTGTATTGGAATGTGCAGAGATAGCTGAGGCATGTATTTTTATGGAGAAGGATAAACCCTTATGTAGCATGTCTGTCAGGTAATGTAAAATCAATGGGATATTAGGAATGAGAGGATCCGAATCCTGAGCATGCATCCAGGTGCAAAATCTCTTCCATTTACCTGCATAAGATTTTCTAGTGCTAGGCCGTCTGGCTTCTAAGATGACATCCATGACCTGTTTGGGAAGGAAAGGATTAATCATAGACCCTGAATTCGCCAGGCTGCCAGGCTGAGAGTTTTGACATGAGAGTGCAGAACCTGGCCTTGGTGTTGGCACAAAAGATGTGGAATCTGAGGTAAAATCCAAGGAGGCTCCTGGGATAGATTCTTCAGTGTTGAGTACCAAAATTGACTAGGCCAATTTGGGGCCAGTAAAATCATCACCTTGGGCTTGTCCTGCTTGATCTTTAATAACACCCGTGGGAGAAGAGGTAGTGGCAGAAAGGCATACCCAGAGAGGTTTTTCCAACTGAATGATAGTGCATCCACTTTCCATGCTAGCTTGTGAAATGTCCTTGCGCAAAAAAATCTGTAACTGGTGGTTGAGGGGGGATGCAAATAGATCTATGTCCGGGCAGCCCCAGGCTTCTGTAATCATCTTGAATATTTGGGTATCTAGCATCCACTCATTTGGGTCTGACAGGTTCCTGCTCAGGCTGTCTGCCAGAGTATTTTGTTTCCCTGGCAGGAACTGAGCTTGTAGATCCACTTTGCAAGCTAGAGCTGTGTTCCATAGAGTCATGGCTAGTCTGCAAAGGGGGTAGGAATGTGAACCCCCCTACTTGTTTATGTACCACATAACTGTGGTGTTGTCTGTCCGTATCAGTAGTTGTCCTGGTTGTAGAAGATCCCTGAAAGCCAAGAGGACATTCTGTACAGCTAACATCTCTTTTAAATTGATATGTAGGTGCTTCTGATCCTCTGTCCAAAAACCTTGCAGACCCTTTCCCTGCAAGTGGGCTCCCCATGCGTATTCCGAGGCGTCCGTGGTTGACACTTGGCTGGCTGGAAGTAGACTGAAGGCTTTCCCTTTGTTGTGAAGACATGCCATGGTCCACCAATGGAATTCCTTTTGTAGGCAAGGCAAGACAGCAATCTGTGTGTCTAGACTGTGGCAATGCTGGGACCAAACACATTTTAGGTACCATTGTATTTTTCTCATATGTAGTCTTGCATTTGGTATGAGAAGGATGCAGGAGGCCATGTAACCCAAAGCCTGCAGGAATTTCCTTGCAGTTAGCCGAGTTATAGACGCCAAGGTTTTGAAAGTTGAAGCCAGCTGTAGTTGTTTTAAGGATGTCAGGAATGCCATCTGGGTTGTTGTGTAGAGCACCCAGAAAAGTTATCTGTTGTGTGGGTGTCAAATTTGACTTTATGTTCACAGTGAATCCCAGGTGCTTGAGAAGATTTTGAACAAATTCCAGGTGCTGGAGTAAGACATCCTTGCTGTCTGCTTGAATAAGGCAGTCGTCCAGATAAGGGTAAATTTGAATACCCTTGAGTCTGCAATAAGCTACTACTGGTGCCAGGCACTTGAAGACCCTGGGCGCAGTAGACAAGCCAAAGGGCAGCGCAGAGAATTGGTAATGTTTCGAGCCGGCCTTGAACCTGAGGTATTTTCTGCACTCCTGTCTGATAAGGATGTGTAGGTAAGCCTCCTTTAAATCCAATGTCACCATCCATGCATTTTTGCTCAACAGTGGCAGGAGCTGCTGCAGAGAGTAAGCATCTTGAACTTTGGTATCTCCAGGAAAGTATTTAAGACTGACAGATCCAGGATGGGTCTCCATGAGTTTTGCTTTCTGGGAACTAGAAAGAGCCTTGAGTAAAAGCCTTGCCCAGTCTCCGATTGTGGAACCAGTTCTATGGCCCTCATAGCCATGAGGGATCCCACCTGGTTTAATGCCTCTGACCATTGGTGTTTTGGTAGGTCTGGCCATCCGTTTGGTCTTGGCAAGGTATGAGCCTGTTTTCTATATGATTGAGGTCTGTCCTCTCCACCCCTGGGGGTGGAAGCACTCCACTGTCTAGGTCTGTAAGAGGTCTGTGTTTGAGCCCTCCCTCTGGAGCGCCTATATCTACCCCTCTGAGGCCTGTCCGAGCTGGGAAAGGACCAATTTTTAGTTGGCCAATTTCTGCTAAATCTAGGGGGCTGAACTTGTAAGAAATCCTTAACCGTTTGCATGGATTTTGCCTTATCCTCCATTTTCTTTATCACCTCTTCAGCCTTAGACCCAAACAAAACATTATGCTGAACAGGAGCATCCAGTAACTTTGCTTTCACTTGATCAGGTAAGTTTTGTTCCTTTAACCAAGCATGTCTTCTAATGACTGTGCCAGAGGCAGCCGCCCTGCAAGAAGCCTCCAAAGCATCAAAACCACAGTGTAAACCGTGCTTCCCCCACTTGTTCAGTAGCATGCATCAAATCGTGTAATTCCTTATTATCTGCACATGCAGAAATAGTACCTAACTTTTGTTTCATAACAGACAATAGAAATTGCTGATATTTTAGCATATGAAATTGACAATTTAAAGCCCTAATAGATAAAGTAGCAGAAGTGTACACTTTTTTGCCCCATCTCTCCAAAGCTCTAGAATCCTTATCTGTTGGAATAGGGTTTTTAGCAGAGGCAGCCTTAACCCCCTTAGGACCCTGAGAAATGGTTTCTGGATCAGCAGTAGGATTTTTGTAAAGGAACTGGTGGGAGTCAGGGACCCTGTAATATCGGTCAGACTTAGCAGGTGCTGGAGGAAAGGAGTCAGGAGTTAAATTAGCCTCAGAAAAGGCATCATCCACAATATCCAAAATAGGAGGAATAGCCAGGGGTCTATGTTGGGGAAGAAGGAAATCCCTGAGCCTTCTCTTAGATTCAGAGTACTCCTATCCCTCCCAGTGAAAATGTTCCCTCATGTCATGTAAAAGTTTCCCCAAAAGAAAAATCCTCAGGGGGAGAAGCTGATGGAATGGATTCCTCAGCATCAGAATCCTCATAAGGAGGGAAAGAATATTCCTGTTCAGAGGAAGACACTGAAGAAATAGATGCCTGATCAGAAGATTCATAATCCAACTCTTGCCTTGGCCTTTTGTCTGGAGGGGGATGTGAACCCCTAATCATGGTTAGCATGTCCTCTGTCATTTTAAGTAACTGTTTCTGAGATTTGGGTCCCGGATCAGAAGAGGCCTGGGCTGGTGCCTTAGATTTAGAAGGAGTCTTTGCCTTTGTCCTTGGTTTTGCCTTTATCAGAAGCTGTGTAGGCCTGAAAACCCCCTCGGAAGCCGGTACCTGCACAGCGGCTCCAGACCCATCCGAGGGAGCATTGTCCGAAGGTCCTGCAGCTGGAGTGCTCAAAGGCCTAGTTGGCTCCTCGTGGGAGTCCGTTTCGGCAATCGGTTCTGAAATGGCCGACGACAGGGGCTGCGAAAGCACCTCACTGACGACGGTCGAACCTGTAGCTGGCTCTGATTGTAAAACGTCGTCTGATTTGGACCTCGGAGGCCTGCCCTTATCCTTGCGTAGTTTGTGAACTCCGGTAGTCGGAAGAGTGTCCCACGACATTTTATAATTAAATCGCCTACCAAAGTAGTGAAAAGCAAAATCGTTCCTTCGCCTAATCGTACGCTGGTTAAATCTAGCACAAAATCGACAACTAGCTACGTCGTGGTCCGGGCCTAAACAAGGAATACAGTAAGAATGGAAATCCTTATGAGATATTTGCTTCCCACAAGAAATGCAATTATTAACTTTTTCTGACATCTGACTGGAGCAAGAAAAAAGTTTCCCCAACGGGGTACTTAGCTTTGAGAAGAAGTAAGTCTTCGGACTGAAGCACGAAAAAATAACAGGAGTCAGCCGACCGGCACTTGTGAACTGCTTTCACCACACGGCAAGAAAGACTGGAGAACATGGTGTCGGCTGGCAGCTTTGTACTCCTAGCGCTCTGACGTCAGGGAGCATGACTGAACAGCCGACACCGGACCCAGACTTTGGGATTCTGGCAACCGAGGGCTGCCTGCCGGCAGGAAGAACCCTACAGTGATGACTGCAACAGTGAAACACGATGAACATCAAACTTATGGTATAGCATTTACTTTACACCTCAATTAAAGACTTAAAAATTCTGCTATCTTTCATCCATGTTTTGCAAGACGTTGGAGGCTGACCATCTTGTGTATGGATTCTGATGACAGCAGTCAAGACCTGCTCCATAAAGGGCATCAACTACTAAATTCATCCATGTCTCTGCATTAATTTCATTTCCATTTACACCAATAACGTATGCTTACTTAAAGTTCAGTTGACACTCAATACAGGTAGAGGACTGTACCAGCCACCTGTTTTTTTAATAACCGCTATTATCAATGAAATTATTTACATATCAAATTAAATATGTTTTATCATAACAAATATTATTTTTCTGCAGTAAGTGAAATGATATCAAAATATCAAGTCTTTTTTTCATTCACACATTCTATTATGCCTTTCACTTACAGAAATCTTATCACACACAAACTTATTGCCCTTCAATTTCCTTCTCAATTGGGGTGAAAGATGAACCCTTTAGAAATATTAGCAATCCTATCCTTATTACATTTTAATTATACTTTTCTGTATATACAGACTTCTCTGTATATGTACACTATCTACTCATTCTGCTGTATTACTGCCTCTTAAATAGTTTTTCAGTTGTGCACTTGCCTTGCTTCATTTAAAAAGTTTTAAATTGCTAATTTTGTAGAGTTTTAATTGCATTTACTGTTTAGGACTACACACTCAAGTGTGTTAGCCTTTTCTGTGTTTATTTACTGTATTATTGCATTGTTTAGCCTGTTTTAACAAAAAAAAATACTATCTTGTTTGCTCGTTTCCCACCTTTCCTAGCCAGTCCAGACCCCAAGCTTTGCTTGTCTCAGGACTTTATTTTCTGTGTTCAGAGTTATCCAGACCTTGCTCTGGTAGAGGGAAGTCCTACTGCTTACCAGTGGGAGTGGTGAGCATTGTACTGCCTAACACTAGAGGAGTGGTTTCCAGCTCTGAAATTGTAATGTTATTATCCTTTTTGGGCTGATTTCTATCCCTTTCAACTCTCTGGCCTAAAAACGCGTGTGTTTGCACATTTTTTGCATCGTGCAGCACCGCGAGGCTACAGTTAAACTATTCCAGGTGCCAGAAAGTCTGCTCTTCAAATTTTCCCTTAGAACTAGCTGGTGTTTCTCAGTAGTTGCACTAAAATCTGAACCCCTGTGACTAGCACTTGCTCTAGAACCTGCTGGAAAGCACTAGGAAGCCTGAAACTGATACAAGCACTCAACTCTCCTTGTCAAAAAGGAGAAATTAATCGTAGGCACTAAACAGCCTATAATTGCAAAATACCTTGCAAAGGTAAGGGAAAACAGCTCTTATACTTAAAAAAAAAAAAAAAAAAAAAGCACCTGAACAGGCATGTCCAAGGGTCAGCTTCCAGTGATTTTTCCTGTACACCTGGTGAATCTAGGCATACTGGGGCAATGCGGCAACTACCTCATGAACACAGACAACCCTCTCCTCCTACCACCCAACACTACATCATGCGAGAGATGCACTTACATAGCCAAACTGGAAGCAAAGCTCTCTCCGGCCAAGATTGTGCTAGGCAGTCAAGAGGAGAAGGTTAACACCTGCACTACACCTCAAGCAACTCATAGCCCTTCAAAATCCACACCATCAACACCCACACATAGCAACACTAAACCCACATATGCGGAGGCCCTTAACATTAACCTGCCCAAGCAACAAGGACCTCCTAAGTTGAAACGCAAAAAAACACCAGTCACAACCAAAGTGACACA
Source organism: Protopterus annectens (assembly GCF_019279795.1). Lineage (NCBI taxonomy): Eukaryota > Metazoa > Chordata > Ceratodontiformes > Protopteridae > Protopterus > Protopterus annectens. The sequence goes on from NC_056725.1 coordinate 355,590,623, forward strand.
TAGCTCACAACACCAGTGTGCCACCCAACAACAGCCCCTAAGGCAAGACAATGTACCCAACACTTTAGTCATAGGTGACTCTATAGTCAGGCACACACTGATGTCCCACTCACCAAGCTGAACAAGGAGAAAATTACAGTCAGCTGCCTGTCGGGTGCCAGGATCCGTCACATGACGCATGCACTCAAGTCACTCCACAACAAGTACGACTTTGTCATTGTCCATGCTGGAGTGAATGACTTGAGACGTACCTCCCTGGACTACATGAAAAAAAACATGGAAGAGCTCTCGGATCATGTGGCCCAGGCAGGTACGACCCTAGCCCTGAGCAGCATCCTGCCTTCACCCAGAACACCACCACAGTATAAGGACAAAATGATTGACTTCAACAATTGGCTAAGCTTCTCGTGTCATTCAAAGTGGATTCAGTATCTGTCTGCCTGGGAAGACATGCTCGACAAACCACGATGCTTTGCCAGAGATGGTCTGCACCTGTCACCCTTGGGATTCAGGTTACTGGCTAAATCTCTTGCCACCCCTATAGTGCCTTTTTTAGGCAAGGTTCAAAGGACAAAACCACCACTGTAACAGATACAAGCAAGCAAAATCTGAAAGTAATGCTACTCAATGCTAGAAGTCTAAACCTCAAAATGCACTCTCTCGAGGCACTCCTAAAAATGGAGAACATCGACATCTGTGCAGTAACTGAGACTTGGTTCAGGGCTCCAGAGAGCACCCCTGCAATACCAGGCTACAACTCTTACCACACTTTTCGGTCACAAAGCCAAGACCGAAAAACTAAAGGTGGAGGAGTGTCCATATTCACCAAGGATATTCATATCTCCAGGCTAGTTGCCAAACACAATGCATCTGAAATTCTTCAGGTGCAACTAACACTAGGTAAGACTGCAATCCAAATTGTAGCTTGCTACAGATCCCCCACCATGCCCCAAAATTCTCACTACACCTTTCTAAACAAATATACTGGAAAATATTAAGATACAACCAAACACTAATACTGGGTGATTTCAATTACCCTGCCATTAACTGGGAAAAAAACTTGGGTACTAACTCCTTTTCCCAACGGTTCTTGGAATTCATAAATTCCAGTGCGCTAGATCAACTAATCCATTGTCCCACCAGGGGCTCCAATATCTTAGACCTGGTCATTACCAACATGGGAGATAGATGCTCCACACCAATGGTCACCCTCTCATTGGTCAGGTTTGAACATAAGCAAATCACCACATCCCACCCCCACCCCCCAGCAAGGAAACCACCCTAAAAAACTTCTCCAAAGCCATCTTCATGCTACTTAAGTCAGAAGTGACAAACTTCATGACACCCATGCAGACGGGATCTGAAAGTTCGACTGCAAAATCCTACACTAAGGCACTGTACGACCACATCCACTTGTGCATGAATCATGCCATCCCAAACAGAACCAAGATGCTCTCCTCCAAAAAAAGGAAGCCAATTTGGTGGTCCCCTACTATAAACAAACTATACAACAGAAGGAAGAAACTGTTGCAGAAAAGAGGAAAATCCCAGGATACAAAAAACTCCCTCACCAGCCTCAGTAAGAAGATGAGATCCCTCATAAAATCCTCAAAAGCTAGTTATGAAAATTAAAATTGCCAAATATTCCAAAGACAACCACAAGGCATTCTATAGTTATGTCAAGAATCTAAATGGCAATGCTCAGATCTGCTCGGAGCTTCAACAGAATGACATTAAATATACCGATCCCAAGGATATTGCCAATATCCTGGCTGATCGGTTTAGTGCCAACTTCACCCCCCCTCTCACCCCCCTAAAGGGCCCATCTCAATACCAAAAGATTGCCAAATTCCGGTAATCATGGCCACACAGGTAGAAACCACACTCTCCAAAGCTAAGAATTCAGCATCCATGGGACCAGATGACATCTCAGGCTGTGTACTACATGAACTACAAAATGAACTGGCACCTCACCCAAGTGTCATGTTTAATCATAGCCTCACCTCAGGCTTCGTGCCCACTGAGTGGCGCACTGCTACAGTTATCCCACTCCACAAGGGGGGATCCACCTTGGATCCCGGGAACTACTGTCCCATCAGTCTGATGAGCCTGATCTGCAAGGGCATGGAACGCACTATCATGGAACTTATAAACAAAGACATTGGCAACCTTCAAACACTGGACCCCACCCAGTTTGGGTTTGTGAAGGGCCAATCTTGTCTCCTGAACTTGACTGACTTCTCCGAATCAGTCTGCAGAGCTGTGGACGAGGGTAAGGCGGTCCACACAGCCTATCTGGACCTCGCCATGGCCTTAGACACCATCCCTCACTCTGGAAACGTAGATAAACTTAATAAGCTGGGCATAAATCCCTACATCACTCGATGGGTTGCCAACTGGTTTACTGACAGAACCCAGACTGCAAAAGTAGCAGACTCCAAATCCAGCTCCAGACAAGTGACAAGTGGAGTACCTCAGGGTTCAGTCCTGGGACCACTCTTATTTGGCATCTACTTCTCTGAAGTACAGGCCAACACTAAGGGACTCTGGCTAACAAAGTTCGCAAATGACTGCAAACTGAGAGCCATTATTGAATCCCCAAATGATGTGGATATTTTACAAAAGGGCCTTACAGAAACAGACGCCTGGTGCCAGAGCCATGGACTCAAGCTTAATGCCAAGAAATGTATAGTTACCCCCCTTGGAAAAAAACATGTACCCATGAATTACCACATAGGTGGTAGTATACTAATCATCGAAAGTGTGATGAGAGACTTAGGGGCACAGGTGGACAGTGGTCTCACTTTCAAAAACCACATCGCCACAAGAGTCAGGAAATCCTTCTATGTGGCACACCTCATCACTAAGGGCTTTTCATCCAGAAAAAAGGAGGCGGTCATTGTCCCACTGTACTCATCCCTCATTAGACCCATTATGGAGTATAATACCCAGTTTGGTATGAGCCTCACAAGACATCTGCAACAGCTGGAAAGGCCACAGAAATACCTCACTAAAAGAATCACAGGCCTAAAGCAGATGCCATATGCTGACCGTCTAAAAAAAACTCCAGCTATGCTCTGTGGCATATTGTCTACTCAGAGGCAATCTCTGCTTAACATACAAGGCCATGTCAAACCCTGAGCTGTTGGACATAATCCACTTAAAAAAATCCCAATCCCTCAGAGCCACACGCTCCAGGGATCTAAACCTTGTCATCAAAATGAACAAAACATGCTGGAGGGATAGGTTCCTGACCCAGAGACTCCCCATACTCTGGAATAGACTGCCCATACATGTCAAGCAGAGCACCTCCTTGGCCCTCTTCAAAAGGAACCTTGACGATTGGATGGGAGATAGGAAATTCACCCCGGGGATCATGTCAGTAGCCCTGCTAGACAGAGGTCCAGAGAAGTAAATATTGTGGGAAGAAATATCCAGGGAATTGTTATGGCTAGGCTTGTATAGGCCCTAGGGCCGATAGCCTAGTACCAGCCTATGAACATATTCCTTGCATGTCACACACACATGTAGATTAAAATGTACACTTTAACGCCTACCTAATTTATACTCACCTTTCCTTAAAGTTATCCTTTATCTCTACTTGCAACATTGTGCCTCAAGCTGTCTGTCAGCACACAGCCATGCATATCACATTGTTCCCTGAAAGGATTACATTTTACACTGAAACTTTACCAATACCTCTCATCACACTTACCTGTCATCTAAACGATTACTTAAAAGATTTAGAGCTCCACCATAAGGCAACAGCTTTCAACTTGCACTTATGGGAAGATGATGTGGCAACTTCAAATGGTTCCTCATAATGTTCACTTTTATTTTATTTTTTTATTTTTATTTATTTAACATTTGTTGACCGGGAATGTCCGACTAGGTTCCACAGAGCCTGTTTTCAGCAGAGGCCCGGGGAGAAACGCTCCAGATGCATGTCTTAACATCTTCACTGATTTATCATGTCTTCCTTTGAATGAATTATCCTCTCACTGTCCTACCAAACCATTTGACAACTGTCACTGCTGATACATTACATGAGTACTCTACTTTTCATTTCAACATTCCTCTTTTCAATACTGTCCACATTATTTTTTGCAATGCTTACCAGTCCACGTCATATCAGACTTCTGTCGACCACCTGATCAAAATAGCATATCTTAATCCAGTTAAATGTCCGTAATGGCAGAAAGTACAGAGAGCTATATAGAATGTCTAGGCAGTGAGAAATGTTTCTTTCTAGAATACTTCAAAGGTCTCACTCCCCTAAAATTGCTAGCAATCTGCAATACTATCACGCCCCAAATTTAAATATTTATGTCTACATCCACATTAAAATGTCGTGCCTTTATTTATATAGTTCTCACAGCTGTGCTAGTACAATATCAGACAAATTACTTTTAGCAATCTGTACATTAACGTCTGTAAAAACAAGCAGCATTATCCATTAACTAAACATCTTCTTTTGTAACTGTTGCAGCTTAATTGTAACATCATTTCAACCATTTATAAACTACTTGTCCAAATAAATTTTAATACAAGTACATACTCAATTTATGAAGGGTTCATCTATTTTTCTATACATTTCATTTTCCCCCCCTACATACCTCAACTTGTACTCCTCATTGCAGAGCTGTGACGTAGAGAGAGAAACATCTCTACATTCCAAAGAACCATGACTCAATTGGTGGCTTTGGGGGTCCAAAGTGCTAGCAAGGGAGGATGGATGTGCCCTATCACTGGTGGGAAGGAGGGGGCTCGTGCAAAGGGCACACACTGTAGTTCAAATTTCCCTGGTGGAGACCAGTGAAATTCCCATAACTGCTGCTCGAACATGAACAGACTGCCCTGCTGGCATCAGCTCCTCTCAGAAGTGATTGGTAATGCAGAACAGGTGCACGCTGCAAGTCCCACCCTCAGTATGTTACCAGATACATGCAGGGACAGGGAAGTAAAAACAGAAAAAAATATATATACCCATGTCAGCAGTACAACGCTGTCCCTGAATTCCTCGATCTCTACACTGGCCCAGTCTAGGTAATTTAGGAGGGGTACGCAGACCTGCTGAATGAGGAGAGGCATTTGGGTTAGCTGATAGACAGATGTGTGGAAGGGAGGAAAAAAGAAACTTAACACCCCATCCATCAAACATACTGAACACAGACTTATTACACAAACAGGGAGAGTGAGCACTCTGTATTCTCTGTGACACGTGTGTGTGTGTGTGTGTGTGTGTGTGTGTGTGTGTGTGTGTGTGTGTGTGTGTGTGTGTGTGTGTGAAGGGGGGGCACACTTTCATTCTGCAAATTATGAATGAACTGTCAAAAACTTTCAGAACGTTATTACAGACTTCTAAAGATTGACATTAACCATTGTTTGTAAACAGCCACTTGCGTACTCAATGTAATACTTCAAATTCACTTTTTGTACCCACCTACTGGGTAACTTTTCAGTGAGGATAGGTTAAACCTTTGGGTAGAATTTTCTAATCTGTCCAGCCATCTTTTGCTGGGTATCACAACCATTTCACCACAGAAATTCTGGGCTGCAGTGAACATCATCCTCCAGCCTGGTAAAGCCACCACACCACCCCTAGATATCACAGGTACTGATCCACACATAGCCTCTAGTTTTAATAACTACTTTACCTCTTCAATACTGAACCTGGTAAGTGCAATATCACCCATGACCCAACATCAACCCTTAAACTACCAGACTAACTCCACCCCCTTCACTTTTAACCCAGTTCCAACTACAGCCATTCAAAATCTCTTTGCTAAACTCAAACATACCACGCTAGCTGCCGACAGTCTCACAGCTCAATATCTCCAAATTGCATCCAAGGCCATCGCCTACCCCATCTCCCTACTCATCAACAGATCTATCTCCTTGCATTCCATTCCTTCATTATGGAAAACCTCATATATCATCCCTCTCCACAAGGGAGGTCCATCTACTGACCTCTCCAACGACGGTCCCATTGCTATCCTATCACCCCTCTCAAAAATTCTAGAAAAATGTATCCACCACCAAATCCTTATCCATCTGTTAACTAACAACCTTCTAACTAAAACCAAACATGGATTCAGACCCTCCCATAGCACCAACACTGCTCTAACTTCTCCAATACCATAAACTCGCATAGGAACCAAGGGAAGCTGGTCTCTGCCACCTTCTTAGACCTATCCAAGGCATTTGATACAGTTTCCCATAGCAAACTCCTCACCTGCCTAGGAGAACTCAACCTCGATGATTCCACCCTAAAATGGTTTTACAGTTACCTAAACAACCGGTCACAATCTGTCAAATAGGGCAACTCCCTATCCCCCCCACTCCCGGTCACATGCGGTATCCCACAAGGTTCAATCCTTGGACCCCTTCTCTTCAACATATTTACAAATAATCTCCACGTAGCTACCACTAAAGCCAACATCGTCCAGTATGCAGATGACACTACTCTAATCTGCTCAGCACCAAACATCCAATTACTACAAAGTAAAGCCAAGGAATCCTTCACTGAGGTAGAGAACTGGCTAAACTACCAACTAATACTAAACCCCCAAAAAAACACAGCTAATACTATTCCAGCCAATCAATCACTCTTCCGCCACCTTTACCATCATGTCAACCAATGGCACCCTCATCACCCCAGTAACTGAGGCCAAACTCTTAGGCATCACTATTGATCAACAACTTAAATTCAACAAGCACGTATCCCAAACTATCTCTAAAGTCCATAAAAAACTTGGTTGCCTATATCGTTGCATACTATTCCTAACCCCCGAAAACAGAACAATAGCCAGAACTCATCTCTTATCAACACTACTATACGCCTCTCCAGTCCTCACCAACATTAACAAAACTAACCTGAACAAACTCTCCACATGCTACAATAAAATAGCTAGGTTCGCTGCCAATAATAGATCACATTCCCACCAGTGCCAATCCCTAATTAAACTGCACTGATTAGAATTTCCAAACCTCCTACGCTACCACCAACTGATCATAGCCCATCAAATTCTTTTTCATCTGGGGAAGAGCCCTGCCCTAGCTGACATACTAAACTTTCACACTGAAATCAACCCATGCAATAACAGCGGTGGGCAGGCCTATTCTCTTATGATGTTGCTAAAGTATGGAACACCCTCCCACCTGAACTCAGGCTACAAAGTCACGCAAGCACCTTCAAGGGCCTTCTTAATTCACACCTCTATGCAACTGCAAAGACCCCCCCCTTGAAGACTCACTACTCCATCTAAGTGACCCGCTGTATGCCTCCATTGCATACACTATATTCTCACCTGATATGTACTTTTTTTGTAAATATTGCAAATAGGGGTTCTACTCCTGAGTATCTTATTGTTTTACAAAAGTATTCTTGTACTTCTTTGTTTCTCTTAACAATAAAAAACTGGTATACAAGGTATCTAAACCATGTATGTACTCTGTTAACTTCCTTGGAGCTATTCTCCCCAGGACTCCACTGAAAACGGACACTTTGTGTCCAGTTGGATTTATCCTGGTAAAATAATGTTAAAATAAATTTCTCCAATTCTGCCATCTCTCAATTTAAATGACTCTAACACAACTGCAGAAGAATGTCTTGATAACTATTATTTTATCGCACCAATTACAATTTCAGCTGCCCTTGTGAGCCATTTTAAGCCTAGCCAATTTCCCTTTTATACTCAAATTATTCTATCCCATTTGATTACAGACTGGCTTTTCCCATCCCATGGATGACACTTATTCATTACCACTAACAACAACAACTGGGATCATGCCAAAGATAAATACTTGGGATACAGCATTTAGGAGTTGCCTCTGTCCATTAGTAGCACAGGGGGGCAGTACATTTTTTTGTTTCTCATCCACAAGACTAGAATGTGTTTGAATATAGTCAGGGATGAACTATATTTTATGTGGATTCTATTCCAGAGTAGTGGCAACCTCTGAGAGATATACCTGCCCCCCCAAACCATTATGTTGATGATGCAGAACAGATTTAGATCCCTAGACAGAGTACTTCTGATGCCACTTGACTTGCTGATGTGCAATAAATCCATGAGCATCGGGTCAAAGGATATCATGTGAGCCAGAACAGGTCACCTCTTAACAGTCTGTAGGATACAGAGTACAGCAACGGGACCGAGTCAGACCGTGTAGGATATATGCTGTTTAGGCCTTGTATCCTTTTAGTAAGGTGCATCTGTGAGTGTTCCAGTTGGTGCATGGGTTTGGACAGATGTATGCCAAACGTGGCATTATATTCAATGACTGGCCTAATAAGTGCGGAGTAAAGGTGGATAACGACATCCCTAGATCTAGACAATCCATTTGTTTCCAAGCTGTGTGACACACAACCTTCTTACAACAATGAACACATGCTCGTCAAAAGTTAGGTTCCCAAATCCTGAACCGGATCAACTCTTATTGGGCATATTGTCAATGTAGTAGAGGAGTTCCCTGGGGTTACAATAATGCACTGTTTGGCATTTTGTTTCAGTCCACGTCTTTGGCACCATTCATTTATTTGACACAAACATTTCTGCAGAATGGCCAAGTCAATTGCTTCATCTGACTTCTCAAAGATCAGCATTTTACCATCCTAAAAATATTTCAGCATACCAGGGGAAACTGTCAGAATTTAATTTTTTTTCTTACAATCTCTTACTGCATCTACAAAATCAGTCAATTCTTTAAGGTATGCTCAAAATAATACTGTTCTATAAAGGCTGGTCTCCATGCTGCTGACAGTTTCCACAGTAACTGTTCTCTCCCACAGCAGGTCAAAAACTAGCAATATCACTCTAGCCTTCCACACTGAAGTATAGAGACAAAAATATATGACTGCCAACAGCCACTTCTTTGCAAAGCCAGTCCACTCTGCTATACTGTTTCTCATGTGCTCCATATCTTTCTCCTTTCGTCTTCTATAAAACTACAGAATCTTAACTTCACTTTCTTGCCTTATTCACTCTTCCACTTAAACCCTGCTCATTTTGCTTCACCACATCAACATCTTTGTTTAAAATCTTGCAGAAATGCCACTTAACCGGCTCCACAACTACCTGGTTATCAATCAAGAGAATGTTCACTTGATTCAATGTACCCATACCCACTTTTTTTTCAATGAAATTCCACAGTTCAAGGAGGAAACCAAGTTACATCAAACACCATCCAAGCACTCAACACCATCCACGCATCTTTAGTCACCTATTTGTTTTTGAAAACATTATTGTGCTGTGGTCCTGTTTCAAGTTTTGTAAAAGATCTAATATTCCCATCAGTTTTACTTCTACAACACTTAACGGCAGGGCATAGTAGAGACTAAGCAAGTGCACAGCTTACTTTCATTACAAATGACCAGATATTTTGAAAAACAGTTTCAGCAGTCAACCACAGAATATATATCCCAAATGTATTAAATTTGCAATCTAAGACTCATACTAAAAAATACACCATTATGTTGACAGCAGAAGTGAAATTTCTATTTCTGCACCAAGACTCGTGGGGGCAGGAGGTCATACAAAAACTCCAGGAATACCAGTGATTTTTAGTTTGGTGAAAGAGCAGCTGTGGAACAGAACAAAGCTTGCTTGGCTGGCAGCAAAAGTACAGTTTTGTACCTACCATAAACGTAGATGTTAGAGTGTAGAAACTGCTGTAGTCATTACACTTGGGTTATCCTGCCGTCAGGCGGTTCCCCAGTCGGCCTGAGTTCCAAAGTCTTGGTCCGGCATCGGTTGCTGTTGCTTCTTCCCTGACGTCAGTGCGCCAGGAGGATATAAGATGCAGCCGACGCCATTTTTCTTCAGTTTTTCTTGCCCCAGATGTCAGGTGCCCCCAAAAAGGTAGGCCTTTCAAATTGCTAGTAAAATATATAATAGAAAAGCTAACAACCATTTTTAATTACCAGCAAATACTCCCTTTAGGTAATAAGGGTAGAAGACCTAGGTACGTACCAGAAAGTAAGAGGGGAAGGAGGGAGGGTAACCTGGACTGCAGCAGTGTCTACACTCGAACATCTACATTTATGGTAGGTACAAAACTGTACTATGTTCATCATGTGACACTGCTGCAGTCATTACACTTGGGTGGAATCCCAAAGCTGAGGTAGGGAGGATGGATCTATAAGGCATTAGGGGTGGCTATAAGGCCCTGCAGCACAGCAGTGGCAAAGCAAGCTCTGGATTTGGAATATAAAGGCAAATGGTAATGTTTGGTGAAGGTATGGACAGAACTCCATGTTGCTGCTTCTAAAATATCCTTGGTAGGCACTCCTCTGAGGTAGGCAGTTGAAGTGGCTGTTGCCTTGGTGGAGTGAGATCTAATGCTGCTAGGTACAGGTTTCCCATGGTGGGTATAGCAAAAACGTATACAGTGGGCTATCCATTTTGAAATAGTCTGCTTTGAAATGGCTTTTCCCTGTGCTCCTACAGCGTATGCTACCAATAATTGCTCAGATTTTCTGAAAGCTTTGGTTTTGTCCAAGTAGAAGCATAACTGTCTGTGAATGTCCAAGGAATGTAGTAGTCTCTCTCCTTTGTTCTGCAGTTTTGGATAAAAAGTTGGCAAGTGAATAGTTTGGTTTAGAGCCACACTTGATACTACCTTGGGCATAAATGTAGGGTTAGTTCTTAAGGACACCCTGTCCTGGTGGAAGATGAGGAAAGGTTCCACTGTCATTAGTGCCTGTAATTCTGAAACTCTTCTTGCTGATGTTATTGCCAGTAGCAGAGCAGTCTTCCAAGAGATGTATTTTAATTCTGCTGTGTTAGCTGGCTCAAAAGGAGGTAAAGTTAATTTTTCCAAAACAAAGTTGAGGTCCCAAGTTGGTGTAGGTGCTGTATGGGGCGGTCTCATGTTTTTAGCCCCTCTGAGGTACTGTTTGAGCAAAGGATTTGAAAAAAATTGGTGGATCCATGTTGTAATGAGCAAAAATGGCGGAGGCATGAATCTTGATGGATGAGAAGGAGAGGCCCTTGTCCAGCATCTCAGTTAAGTATTGAAGTACCTGAGGAATGTTTGGGACAAGAGGGTCAAGGCTGTGTGCTTGGTTCCAGGCACAGAATCTCTTTCATTTATCAGAGTAGGCTTTCCTGGTGCTAGGCCTTCTGGCTTCCAGAATGACATCCATAACAGCTTTGGAGAGGCAATGCTTGCTTGGTTAAGGAATTTTTCATGCAGCTAGATTTAAGGTCTTTAGCTGGCTGGGAAGTATCTGATTGTTGTGTTGTGTCAACAGCTGTGAGATTTGAGGCAAAATCCAGGGTGGTTCTTGTGCCAAGTTCTTTAAGACTGAGTACCACTGCTGGCGTGGCCAGTCTGGTGCAATCAGGATCATCTCTGGCTCTTCCTGCCTGGCTTTTGTAAGTACCTTTGGAAGGAGAGGTAAAGGAGGGAAAGCGTATACTTGTAGTTTTTTCCAGCTGAATGAAAGGGCATCCACTTTCCATGCTTGTGGATGGTAGCTCCTTGTGCAGAATTTCTGTAGTTGGCAGTTCATTGGGGATGCAAACAGATCTAGGTCTGGTTTCCCCCATTTTTGTGCTATCATTCTGAATATTTGTGGACTCAAATTGCCATTCGTGAGGATCCATGACGTTTCTGCTTAGGTTGTCTGCCAATGTGTTTTTCTCTCCTGGCAGGAATTGTGCCTGCAGATGAACTTGGTAGTTTAAAGCAGTGTTCCACAAGTTCATGGCTTGTCTGCAGAGGGGGTAGGAGTGTGTGCCCCCTTGCTTGTTTATGTACCATATAACTGTGGTGTTGTCTGTCTTTAGGACTAGTTGTCCTGATGTAGCAGATCCTTGAAAGATATAATTGCATTTTGTACAGCTAGCATCTCTTTCTGATTGATGGAGATGTCTTGGTTCTGCGGGCCACATGCCCAGAGTACATTTTCCTGCCATGTGTGCTCCCCAGGCGTAATCCGACGCATCTGTTGTCAGTGTCTGCCTGGCTGTGGGTTGAGTAAAAGGCTGTCCCTTGTTGATGCGACAAGCTTGAGCCCACCATTGAAACTCCTGTTGTAGGCAAGGAATTAGTGGTATAACAGTTTCCAAATTTTGACAGTGTTGAGACCATACACTCTTTAGATACCATTGTAGTTTCCTCATATGCAGTCTGGCATATGGAATTAGTAGTATGCAAGATGCCATGTAGCCCAAGGCCAGCAGAATTTTTCTTGCAGGAAGTTGGGTCTTTGTTGCCATTAAATGAAAATACTGAGTCAGTTGTCCTTGCTTGTCTGGCGTGAGATAAGCCATCTGGGCCGTTGTGTTTAAGCTGGCACCCAGGAATATTATCTGTTGTGAGGGCACTAGTTTTGATTTATTTTCGTTTACTGTGTACCCCAGGCAACTTAACTTTTTTACGTACGCCAGATGCTTTAGAAGAATGTCCTTGCTCTCTGCTTGGATTAGGCAGTCGTCCAGGTATGGGTAAATTTGAATTCCTTTTTGCCTGCAAAATGCAATTACTGGTGCCAGGCACTTTGTGAAGACCCTGGGTGCAGTAGATAAGCCAAAGGGCAGTGCAGAGAATTGATAGTGCATTGAACCTGCTAGAAATCTGAGGTATCTTCTGCAGTTTTGTCTGATAGGGACATGCAGGTATGCCTCTTTTAGGTCCAAAGTCACGAGCCAAGCTTTCTTGCCAAGCACTGGAAGAAGCTGCTGTAGTGTCAACATTTTGAATTTCGGAATATCCAGGTAAGTGTTCAGAGAAGAAAAGTCCAGAATGGGTCTCCAGGCTTTGTCCTTCCTGGGAACCAGAAAGATTCTTGAGTAAAATCCTTGTCCTTGCTCTTGTGGTGGTACCTTTTGAATAGCTCTCATGTCCATGAGTGCTGTAATTTGTTTTTAAGCCTCTGCCCATTGATTTGGTGGCAGATTTGGCATTCCTTTTAACCTTGGAAGAGTGTGGAAGCGGAACCTGTAGCCTTGAGATATGATGTTGAGAACCCATTTGTCTTTGGTGATGCAATGCCAATTATGATAGAAAAGAGCCAGTTTTCCTCCTAAGGGGGCTGCCAAGAGAGCTGTTTGGCAGCTGTAGTGGGAAGTCATTGAGACTGTTTTTTATAAGGTTGAGGTCTGTCTTCCCCTTCTTTCTGGCCTCGTCTACCCCATTGTCGAGGTCTGTAAGGGCCTTGTGTCTGACCTCTACCTCTTGGACGTCTATATCTGCCCCTTTGAGGTCTGTCTGTGACTGGAAAGGACCAATTTTTTGTTGGCCAATTTCTGCTAAAACGAGGAGGTTGAACCTGTAAGAAATCTTTGACAGTTTGCATAGATTTTGCCTAGTCTTCCATCTTTAATACCTCCTCTGCCTTAACTCCAAACAACACATCCCGCTGCAAAGGTGCATCCAGTAATTTGGCCTTAATATGATCTGGTAGCGTATGTTCTTTTAACCAAGCATGCCTTCTAATGACAGAGCCTGTAACTGCTGCTCTACAGGAGGCCTCTAAGGAATCAAAACCACATTGCAAAGTATGTTTTCCCACTTGTTCAGCTGCATGCAATAAATCCTGCATTTCTTTCAAATTAGGAGGATCTGAATCTGGAAGTATCTTTTGTTTCAACTGAGACATTAAGAATTGCAGATATTTTAGCATGTGAAACTGGTAATTCAAGGCTCTCATGGCTAAAGTTGCAGATGTACAAATTTTCTTGCCCCATCTGTCTAATGCTCTGGAATCTCTGTAAGAGGGGACTGGGTTTTTAGATGATGAGGCCTTAATCCCTTTGGGTCCCTGAGAAATAGTTTCAGGGTCAGCAGCAGGGCTTTTGTATAAAAATTTGTGAGAGTCAGGGACTCTGTAACATCTATCTGGCTTAACTGGGGCTGGTGGTAAGGAGTCAGGGTTTAAGCTGGATTCAGTGTATACATCATCCACAATATCTAACACTGGCAAAATAGCAAGGGGTCTGTGTTGAGGCAATAAAAGGAAGTCTCTGAGCCTTTTCTTGGATTCTGAGTAATCCTGGCCTTCCCAGTGGAAATGCTCCCTCATGGTATGTAAGGTCTCTCCAAAGGAGTAATCCTCAGGCGGAGAGGCTGATGGAATTGATTCTTCAGCATCAGAATCCTCATAAGGGGGTACGAAATACACTAGGTCTGAGGATGAGTCGGAGGAAATGGACACCTGGTCTGAAGATTCATAGTCTGCATCTTGTCTGGGCCTTTTATTTGGAGGGGGTTGAGACCCTCTGATCAGGGTGATTAGGTCTTTGGCCATTTTTAGCATTTGTTTCTTAGGCATGGAAGCCTGCCCTGGAGATTGCTGTGTCTGTTTCTTTGCTTGTAAGGGAGGCTTAGACTTAACAGAGGGTTTAATGGTTAACTGGGTAAGTCTGAAAACACCCTCTGAAGCTGTGGATTGTTCAGCTACTTCGGCTCCCTCTGTAGGATTAAGTTCGGTAATCTGAATACCAAGAGCATCCAAAGGTCCAGCCAGCTCCACGTGGGAGTCGGAGGCAGTCTGTGGTTCTACTGAAGTGGTCAGGGGCTGCATAGGCGCCTCGCTGAAAACCGGAGAACCGGCAACAGGCCTAGAAGAGGCCTCGTCGTCAGTCTTGGGCTTCGGATGCTTGTCCTTGTCCTTCCGCTTTTTATGAATTCCGGTCGTCGGAAGTTCCGACGGCATGGTGTAATTAAATTTTCTGCCAAAATAATGTCGGGCAAAATCAAACAGACGTTTAATAGTGCACTTGTTAAACCTAGCACAAAAACGACAACCAGTGACGTCGTGGTCTGGGCCTAGGCATGGGATACAGTAGGAGTGGAAATCCTTATGAGGTATTTGCTTACCACAAGAAATACAATTATTAACTTTTACTGACATTGGTCTGAGGCAAGAAAAAGTTTCCCCAACGGGGTACTTAGCTTTTTAGAAGACTTCGGTTCTGGATTCGGAATGAAAATCTCAGGAGTCGGCCGACCGGCACTGGCGAACTGCTTCTGCTTCAGGCACCGTGCGGCAAGAAAGACTGAAGAAAATGGCATTGGCTGCATCTTATATCCCCCTGGCGTACTGACGTCAGGGAAGAAGCAACAGCAACCGACGCCGGACCAAGACTTTGGAATTCAGGCCGACTGGGGAACCGCCTGACGCAGGATAACCCAAGTGTAATGACTGCAGCAGTGTCACACGATGAACATCAGCTGGATTTCCTGAGGTACATGACACCTTTATGCCCCACAGAGAAATCAAATAACAGCCAAAGAGAAAAAGTACGCATATGACACAGTGAACACCCTCAAAGTGTTCCACCAACTGCAACAGGACCCATTAAAGTAATATATAACTTGAACATCCCTCCATATTTTACATATGCACAGAGGCATTTTCTCCCAAACACTTTAAAAGGGGTACACACGACTGTGAACATAAACCAGCATGTAATCTGCTTACATACTATAGAATTAGCAAGGCAAGGTAAGTGAAATCAATAGGCTGAAGTATCGTGCAACTACCCAAGTTAAGTAAATCAAAGTAAACATTTAAATAATGCTTTCTGTAACAATCAGAAAAACATATGTACAAAACAGCCTTTTTGTTAACTGCATATCCCTTCTTTCTAGTTTGTTCCTACATAAAAACATTTAAAATAGTCTGGTGTTCTGCTATCTGTATTCTTAAAAGTACAGAGTGTACTCACCTAACAAACCTACAGCCACAGAAGGCTGGCAAACAAGGGGGCTGCCAGTATGGCAGAGAAGAAATATCACCATAACATTCATAAGTATTTGCCATAACAATTTTTTTTCAGTGAAAAAGGATGCCATAACCCACTGCACTTGCATCTCACTACCACTACCCCCACCCCCCCAGAGTCTGCAAGCAGTGAAAGGACAGCGCAGGAGGATTTGCTTGAAATTAAAAAAGGGCAGGATTCCTCACAAGTTAGCAAAACTGACCTTGCTAGTGCTTGTCTGCAAACATTTGTACATGAAACTTGGAAAAGTAATTTTTTTTTTTTTTTTTTTTTTTTTTTTTTTTGTTACGTGATTTGAGACTCCAGTTGTCCATAGTCCAGTAGACTGTGAAGCATACAAAGCAGAAATGGCAAGCCTTAACTTTGTATCAAATTTTTCGTCTGCTCTGCAAGGAAGAAAAAAAAAAAGGTGTTGTCAGACAAACTGTTGGTAACAACTGTCGCTAAGGGACAAGCATTTAGGTATCGGACTGCAGATTAAAAGTTAAGCCTGAATCGCGAGTCATACTTCAGCCAACCAGGCCATAGTCAAGGCTCCATCTCTATTCTACAGAGCTATGTCTTTGCCCTATCCGTTATGACAATACAAGTATGTCTATAGTTTTACCACAACAGCCCTGGCAATGCTTAATACCGCTGCTTTACAAAAAAACTTATTTTTGCAATAAGCATAACAGAATAAACGTTTGCTTCATCTGTCATACCATGTCTCATAAGAGAGAAGCACACCTTTCTAGAATAAGGATAACAATGTTACTCAAAAACATTCCAATTCTAACTGGAGCTGTGAGGTCCTTTCTAATTTGGTTAATGACTGTATCTTCACTGATTTTTCTCCTTGTTTTGCCAAAAACGTTATAGGTGTTGTACGGTTTTGCAGACAATGCAAAAGTACACTTACAACCTATCACTGTAAACTCCCTGCGAGGAGAAGTGGTTTTCACTTTCAAAAGTGATGGTGGGGAGATTATTCCCATTCTATCTCATGTGCATTCAAAGATGACATGGTTCGTTTCTCACTGGACTGTGCCAGTCTGGTACAGCATGGGGATTGGCGGCTACTACAGGAAAGTACAGTTGTGTACACTTACCATAAATGTAGATGCTAGAGTGTATTCAATATTGCAGTCATCACATTTGGGTTATCTGCTTGCAGTATCCCTCAGTCGGCCTGATTAACAAAGACTTGGGTCCTACGTCGGTTGCGGTCTCCTCTTCCATGACATCAGGTCGTCAGGGGTATAAAACATGAAGCAGACGTCATTACATCAGTTTTTCTTGCCCCAGATGTCAGGTGCCCCCCTAATGGAAAGCAATTAAATCTAAAAATATACAAGGTTATACCTCCAACAAAAAAAACAAATACACCAAAAAGCTTTTAAGCATTGAAAAGGAGAGAAGAGGTATAGCAAAAGAAGTCAAGAGGGCTGGAGGGAGGGTAACCAGGACTGCAACAGTGAATACACTCCAACATCTACATTTATGGTAAATGTACACAACTGTTCTTCGTGTTTCACTGTTGCAGTCATCACATTTGGGTAGATTCCCAAAGCTAAGGATGGGAGGAGGAATTTAGATAGCATTAGGACCAGCTATAATGCCCTGCAAGACTGCAGTGGCAAAGCCAGCTCTGGATTTAGAGAAAATTGGCAAATGGTAATGCTTGGTGAAAATATGTACAGAACTCCAGGTAGCAGCTTCTAGGATGTCCCTGGTAGGAACGCCTCTGAGAAAGGTTGTAGAGGTAGATGCAACCCTGGTAGAGTGGGGTCTGATCCCCTGTGGGATACGTTTTCCATGGTGTTTGTAGCAAAAATGAATGCAATGGCCTATCCATTTGGAAATGGTTTGCTTTGAAAATAGCCTTCCCCTCTGCCCCTGCAGTAAATGCCACCAGCAGTTGATCAGATTTCCTTTGAGGTTTAGTTCTGTCCAAGTAGAATCTAAGTTGTCTGTGCATGTCTAAGGAGTGCAGAATCCATTCTCCTTTGTTCTGTGGATTAGGAAAGAAGGTTGGCAAATGTATGGAAGAATCTAAGTTGTCTGTGCATGTCTAAGGAGTGCAGAATCCATTCTCCTTTGTTCTGTGGATTAGGAAAGAAGGTTGGCAAATGTATGGAAGACTAAGGGCCACACTGGATACCACCTTGGGCATGAAGGACAGACTGGTCCTGAGTGACACCCTGTCCGCATGAAAGGCTCTACTGCCATGACGGCCTGTAATTCAGATACCCTTCTTGCTGAAGTGATTGCTAAAAACAAAGCTGTTTTCCAGGAAATTATTTTTTTAAGTCTGCAGTGGCAGCTGGCTCGAAAGGAGGAAGGGTGAGCTTTTCCACTACAAAGTTGAGGTTCCAGGCTGGAGTTGGAGCTCTCCTGGGTGGTCGTAGATTTTTGACCCCTCTGAGGAAAGTACAGTTTTGTACCTACCATAAATGTAGATGTTCGAGGATCCACATTGCTGCAGTCCTAACTATTGGGGTAGTCCGCTGTCCAGTCGGCCCGAATACCAAAGTATATGGCTGACGTCGGTCAGGGCGCATTAGACTGACGTCAGTACGTCAGGGTACTAATGCGCATGACCGACGTCATATCCTCAGTCTTTTCTTGCCCCAGATGTCAGAAGACCCTGAAAAGCTAAGGCCAAAACCAAAAATTCCAAACATACCTGCACCAAAAATATGTACAATATATACAAAATTACCAGAATATAACCTCACCTACACAACCACCCTTAAACACAGAGGGAAGGAGGGAGGGTAAATTGGACTGCAGCAATGTGGATCCTCGAACATCTACATTTATGGTAGGTACAAAACTGTACTATGTTCTTCATTCCACATTGCTGCAGTCCTAACTATTGGGTAGAATCCCAAAGCAGAGGTAAGGGAGGCTGGCAAATCATAAGGAAGCAGGAACTGACAACATGCCTTGCAAAATAGCTGTGGCAAAACCAGCCCTAGACTTAGAGTAGAGAGGAAGGTGATAATGCTTAGAGAAAGTATGCACTGAACTCCAAGTAGCTGCCTCCAAAATATCCTTAGTGGCCACCCCTTAGAAATGCTGTAGAAGTGGCAGTAGCCCTAGTGGAATGAGGCCTAATTCCAGCTGGAATCTCCTTGCCATGATGGGAATAACAAAATGCAATGCAAAACCCAATCCACCTAGAAATAGTTTGTTTTGACACAGGCTTGCCCTGCGAACCCAAAGCAAAAGAAACAAACAACTGCTGAGACTGCCTAAAATCCTTAGTCCTGCTCAAATAATAACGCAATTGCCTGTGTACATCTAAAGTGTGCAAAATCTTTTCCCCTTTATTTTGGGGATCTGCATAAAAAGTAGGCAAATGAATAGTTTGGTTTAAAGCCACACTAGAAACCACCTTAGGCATAAAGGAAGGATTAGTACGTAAAGATACCCTATCCTTATGAAAAATCAAAAATGGCTCTACCGCCATAAGGGCCTGCAACTCAGAAACCCTTCTTGCAGAAGTAATGGCCAACAAAAAGCAGTCTTCCATGACAAATATTTCAATTCAGCAGTAGCCGAGGCTCAAAAGGTTGTAGAGTAAGTTTCTCCAACACAAAATTGAGATCCCAAGCAGGAGTAGGAGCTCTACGTGGGGGTCTTATATTCTTTGCCCCTCTAAGAAATTGCTTGAACAAAGGATGCGAAAACAATGGTGGGTCACAATCATAGTGAGCTGAAATTGCTGCAGCATGAATCTTAATGGAAGAGAAAGACAAACCTTTGTCCAATAACTCAGTAAGATATTGAAGAGCCACACTCAAATTAGGCTCAGAAATCTCCAAATTGTTTGCTGCACTCCAAAATAAAAATCTCTTCCATTTTTCATGTACACTTTCCTTGTACTAGGTCTTCTGGCTTCCATAATCACATTTAAAACTTGTTGAGGAAGTTGAGACCTGCTGTCTTTCAAAACAGAATATGCCAGGCTGTTAGATGAAGAGATTGAAGCTTGACATTGAGCAGGTGACCGTCCCTCTGAGACAACAGGTGTGGAATCAAGGGTAAAGGCCATGGAGGCTTCCTTACCAGACTCCTCAGTAATGGGTACCAGTGCTGCCGAGGCCAATCTGGAGCTATTAAAATCATCCTTGGCTTGTCTTGTCTGACCTTTAGAAGCACCTTTGGGAGAAGAGGCAGAGGTGGAAAAGCATACACATGAAGATTTTTCCAACTGAAAGAAAGAGCATCCACTTTCCAAGCTGTGTGATGAAACCTCTTTGTGCAAAACTTTGGTAGCTGGTGGTTTAGTGGAGAAGCGAACAGATCTATGTCTGAAGTTCCCCATGACACTGTCAATTTTTGAAATACATGAAGATCCAGTTTCCACTCGTGGGGATCCAGGATTTGTCTGCTTAACACATCTGCTAAGGAGTTCTGTGCTCCCGGCAGAAACCTTGCCTGAAGAGTTAGTTGCAAGCTGAGCGCAGTCTCCCATAAAATCATTGCTTGCCTGCACAATGGGTAAGAATGTGTTCCCCCTTGTTTGTTGATGTACCACATGACAGTTGTGTTGTCTGTTAGAATCAACACCTGCCCTGGAAGAAGTAACTCCTTGAAAGCCATTAATGCAAACTGGACTGCTAACATCTCTTTCATGTTGATATGTAGATGCTG
The DNA here is from genome assembly GCF_019279795.1 of Protopterus annectens. Classification (NCBI taxonomy): domain Eukaryota; kingdom Metazoa; phylum Chordata; order Ceratodontiformes; family Protopteridae; genus Protopterus; species Protopterus annectens. Next base: position 355,611,004 of record NC_056725.1, read on the forward strand.
TAGTCTGGCAGGCCACTTGTCTTGTATCCACTTTCCATTTAGATGAGCTCCCCAAGCAATGTCTGAGGCATCTGTCGTTAGAATCTGACTCGCCTCTGGCGGGTCACAGAGAGTCCCTTGTTTAGGTGACATTCCTGAGCCCACCACAAAAATTCCTTTTGAATGCAAGGTATTATTTGAATGACAGTGTCCAAATCCTGGCAGTGCTGTGTCCATACATTTTTGAGATACCATTGCAGCTTCCTCATATGCAGTTTGGCATTGGGAAGCACGAGAATACAAGATGCCATGAACCCTAAGGCTTGAAGGACTGTCCTTGCAGTCAGCCCGGACTGAAGAGATAGTTGATGGAAGTAACTGGAAAGATTCTTTTGTTTGTCCGGGGTTAAAAGGCCATCTGGGCTGCTGTATTCAGTCTCACACCCAGAAAGCACATGTCTTGAGAGGGTACTAGACTGGACTTTATTTCGTTCACAGAATACCCTAGGCATCTTAGCACTGCTATGACAAAATCCAAATGCTGTAGAAGGTCTTCCTTTTCTTGAGCTAGAATCAGGCAGTCGTCCAAGTAAGGATAGATTTGAATTCCTTTTAGCCTGAAGTAAGCTATCACTGGAGCCAGAACCTTTGTGAATACTCTGGGCAGTGGATAAGCCAAAGGGCAATGCAGAGAACTGATAATGAGAATTTCCAGCTCGAAACCGCAGATACTTCCTGCAACTTAGTCTTATAGGCACATGAAGGTAAGCTTCCTTGAGATCTAAAGTTACCATCCAGTGATCCTTGCCCAGCAGAGGTAAAAGCTGTTGTAACGTCAACATTTTGAACTTGGGAATGTCCAGATAAGTGTTGAGGATAGATAAATCCAAAATTGGCCTCCACGTGTTCCCCTTCTTCGGTACTAGGAACAGGCGAGAATAAAATCCTAGGCCCCTTTCTGGCACAGGAACTGGCTGAATGGCCCCTATGTGGAGCAACAGAGAAATTTGCTTGTGAGCCTCTTGTCTTTGTAGAGGAGGAATGTCTGGCATGCCTTTGAAAGGAGGCATGGTATGGAAATAAAACCTGTAACCGTGGTGAATGATATCCAGAACCCATCTGTCTTGGGTAATTAAATCCCAATTTTCTTTGAAAAGAGACAGCCTTCCTCCCAAAGGTGCTGCCAGGCGAGAATGTACTGGCAGCTGAAAAGGCAGGTCATTGGGTCTGCTTACGAAAGGACTGACCCCTGCCCTCACCAGAAGTCTGAGCAGGGGAACTCCCTGTCCTAGGCCTAAAAGAACCTTGAGCTCTGCCCCTACCACGTCTAGACCTACCCCTAGACTGGGAATCATAAGCAGGATAAGTCCATCCCTTAGTAGGCCAATTTCTACTAAACTTGGAGGCTGCACCTGCAAAAATCCTTAACAGTTTGCATAGACTTAGCCTTGTCCTCCATTTTCTTTAAGACTGCTTCCACAGGCGAACCAAACAACACATCAGACTGCAAAGGAGCATCCAAAATCCTTGTTTTAACATGCTCAGCTAAATTCTGATCTCTCAACCAGGCATGCCTACGAAGAACAGAACCAGTGGCAGCCACCCTCGAGGAGGCCTGCACAGCATCAAAACCACATTGCAAGGAATGTTTACCCACCTGTTCAGACACATGAACTAAATCCTGCAACTCTTTACACTCAATACCTTCTGCCAGAGCATCCACCTTAGATTTCAATTGTGAAAGGAGATAATTCTGATATTTTAACATGTGAAACTGACAATTCAACGCCCTCATGGCTAAAGTGGAAGAAGTATACACTTTCTTTCCCCATCTATCCAAAGCCCTTGCCTCTTTATCAGGAGGAACAGGATTTTTAACAACAGAGGCCTTCACACCTTTAGGCCCCTGAGAGACAGTTTCGGGTCTGCCCTAGGACTCTTAAAAAGATACTTATGAGCTTCAGGCACCCTATAGTACCTATCCGGTTTAACTGGGGCAGGAGGCAAAGAATCAGGATTGAGGGAAGCCTCTGCAAAACATCTTCCACCACATTCAGAACAGGAGGTATAGCTAAAGGCCTATGCTGGGGTAAAACAAGAATTCCCTAAGCCTCTTCCTGGAATCAGAGAAATCTTGACCTTCCCATTTAAAATGCTCCCTCATGGAATGCAGAGTCTCTGAAAATGAAAAATCCTCAGGAGGAGAAGCTGAAGGAGTAGAATCATCCACATCAGAATCAGAATAAGGAGGATACTCCTGCAAGTCTTCAGCAAGACTCAGAAGCCTCAACATTGCTCAAAACTCTCAAACTCAGGTTCCACCCTAGGCCTCTTATCAGGAGGGGCATAGAACCTCTAATCATAGTAATCAAATCCTCTGCCATTTTAAGCATATGTTTCTTAGGCAAAGACCCTGAAGCACTAGGAGAAACCCCACTGAAGTTAAACTTGGCCTGCCTCTCAAAGAAGCCTTGGAAACAGAAGGGAGGCTCTAACCACCTTAGGAAGAGAGGGAAGAACAGCCACCTGAGAAGCCCCTCAGCCTGGCCTACTTCCTGCGAGGATACATCCTGTAACAGTAAAGTCTCTCCCTGAGACTCCAAAGAAACACCTGGCAAAACCTCCGGCTCCACTGAGCCTTCTAAAGATCCGGCGCCTGGGACTGTCGGTTCTTCCACTCTAGGCTTTGCTGCTTTGTCCTTGCGCTTTTTGGTCAAGCGGGCCGGAGCCTCCGACGGCATTTTATAATTACAACGCTTCCCAAAAACTAACCTGGCACAGTCTAACCTTCTCTTAATAGTGCGTTTGTTAAATCTAGCACAAGAGCGGCATCCAACAACGTCGTGCTCAGGCCCTAAACAAGGTATACACAAAGTATGGTAATCCCTATGAGGTATCTGTTTCCCACAAGAAATACAGTTATTCACTTTTTCTGACATCCGGTTAAATACTGAGGCAAGAAAAAACCAAAATATTCCCCAACGGGGTACTTGGCCAACTTTGATTCGGTCTGAAACTCTGACTTCAGAAACTTTCAGAACGCCAACCTGCAACATGGGGCCTACAGTGACACACTGCGCAAGAGGGGGTACCAGTGTTGGCGTGGCCAGTCTGGTGCAATCAAAACCATCCTTGGTTTGTCTTGTTCATAGGTAGATACTAGGCTATCTGCCCTAGGGCATTTGTAAGCCTAGCCAGAGTGTATTTGGCTTCTGCCTCCCTATTAGATTAGCCTACTGTGCCTCTGTAAAGTAGGTCACAGAAGGTACCCTTTTAAGATTAGTTTACTGTGCCTCCGTCTAGCAGGGACACAGAAGAGATCCCAGGGGTGAATTTGCGATTTCCCATCCACGCGTCCAAATTTCGCTTGAAGAGGGTCAGCTTGATCTTTAGTTTTACTTTGGAGAGCAGAGGAAGAGGAGGAAAGGTATAAACTGATTGGATGCTCTGTCCTTCAGCTGGAAAACCTTTTTCCAAGCTTGTTTGTGGGGAGTCCTTGTGCAGAATTTGTCCAACTGATAGTTTTGGGGGGAGGCAAACAGGTCTATATCTGGGCTCCCCCATTTGCTTGTCAACATTCTGAAAATTCTGTGTTCCAGTTTCCACTCGTGTGGGTCCATGAGGTTTCTGCTTAGTTCGTCTGCCAGTATATTTAGTTTTCCTGGCAGGAATTGAGCTTGTAAATGTACTTGATAGCTCAGGGCTGTGTTCCACAATGCCGTGGCTAGTCTGCAGAGGGGATAAGAATGCGTACCCCCCTGCTTGTTTATGTACCATATGACAGTGGTGTTGTCCGTCTTTACCATTAATTGTCCTGGAAGAATGTGGTCCTTGAAGGCTGTCAGAGCATTCTGTACAGCTAACATTTATTTTTGACCGATATGCAGGTGCATTTGACTTGGGTTCCATTTTCCCTGAATGCACTTCCCTGCCAGGTTGCCCCCCCCCCCATGCATAGTCTGATGCATCTGTTAAGGTTTGGGCGGCAGGGGGTAGTGTGAATGGTAGTCCCCTGTTTTGGTGGCAGCCTCTGCCCACCAAAGGAACTCTAGGCGTAGGTAAGAGATGATAGGAATTATTGCTTCTAGATCCTGTGAATGTTGACACCATAGGCTTTTGAGATACCATTGCAGTTTCCTCATATGCAGCCTTCCATATGGAATTAGAAGAATGCAGGAGGCCATGAACCCCAAGGCTTGCAGTATTTGCCTTACAGATAACTGTGCTTTTGTGGCCACTTGTTTGAAGTAGGCTGTCAAATGAATCCGTTTCTCTGGAGTGAGGGAAAGCCATCTGGGAAGTTGTGATCAAGCTTGCTCCCAGGAATATAATTTGTTGACAGGGTACCAGGTGTGATTTTGTTTCGTTTATGGTGTACCCCAGACAAGTCAGTACCCTTTGAACAAAGGCCAGATGATTCAAAAGTATGTCCTGGCTTTCTGCCTGAATTAGACAATCGTCCAGATATGGCTATATTTGAGTATTTCTTTGCCTGCAGAATGCAATGACTGGAGCTAGGCACTTTGTGAAAACCCTAGGTGCAGTAGATAAGCCAAAGGGCAGTGCAAAGAACTGATAGTGCATGTAGCCCGCTTTGAAGCGTAGGTATTTTCTGCAAGACTCCCTGATAGGGATGTGCAGGTATGCTTCTTTTAAGTCTAGTGTTGCCAATCATGCATCTTTGCCTAGCATAGGAAGCAGCTGTTGAAGTGTCAGCATCTTGAATTTTGCAATCACCAGAAAGGTATTTAGAGTAGAAAGGTCCAGAATAGGACGCCGTGTATTACCCTTGTCCCTTTTCCTCTTCTGGTACCAAGAGAGACAGAGAGACAGAGGGGGAGAGAGAGAGAGAGGAGAACTTGATTTGGGGTGTCCGCCCACTGATTTGGGGGTAGATCTGGCCACCTGCTTAGTGTTGGTAAGGTGTAGAAGTGAAATCTGCATCCTTAGGACACTATATTTGAAGCCCACTTGTCCTGGGTAATGAGTTCCCAGTTTTTGGCCTGCAGACCAATCTTTCCGCCTAAAGTAGCATTCAGTTGGGAAGTGCTTGGAAGTTTTAGAAGCAAGTAATTGAGACGGTTTTCCATGGGGGTGGGGGTCTTACTACTCCCTGATTTGGGTGCAGAAACCCCCCACTGCTTAGTCTTGTGTGTTACCCTAGGACTGAAACCTGGGGTTTCTGCTATGTCTGGGTTTGGCTTGAGAAGACCTTGAAGAGACTGGAAAGGACCAATTCTTACAGAGGGCCAATGCCTACTAAATCTAGGAGGCTGAACTTGAGAAATCTTTAACAGTTTGCATACATTTAGCTTCATCTTCCATCTTTTTAAGAACTTCCTCAGCCTTGTTGCCAAACAGGCGGTCCTGATTTAAGGGAGCATCCAACAATTTAGCTTTAACATTATCAGGTAAAGATTGCTCCTTACGCCAAGCATGCCTTCTGAGCACAGAACCAGTAACAGCAGCCCTGCAAGAGGCCAATAAAGAATCAAATCCACATTGCAAAGTATGTTTTCCAACCTTTTCAGCAGAATGCATTAAATCCTGTAATTCTTTATTTTCCGCACAGTCAGGAATCAACATCATTTTCTGTTTAAGCAATCCAATAACATGTTGTTGATATTTTAACATATGAAACTGGCAGTTTAAAGCCATAATGGCCAAGGCTGCAGAAGTGTAAACCTTCTTACCCAATCTATCCAGCGCCCTGGAATCTCTATCAGAAGGGGTAGGATTTTTAGCAGTAGAAGCCTTAATACAATTGGGTCCCTGTGAAATAGTCTCTGGATCCACAATAGGATTTTTAAAAAGGAACTTGTGTGAATCAGGAACCCTGTAATATCTGTCAGGTTTTCTGGGAGCAGGAGGCAAAGAATCACGGGCCAAACTAGATTCCGAAAAAGCATCAACAATGTCTAGTACAGGAGGAATAGCTAAAAGCCTATTTTGAGGCAGGAGTAAGAAATCCCCAAGCCTCTTTTATGAATCAGAAAAATCCTGGCTTTCCCAGTGGAAATGCTCCTTTAGAGTATGTAAGTTTCACCAAAAGAAAAATCCTCTGGAGGGGAAGCAGAGGGAAGTCCTCTGCATCAGAATCCTCATAAGTAGATAAGGGCAAACCCAGATAATCAGAAGAATCAGAAAAATCAGAATCCTGGTCAGAAGGTAAACAACTTCAGTCCTAGGTCTCTTAGAAGGGGGAGGCTGGCTTCCCCTGATTAGAGTTATAAGATCTTCAGCCATTCTTATCATTTGTTTTTTAGGCATAGAGGCCTGAGCATGCGGCCTGGGCGCCATTTTTTTTAGGCATGGTTCGAGATTTAGGCCTAAAAGAAGAAGGAGGCATTGGTTTAATAAAGTCCATAGGCCTGAATACACCCACAGAAGCTGGTGCCTGTACAGCGGCTCCAGACCCATCCAAGGTAGACACATCTGCAGGTTCCATAGTTGGAGCATCTTGCGGCATACCGGACTCCGAATGGGTCTCAGTAGAGGCCTGCGAATCAGAAGTAGCTGGTATCAGGGGCTGCGAAAGAGTCTCACTGAGTACCGGCAAACTGGCGACTGGCTTAGAAGCTTTGTCGGCAGTTTTGGACCTCGGCAGCCTGTCTCTGTCTTTATCCTTGTATTTTTTCAGAATCCCGGTAGTCTGATGGCTAACCGACGACATTTCTGGATTATTTAACAGAGAACCGAAATATTTAGAGACGAAAATATACCGATGACTGATGGTATGCAGATTAATTAAATAAAGCACAAAACAGACAGCACGGAACGTCGTGGTCAGGGCCTAGGCAAGGAAAACAGTACGAATTAAAATCTTTATGAGGTATTTGCTTTCCACAAGTAATGCAATTATTAACTTTTACTGACATCGGTAAGGAGCAAGAAAAAGTTTCCCCAACGGGGTACTTAGCTTTAGTTGAAGATTTCGGTTCTGAAACTTGAAAATGAAAATTTCAGGAGTCGGTCGACCAGCACTTGCGAACTGCTTCTGCTTCGGGCACCGCACGACAAGAAAGACTGATGTAATGGCATCGGCTGCATGTTTTATACCCCTGACGGCCTGGCGTCATGGAAGAAGGGACAGCAACCGACACAGGACCCAAGACTTTGTTAATCAGACCGACTGAGGGCTACTGCAAGCAGAAAACCCCAAAACTGAAGACTGCAACAGTGAAACGCGAAGAACATCATAGAATAAAGCCCCAGACGAAGCTAGTCCTGAGCCAGGGAGAGCAAGTACAAGGTTAAGAAGGGGGATGGTGGGAGGGAAGGAATACTGCAACATGGAAGAGGACAACATCTATGGTTATGCTAAGATTTTACACAACTTTCCTATGTCCTATTCCAATGTTGCGGTATTCTACTAGTGGGTGAATACCAAAGCTCACTAAAGGTTCAGGGGTGGCCTGGTAGAGGACTCCAGGAATCCATGCAGGACAGCCCTGGCTCTGGAAATATGGTCTGGTTTGTAGTGTCTGGTGAAGGTGTGCACAGAGGACCAAGTGGCTGCTTCCACAATGGAGTTAGTGTCCAGACCTTTGAAAAAGGCACAGGAAGAGGCTATAGCTCTTGTGGAGTGGGCCCTGACATTGCCTGAAAGTGTCTTCCCATGGTGTGTGCAACAAAAGGAGATAGCCTTGGCAATCCAGGCTGAAATGTTCTGTTTGCCCACCGCTTTCCCAAGAACCCTGGGGTGGAAAGAGACAAACAGTTGGCCTGATTTGCGAAAAGGTTTAGTTTTATGCAAACAAAATCTGAGTTATCTGTGGACATCCAGGGAATGAAGGACTATCTTCCCTGTGGGTTAGGGAAGAAGGTAGGCAGATGGACAGTCCGATTCAAGGAAAAGTCCTTGACCACCTTGGGGGGAAAGGAAGGGTTTATCCTTAGAGTGACCCTGCCCATATGGAAAACCAGGAAAGGCAAGGTAGCCATAAGTGCTTGAAGCTCTGAGACCCTCCTGGCTGATGTCAAAGCTACTAGCAGGACTATTTTCCACGTGCAAAACTTTAAGGTGGCCTTGTCATCTGGTTCAAAGGGTGATAAAAGTGAGTTTTTCTAGCACATAATTAAGATCCCAGGAAGGAGGGGGTGGTTTCCTGGGATGTCTTAGGTGCAGAACCCCCTTCACGAAGAGAGTGGCTAGTAGTCTGGATGCCAGCAGAGGGTCCATAGGCAGGCAGGTAGAAATGGCAGACAGGTGTGCTTTTTTAAAGAGGAGTATGACAAATCTGTCTTCAGGAGTTCACACAGGCAAGACAGAATCAGATGCAAGTCGCTGTCCAGCGGTTCCATCTGTCTTTTATGACACCAGAAGGAAAACCATTTCCATTTGGAGAGGGAAGATTTTCTTGTGTGGGTTTCCTGGCCTCCTGCAGGACTGAAAACATGTCATCATTGTGCAGGTGTCTGAAAGGAATCAGAAACCAATCCGCCACATGGAGAGGTGCAGAGACTGCCACTGTGGACATATCTGTGTCCCCCCTGTGCTGTGCGAGTAGGTCCACTGAGGGGAGTAACTTGTGGTGATTGCCCCTGGACAGAAGTAGTAGTAGAGGGAACCTTGGCCAGTAGGGAGTCACCAGCAAGATTTTCGTGAGAGTCCTGCTGAATTTTTAGTAGGACCCTCAGGATCAGAGGAATAGGGGTGAAGGCATACAGGAACCGCCTCTTCCATAACATTGAGAAGGCATCTGTTTGTAATGCCTTCGGGTCGCGAGTTCTGGATCAGTAGCTCTGGAGTTGCCCGTTTATGGAAGAGGCAAAGAGGTCTGAGGAATACCCCATCTGTGGACCAAATCTAGGAACACCTCTCTTGACAGCATCCATTCGTGGCTGTCTGATATGGTTCTGCTTAGTGAATCTGCCCGATAGTTGTACTGGGACGGGATGTAGGCTACCTGGAGGGAGATTCCCTGACAGACAGCCAGATTCCATACCTGCAGAGCTAGTATGCATATGAGGTAAGACTGTCCCTCCTTGCTTGTTCAGGTACCACATCACTGTGGTGTTATCTGTGAAGATCTATAGGAGGCCCTGCTGGAGGTAAGGTTGGAAGGCCTGCAGGGCGAGGAGTATTGCTGTCATTTCCCTGATAATGATGTACACTTGTTTGCGTGCGTCTGTCCACAAACTTTGCACTGTCCTTGGACCCAGAATTGCCCCCCAGCCCATGTCTGATGCCCACCCCTTCCCAGATCGTGCACACAGATGCATCTGCAGGGGAAGGCCCGGATTCTGGGCAACTTGGACAAGCCACTATTTAAATTCTTGGCGAAGACAGGGGAGGAGTGGAATCCTGAATTCTAGAGGATGTGAGTGCTGGGTCCACACAGAGCATAGGTGCCACTGAAATTTTCTCATGTGTAACCTCGCTAGGGGCAACATGGGGATAGTAGCTGCCATGTACCTCAGAAGTCTTAGGAATTCCCTCTCAGTCAGAGCTGATGAACGGAGGGCAAATTGAAAGTGATGGAAGAGGGACATCACTTTTTTCTCAGCCAGGGGGGCCATCCTGATGTCTGTCCTGATTCTGCATCACAGAAAGACAATGTCCTGTGTAGGATGGAGTTGGGACTTTGGAAAATTTATCAGGAACTCTAGAGACTGCAGCAGGAGCAGGAGGTCCTTGGTGTGACCAAGGGGTCTGTCTGTCTGCTGCTTGAATGAGTAGGTCATCTAGGTATGGGAATATTTGTATTCCCTTGTCCTGCAGTAGGCAATTACTGGGGCTTGGCACTTTGTGAATACCCTTGGAGCAGTGGAGAGCCCAAAAGGCAGTGCACAGAACTGAAAGTGAGAAAAGTCCGTTATGAATCAGATATTTCCTGGAAGTAGGCTTTATGGGAATGTGAAGATAGGCCTCCTTATGTCCAGGGTTACCATGAAGGCCTGACAAAGAATAAGGGGAAAGAGTGGGTAAGGTAAGCATCCTGAAGGAGGGTGCCTTTAAGAAGAGGTCGAGGCAGGAGAGATCTAGGATGGGCCTCCATGGTCCTTCCTTTCTGGGCACCAGAAAGATTCTGGAGTAGAAACTTTTCCCTCAAAGGAATTGACCAATTCTATGGTGCCTTGCAGTAGAAGATTGTTTAAGACCTGGTGTAGGAAGAACAGTTGGGATGCGGGAGAAGGTGGAATAGGCAGTCTTGGAGGAGTGATCCAAGTCAAAGTATCTGTCCTTCAGGATGGACAAGACCCACTTGTCTGTTACCAGGGCCAAAGCAGGGAGACCGTGAGAGAGACAGGTGGACAAGGGGGTGGTGGTGGGAGGTGAGGGGAGGAAAGGTGGAAGGCAGTAAGACACTCCCTGCCCTGCCTGGAAAGGAAGGCCTCTGTCCAGAGCCCTGAGAAGTCCTTGGCTGGGCAGTTTGTCTGCAGGGAGGCCTTCTGGACTGGGGGGGGTGAATAAACTGGGTCTTAGCTGGAAAGTTCCTCTGGAACTTTGGGATTGGAGAAACAAGGAGATGCTTGAGGTCTTTAAGCCCTTACCCTTTCTGCAGGAGAGACTTGAAAAGATCAGCCACCTTAGCACCAAAGAGGGCCAAATGGTCCAAGGGGACATCCAGGAGCTAGCTCTGAAGTCATCAGGGAGGGGTGGAGGCCTCAGCTGCATCATATGCACACCTAAGGGAGTGCTTGTTCACTTGTGAGACAAGCCCGAGTAAGGAAGACAACGTTGCTTTAGCAACACGGTAAGGAATGTCTAAGTTCTTTGGAGGCTTTGTCAAGAAGAGCCAGAGAGTACTTGGCCTTGTGAGACTGGTAATTTGTTGCCCTAAAACCTAGGGTAGGAGAAATCTAAATCTTTTTCCCCCACCTCTCCATGGCTTTGCTGTCCTTATCTGCAGGCAGGACAGTGGTAGTAGGGAGGAGTTTGGATGCCTTGTCCCATAGTGGCAGGGTCTGCTGGGGGGGGGCACTTGAATAGACATTTGTGTCAGGGACCCTGTATAATGTGTCCACCCTTCGAGGAGCAGGTGATTGGGAATCTGGATTTATGGATGCCTCAGAAAATGCATCCAGAAAAGCATGTTGGACAGGCGGGTTAGGTGACTGATTGGGCAATTCCATCTGAATCAGATCATAAACATTTTTTTGTGCTTCAGACAAAAGAGAACACTAAATGGGAATGCTCAGATATCAGGTTAACAGTGTCCCCGAAGGTTAGGTCTTCCATGGGGAATCTGGCTCAGCAGAGGCCTCTTCAGGGGATCCATATCCCAAGAGGGGATGAAATCTGGGAAGAGTAGGATAGGTAGTCCTCTGAGGAGCCAAACAGTTCGTCCTCTGCAGGATGGCTAACAGTCCTTTCAAGTAATGAAGGCCTAGGGCTAAAAGAGGTAGAGCCACAGGGGGTGAACTCAGAGGAAGGCCCGAGGGCCAAGAAAGCAGTGTAGTGACTCTGGATGAAGGCCTGCCAATCAGGTAAGACCTCTGGTGCCGGGAAATATGTCTGGTCTTTTGTTTTTTTCTTAGAAGGCCTAGCCAAAGTCTGGCTGGTGGGGGGGGGGGGGGGGGGAAATCGCTGGAGTGGCGGAAGCTGGGTCCGAGGTGCCCATCGTAGGTACTGGTCCCCCAGTGCCTGTAGCAGGCACTGGTACATCCTCCCCGGATGTGTCGCCCGCTCTACATTGTTGTTAAGTGTACACAACTGTACTATGTTCTTCGTGTTTCACTGTTGCAGTCATTACATTTGGGTTGATTCACAAAGCTAAGTAAGGGAGGAGGAAGTTAGAGAGCATTAGGGCCAGCTATTAAGCCCTGCAAGACTGCAGTGGCAAAACTAGCCCTGGATTTAGAAAACATAGGCATGTGGTAATGCTTGGTGAAGGTATGTACAGAGCTCTAGGTAGCACCTTCTAGGATATCACTGGTAGGGACTCCTCTGAGAATGGCTGTAGAGGTAGATGCAGCCCTGGTGGAATGTGATCTTATCCCCAGTGGGGTAGGTTTTCTATGGTTCTTATAGCAGAAATTACTGCAATGGGCTATCCATTTAGAAATGGTTTACTTTGAAATGTCCTTCCCCTCTGCCCCTGCAGGAAAACCAACTAGCAGGTGGTATGATTTTCTGAGAGGCTTAGTCCTGTCCAAATAAAATCTAAGTTGTCTGTACACGTCCAAAGAGTGCAGTATTCATTCTCCTTTGTTTTGTGAATTTGGGAAAAAGATAGGCAAATGAATGGACTGATTTAGGGCCACACTAGACACCACCTTGGCATAAAGGAAGGATTGGTCCCGAGGGAAACCCTGTCTGCATGGGAGATAATGAAGGGCTCCACTGAGATAATGAAGGGCTCCACTGCCATAAGGCCATGTAATTCAGACACTCTTCTTGCTGACGTGATGGCTAGAAGGAAGGGTGTTTTCCAAGAATGGAATTTCAAATCTACAGTTGCAGCTGATTCAAATAGTGGGAGAGTGAGCTTTTCCAATAAAAGTTAAGGTCCCAGGCTGGAGTAGGGGCTCACCTGGGGGGGGGGGTCTTAAATGTTTAGCTCCTCTGAGGAAAGTACAGTTGTGTACACTTACCATAAATGTAGATGTTCGAGTGTATTCACTGTTGCAGTCATTACAATTGGGTTACCCTGCTGGCAGGCTACCCTCAGTCGGCCTGAATTCCAAAGTCTAGGTCCGGTGTCGGCTGCTGTCGCCTCTTTCCCGATGTCAGTGCTCTAGGGGTATAAAAGATGCAGCCGACGCCATTTTCTTCAGTTTTTCTTGCCCCAGATGTCAGCTGCTCCCAAAAGGGTAGGCTAAAAATATGTCAATAAAACTTGCATGCACCAAAGTAAATATTTTGCCTTCATCTACAAGCAAATACACCACATAGGTTGTATACAATAGAGAAGTACAGATAAGTTCCAGCAAAGAAATGGGGGAAGGCGGGTGGGTGACCTGGACTGCAACAGTGAATACACTCTAACATCTACATTTATGGTAAGTGTACACAACTGTACTATATACTTCGTGTTTCACTGTTGCAGTCATTACAATTGGGTTGAATCCCACAGCTAAGGCTGGGAGGCTGGAGCTAAATAGCATTAGGAGCGGCTATTAGGCCCTGCAGAACTGCAGTGGCAACGCCTGCCCTGGATTTAGAGTAGAGTGTTAAGTGATAGTGCTTTGTGAAGGTGTGCACTGAACTCCAAGTAGCAGCCTCTAAAATGTCTTTGGTTGGTACTCCCTTGAGGAAGGCTGCTGAAGTGGCTGCTGCTCTGGTTGAATGTGGCCTAATGCCCTTAGGTGCTGGCTTGCCATGTTGTGAATAGCAGAAACGAATGCAGTGGCCTATCCACTTTGAAATAGTCTGCTTTGAGATAGCCTTTCCTTGTGATCCTGCATCATATGCCACTAGTAATTGCTCTGTCTTTCTGAAAGCTATGGTTCTGTTCAAATAGTAGCTGTCTGTGTATGTCCAAAGAATGCAGAATTGTCTCCCCCTTATTCTGTGGGTTTGGATAAAAGGTAGGCAGATGAATAGTTTGGTTAAGGGCCACACTGGACACTACCTTAGGCATAAATGTCAGGTTTGTCCTCAGAGAAACCCTGTCTGGATAAAAAATGATAAAAGGTTCCACAGCCATGAGTGCCTGTAGCTCAGACTCGTCTCGCAGAAGTTATTGCTAGGAGCAGAGCTGTTTTCCAAGATAAAAACTTTATATCAGCTGTAGCGGCTGGCACAAAAGGAGGCAGGCTGAGTTTTTCCAAGACATAATTGAGGTCCCCATGCAGGTATTGGTGATCTCCTTGGAGGCCTTAAATTTTCTGGCCCCTCTGAGGTACTGCCTTAATAAAGGCTGAGAAAAGATTGGTGGCTCTGTATTGTAATGAGCTGAAATGGCAGAGGCATGAATTTTTATAGATGAAAAGGATAGGCCTTTGTCCAGCATCTCAGTCAAGTATTGCAAAATCTGAGGAATATTTGGTACAGCTGTGTCAATTCCTTGTGCCTGGTTCCAAGCACAGAATCTCTTCCATTTTCCAGCATAGGATTTTCTAGTACTAGGCCTCCTGGCCTCCAAAATGACATCCATCACTGCTTTAGTGAGAGGTGTGTTTTGTATGACTACATTATGCGCCATGCTGCCAGATTTAAGGTCTTGAGTTGGCTGTGCAAAATTTGATTGTTCTGCTGGGACAGTAGATGAGGCACTTGAGGTAAGGTCCAGGCTGGGCATTGAGGCAAGTTCCTTAGGATTAGGTACCAGCACTGGCGTGGCCAGTCTTGGGCAATCAGTATCATTTTTGGCTTCTCCTGTCTGACCTTTAGGAGTACCTTGGGGAGGAGAGGCAGAGGAGGAAAGGCGTGTACTGTTAAGTTTTTCCAGCAGAAAGATACGGCATCCACTTTCCATGCTGGTCTGTGATAAGTCCTTGTGCAGAATCTCTTTAGTTGGTAGTTGTGAGATGAGGCAAATGGATATATATCTGGGCATCCCCATTTCCTTATCATCATGCTGAAGACTTGTGGATCCAATTTCCACTCGTGGAGATCCATGAGGTTTCTGCTTAGTTCGTCTGCCAGAGTATTTATCTTTCCTGGCAGGAATTGTGCCTGTAGATGTACTTGGTAAGTCAATGCTGTGTTCCATAAAGCCATGGCTAGTCTGCAAAGGGGGTAAGAATGAGTGCCTCCCTGCTTGTTTATATACCACATGACCGTGGTGTTGTCTGTCTTTATCAGTAGTTGTCCCGGATGAAGTAGGTCCTTGAAGGCTGTCAGGGCATTTTGAACAGCTAGCATCTCTTTTTGATTGATATGTAGATGCATTTGGTTTGCGGCCCATGTGCCTTGAATACATTTTCCTGCCATGTGGGCTCCCCAGGCATAATCCAATGCATCTGTTGTTAATGTCTGTGTGGCTGGGGGTGGAGTGAATGGCTGTCCCTTGTTCTGGTGACAGGCCTTCGCCCACCATCGAAACTCCGGTTGCAGGCAGGGAATGAGAGCAACTATTGTTTCCAGGCTGTGACAATGTTGAGTCACAACACTTTTTAGGTACCATTGAAGTTTCCTCATAGGCAGTCTTGCATACGGAATTAGTAGAATGCAGGATGCCATGAAGCCCAAAGCCTGCAGAATTTTTTTTGCAGATAACTGGGCCTTTGTTGCCAACTGGTAGTCAGTTGCCTTTGTCTGGCGTGAGATAAGCCATCTGGGCAGTTGTATTTAAGCTTGCACCCAGGAATATTATCTCTTGAGAGGGTACTAGTTTTGATTTCTGTTCGTTGACTATGTACCCTAGGCATGGTAGTAATCTCTTTACAAACGCCAGATGCTGTAGTAGAATGTCCTTGCTCTCTGCTTGAATGAAGCAGTCGTCCCAAGTAAGGATACATTTGTATTCCTCTTGGTCTGCAGAATGCAATTACTGGTGCCAGGCACTTTGTGAAGACCCTGGGCGCAGTACATACGCCAAAGGGCAGTGCAGAGAATTGGTAGTGCATTGAGCCAGCTTTGAATCGGAGGTATCTTCTGCATGTTTGTCTGATTGGGACATGCAGGTATGCCTCTTTTAGATCTAAAGTCACAAGCCAAAACTTCTTGCCCAACATGGGCAGAAGCTGCTGTAGAGTCAACATTTTGAATTTTGGAATATCCAGATGTGTGTTTAGAATAGATAGGTCCAGTACTGGTCTCCAGGCTTTGTCCTTTCTGGGTACCAAGAACGGTCTTGAATAAAATCCTTGTCCCTGCTCTTGCTCTGGTACTTGCTGATTGGCCCTCATGTCCATGAGGGATGAGACTTGTTTTTGTGCCTCTGCCCATTGAGGTTTTGGCAGGTCTGGCCAACCGTTTGCCCTTGGCAGGGTAAGGAAGTGAAACTTTTAGCCTTGTGACACTATGTTTAAGACCCATTTGTCTTGGGTTATTATGTGCCAAAGTACTAGTTTTCCCCCTAAAGGTGCTGCCAGAAGATAAGTGCTTGGCGCAGGCAGGGGGAAGTCATTGGGACTGTTTCCTGTATGGCTGTGATTTGTCTTCTCCAGTTTTGGAGGTAGAAGCACCCCATTGTTTAGACCTGTACGAACCTTGGGGCTGGGATCTGCCTCTAGGGCGTCTGTATCTGCCTCTTTGTGGCCTGACACTGGAAAGGACCAATTCTTTGTAGGCCAGTGTCTGCTAAATCTTGGTGGCTGTACCTGTAAGAAATCCTTGACCGTTTGCATAGATTTAGCTTTGTCCTCCATTTTCTTCAACACTTCTGCCTTAACACCAAACAAAGAATCATGCTGTAATGGAGCATCTAATAATTTTGCTTTAACATGATCAGGTAGATTTTGTTCCTTTAACCAAGCATGCCTCCTAATGACAGAACCCACTGCAGCCCTGCAGGAGGCCTCCAGAGAATCAAAACCACATTGCAAAGTATGCTTTCCAACTTGTTCAGCTGCATGCAATAATTCCTGCATTTCTTAGTTTTCTGCACATTCAGAATTTATCAACATTTTCTGTTTAAGCAGTGACATAATATACTGCTGATATTTGAGCATATGAAACTGACAATTTAAAGCCCTTATAGCCAGGGTAGCTGAAGTGTAAATCTTTTTTCCCCATCTGTCCAGTGCCCTAGAATCCCTGTCAGAGGGAGTAGGGTTTTTTGCAGTGGAAGCCTTGACCCCTTTGAGACCCTGAGAGATAGTTTCTGGGTCAGCAGCAGGGTTTTTGAAAAGGAATTTATGAGTCAGGAACCCTGCAAGTACCTGTCCGGCTTAACAGGAGCTGGAGGTAAGGAGTCAGGGGTCAGACTGGACTCTGAAAATATATCATCTACAATGTCTAACACAGGTGGAATAGCTAGGGGCCTGTGTTGTGGTAGTAAAAGGAAGTCTCTGAGCCTTTTCTTAGATTCCGAATAATCTTGGCTCTCCCAGTGGAAATGCTCCCTCATGGTATGTAGTTTCCCCAAAAGAATAATCCTCAGGAGGAGAGGCTGAAGGTATTGATTTTTCGGCATCAGAATCCTCATAGGGAGGAAGAGAGTATTCCTGATCAGAAGAGGAATCAGATGAAATGGAAACTTGATCTGAAGATTCATATTCTGTCTCTTGCCTAGGCCTCTTATCAGGAGGGGGATGGGAACCCCTGATCAACGTAATTAGGTCTTCGGCCATTTTGAGCATCTGTTTTTTAGGCATGGAGGCCTGTCCATGAGGCTGTTGTACTTTTTTCTTTGCCTTTAAAGGTGCTTTAGTCTTTGCCTTTGAAGCTGAAGTCGTTTTAACATATAACTGACAAGGTCTGAAAACACCCTCAGAAGCTGATGCCTGCTCAGCGGCTCCGGACCCATCTGAGGGAATGGTTTCCGAAGGTCCAGTACCTTGAGCTTCCAGCGGTCTGGTTGACTTCACGTGGGTGTCGGTAGCGGCCTCAGAGTCTAAAGTAGCGGTCGTCAGGGGCTGCGAAGGTGCCTGAGAACCGGCGACTGACTTAGAAGAAGCCTCGTCGTCGGTTTTGGGCCTCTGATGCCTGTCCTTTTCCTTGCGTTTCTTGTGAATCCTGGTAGTCGGATGACTATCCAACGACATTGTACAGTTAAATCTTCTGCCAAAATAGTGAAATGCAAAATCATACCGACGCTTAATAGTGCATTGGTTAAATCTAGCACAAAACCGACAACTAGCAACGTCGTGGTCAGGGCCTAGGCAAGGAATACAGTAAAAATGAAAGTCCTTATGAGGTATTTGCTTCCCACAAGAAATACAATTAACTTTTTCTGACATCAGACTGGAGCAAGAAAAAAAAGTTTCCCCAACGGGGTACTTGGCTTTTAGTGAAGACTTCGGATCTGAAATTCGAACACGAAAATCTCAGGAGTCGGCCGACCGGCACTTGCGAACTGCTTTTGTTTCGGGCACCGTGCGGCAAGAAAGACTGAAGAAAATGAAGTCGGCTGCATCTTTTATACCCCTGGCGCACCGACGTCAGGGAAGAGGTGACAGCAGCCGACGCCGGACCTAGACTTAGGAATTCAGGCTGACTGAGGGTAGCCTGCCAGCAGGATAACCCAATTGTAATGACTGCAACAGTGAAACACGAAGAACATTTGCTTTAGCAGGGGGTTAGAGAAGAGGGGTGGTTCAGTATTATAATGTGCTGAAATGGCAGAGACATGAATTTTAATTGACGAGAAGACTAGGCCCTTGTGGAGCATTTCTGTTAAGTACTGAAGAATATGAGGTAAGCTGGGCACCGCTGTCCCCATCCCCTGAGTCTGGCTCCAGGAACATTATCTTTTCCACTTTTCAGCATAGGATTTTTTAGCACGAGGCCTCCTTGCTTCCAAAATGACATCTAGCACCTGTTTACTGAGGGATGCTATTGGAGAGCTCAAAGAATTAGCCAGGCTGAAAGGTTCAGGGTTTGAAGCGGAGGGTGCAGAATGTGGTCCGCCTGCTGGGACAGTAGGGAAGATGTCTGAGGTAGGTGCCATGGCTCCAGCAGTACCATACTGCATAAAAGGGGGGTACCAGTGCTGACGAGGCCAGTCTGGTACAATCAGTATTGTCCTTGGCTTGTCCTGTATGATCTTTAGCAGAACCTTCAAGAGGAGAGGCAGAGGAGGGAAAGGCATAAACAGAGAGGCTTTCCCAGGTAAAGGACAGGGCATCCACCTTTCCAAGCTTGACTGTGGGAAGTCCTTGTGCAGAATTTGTCCCACTGGTAGTTCTGAGAGAAGACAAACAGGTCCATCTCTGGAGTCCTCCATTTGTTCCTCAAGGAGGTTGAATATTGTTGGCTCAAGTTTCCATTATTGCGGGTACATGAGATTTCTGCTTAGGTCGTCTGCCAGTGAATTTAGCCTGCCTGCAAGAATGGAGCTTGTAAGTACACTTGGTAGATCAAGGCTGTGTTCCATAGAACCATGGCTATTCTGCAGAGAGAGTACAAGTGGGTTCCCCCCTGCTTGTTTATGTACCATATAACTGTGGTGTTGTCCGTCTTTACCAATAATTGTCCTGGAAGGATGTGATCTTTGAAGGCTGTCAGGGAAGTCTGTACAGCTAGCATTTCTTTTTGTTTGATACGTAGGTGCATCTGACTCGGGTTCCATTTGCCCTGAATGCACTGCCCTGCCAAGTGAGCCCCCCCATGCATAGTCTGATGTGTCTGTTAGGGTTTGGGTGGCAGGGGGTAGAGTGAAAGGGAGCCCCTTGTTGTGGGCAGGGGGCAGAGTGAAAGGGAGCCCCTTGTTGTGGGAGCAGGCCTCTGCCCCCCAAAGGAACTCTGTCTTTATACAAGGAATGATAGGAATCATTGATTTCAGGTCCTGAGAATTTTGACACCATAGGCTTTTTACATACCATTGTAGTTTCCTCATATGCAGTCTTGCATATGGAATTAGTAGAATGCACGAGGCCATGAACCCCAGGGCTTGCAACATTTTCCTTGCAGATAGCTGGGTCTTTGTGGCCAGAAGTCTGAAATAGATTTTCAAATAAACTTGTTGCTCTGGAGTGAGGTAAGCCATCTGTGAAGTTGTGATCAAGCTTGCTCCCAGGAATACAATCTGTTGGCAGGGTACTAGGTGAGATTTCTTTTCATTTACAGTGTACCCCAGTGAGGTTAGAAGTTTCTTTACGAATGCCAGATGGTTTAATAGCAAGTCCTGGCCTGAATCAGACAATTGTCCAGGTATGGGTATATTTCCCTGCCTGCAAAATGCAATTTGGCTGGATCTAGACACTTTGTGAACACCCTGGGCGCAGTAGATAAGCCAAAGGGAAGTGCAGAACTGATGGTGCATGGAGCTTGCCTGAAGCGTAGGTATTTTCTGCAAGATTCCCATATTGGAATATGCAGGTAAGCTTCCTTTAAGTCTAAGGTTGCCAACCAGGCATCTTTGCCTAGCATAGGAAGCAGCTGTTGAAGTGTTAGCATTTTGAATTTTGGGAATACCAAAAAGGTGTTTAGAATAGAGAGGTCCAGGATAGGACACCGGGACCCGTCTTTTCTGGGTACCAGGAAAAGTCTTGAATAAAAACCTTGTCCCCTTTCTTCTGATGGAACAGGTCGAATAGCCCTGATACTTAGAGAGAGAGAACCTACTGTTGAGCCCCTGCCCACTGATATGGGGGTAGGTCTGGCCAACCGTTTGGGGTTGGTAGGGTGTGGAAGTGGAATCTTTACCCTTGGAAAACTATATTGAAAAATCATTTGTCCTGGGTAATGAATTCCCAGTTTTTTGCATGCAGGGCAAACTTTCCTCCTAAGGGAGCAGACAGTTGAGCAGGGCTTCGAAGGATTAAAATTAAGTCACTGTGACATTTTTCCGTAGGGGGGTGTCTTACTACTTTCTGCTTTGGAAGTGGGAGCCCCAAACTGCTTAGGCCTGTGCGTAGCCTGAGACTGTAACCTAAGTGGTCTGCTGTTGCTGGGTTTGGACTGAAGGCCTGGAAGAGACTGGAAAGGACCAATTCTTTGACGGCCAATGCCTACTAAATCTGGGAGGCTGTACTTGCTGGAAATCTTTAACAGTTTGCATAGATTTAGCTTTTTCCTCCATCTTTTTTGAGGACTACTTCTGCTTTGTTGCCAAACAGGCGGTCTTGGTTTAAGGGAGCATCCAGTAATTTAGCTTTGACATGATCTGGCAAGTTGTGCTCCTTAAGCCAAGCATGCCTTCTAAGTACAGACCCAGTGACAGCAGCCCTGCAAGATGCTTCTAAAGAGTCAAAACCACATTGCAAAGTATGTTTACCAACTTGTTCAGCAGAATGCATTAAATCCTGTAATTCTTTGTGTTTGGCACAGTCAGGAATCAAATTGATTTTCTGTTTTTAGTCATCCCATAATATGCTGCTGGTACTTTAACATAAGAAATTGGCAATTTAAAGCCCTAATGGCCAAAGTAGCAGAAGTGTATACCTTCTTACCCATCTGTCCAAGGCTCTAGAATCTTTATCAGAAGGGGTAGTATTTTTGGCAGCAGTAGCCTTAATGCACTTTGGTCCTTGGGAAATGGTCTCTGGATCAGCAGTAGGATTCTTGAAGAACTTGAGAGTCAGGTACTCTGTAATACCAGTCAGGTTTTCTGGGAGCTGGAGGTAAAGTGTCTGGGGACAGGCTAGATTCCAAGAAAGCATCATCTACAATGTCCAGAATAGGAGAGATAGCTAAAGGCCTGTGTTGAGGAAGGAGTAAGAATTTCCTAAGCCTCTTTTTGGAGTCAGAGTAATCCAGGCTTTCCCAGCGGAAATGCTCCCCAAGCGTGTGCAAGGTTTCACCAAAAGAAAAATCTTCTGGAGGTGAAGCAGAGGGAATGGAATCTTCCGCATCAGAATCCTCATAGGTACAAAGGGCAAATCCTGGTAATCAGAAGAAACAGAAATATCAGAATCCTGATCAGAAGAATCGGAAGGAAAATCAGTTCTAGGTCTCAGAGGGGGGAGGCTGGCTTCCCCTAAAGTAATAAGGTCTTCAGCCATTCTAAGCATTTGTTTTTTAGGCATAAGGGACTGACCAAGTGGTTTGGACATCGGTTTTCTAGGTGTGGGTCGAGTTTTAGGCCTGGATGAAGAAGATGGCATCAGTTTAAAATGCAAATCTGTAGACCTGAATATACCCTCAGAAGCCAGTGCCTGCACAGCGGCTCTGGACCCAACGAAGGTAGAGACATCCGCAGGTTCCACAGTCGAAGAAGCATCTTGTGGCTTACCGGACTCCGAATGGGTCTCAGTAGAGGCCTGCGAATCAGGGGCTGCGAAAGCACTCACCGAGTACCGGTGAACTGGCGACTAGCGTAACGGAAACAGATGGCAGTTTTGGACCTATGCAGTCTATCTCTGTCTTTACCCTTACTTTTTTCGGAATATCGGTAGTCGGATGGCTTACCGAAGCCATTTCTGGATAGTTATACAGAGTACCAAAATAATTTGCTGCAAAAATAGACAGACGAATAGATTGGGGGTTGAATAAGGCACAAAACTGACAGTGAGGGACGTTGTGGTCTGGGCCAAAGCAAGGAATGCAGTACGAATGAAAATCTTTATGAGGTATTTGCTTTCCACAAATAAGACAATTAAAAAGGATCCCCAACGGGGTACTTTTGAAGACTTCAGTTCTGTAACTCTAAAACGAAAATTTCAGGAGTCGGCCAACCGGCACTGGCAAACTGCTTCTGCTTCAGGCACCATGCAAGAAAGACAGATGTAATGGTGTCGGCTGCATGTTTTATACACCCGACGTCATGGAAGGAGAGAGCAACCGACGCAGGAATCCAAGACTCTAGTATTCAGGGCGGCTAAGGGCTACCTGCAGGCAGATAACCGAAATGTAATGACTGCAACAGTGAAACATTAAGAACATCTATAGGTCTACTCAAATTTAATTGGTATGACATTGATGCAACAACAGTAAAAAAACAAACTGTCATTTGGAAAGCTGCACAAGGAGGAAATATACCCAATAAAATGAAACCTTGTCCAGAACACATGCAACCATGGGTGAGGAGACCAAGTTGCAATGGAATGTTTAAGTGTTCAGTGGTTGAAATATTACCACTGGTTTCTAACTAGCAGGCATTACACAGAAAAATGCTAGTCTCTGCTGTGTACAGTATTCTCCAATACAAAAAAAAGTAAAAGCAATCTTCACCTCTTCCGTGGCCCCCTTTTCTTCTGGGAAAGATTACTCCAAATTACATTTTTCCCCTTAAATGGTTATCTGTACACTTTTAATCATTTTATTTCCAGCCAACCTTCCAAAGCTGTAGAGTTTTCTTAAAAATTCACCTGCTCAGGAGAGAGAGAATATATTAGCCTTCTGATTAACACTAATGCTAACATCTACTGTCCTGTGATACTTTCAGAGCAGTAGTCAGTGGAAGACTTTGCTGTTTCAGTGGGACTGAATAAGATATTTGACAACTGAAGGTTGTTACCAACAGTAATTCAAAAACTACTGAAATGGATGTGGGTCTAACTATATCTACATATCTCTACAGCTGCATATACATACATATTTTATATATATATATATATATATATATATATATATATATATATATATAAATATATATATATATATATATACACACACATCCATACATACACAAACATATTTATATATATATATATTTATATATATATATATATATATATATATATATATATATTTCTAGACATCTATAATCTAAATACGTGTGTGTATATATACATATATATATATATATATATATACATATATATATATATATATATATATATATATATATATATATATATATTTATGCACATCTATATCCAAGCTAAATACGTGTGTGTATATATATATATATATATATATATATATTTATTTATTACATACACACACACACTTTGTAAATTCAAAATACTGAAATCTCGAATTTCAGTATTTCAGACTTAGAAAGCTGCAAACTCACATTTCCGAAAACGGCAGAAGCGCGAAATTAAAAAACTCGAAGCACGGATATTTTGAATTTCTGCTTCCGTTGGTACGGTACGTGGATGTTTATTTTTATTTATTTTCTTTTATTTTACATTTGTTAACCGGGGGAGTCTGACTGGACGCAGGTCCATTTTCAGCAGAGGCCCAGGGAGAAAAACTCCAAGTTAGTTAATTTACAAGTTGGTTAAATCATTTGGTACAGATGTAATAAGCATCAATAGAGGTTAATGTCAAAGTTACAAGTTGCCAGTGTGATTCTATGCAGCAAATAGTCATACACAGTGAAATATCACATGATACATAGGTCACATAAAAATGATTGCTAGGTTCTTAGTCTACACAATAGGTCATATGTAGGCAGTCATACAAACAGTAATTTTTTTTTTTTTTTTTTTTTTTTTTACTTAGTAGGGAGATCATCAAAAGAGCAGGTGTTTGCTAGGAAAAAGTTCTAGAGTTGGTTGTTTAATTGTTAGGATACAATTTGAGAGCTAGATAGTCTTAGATTGGAGGTTACAGTTTATTAGGATTCAGTTTTGTAAAGAAGAATTCTTCACTCATAAGGACAGTAGAGGTTGATTCTACTAGGAACTTGACAGTGCTTTGTAGGGTTAAATATATATTGGTGGGGATCTTAGTGATTTGCCATGGTCTGGATTATCCTGGGGAGTAGCATGAGCATAGCCAATTATTACAGTAGTGTTTTTTTAGGAGGTGCTTAAATTGTTTTGGAGAGGATGTGGCAGTTATGTGGTTTGGAAGTGTATTCCAGGCCTGGGCTATTGTGCAGGCATATAGGGATTTACCGGCTTCATTTTTGTGTCTGATTACTTTTATTAGATTTTGGTTGCTAGATCTTAGTTCTCTAGTGGTTCTGTAAGGCTCAATAATGCTCTGAAGTGCTGGAATTTTATCTGGTAGGTGGTAGAGCGTTTGTGCTGTTGAGATTTGATTTAGTAGTAATACATTGGGTAGCTCTAGCCAACTGAGCTGTTTTAGGGATATACAATGATGGGACCCATGTGAGGTTTCAGTGGCAAATTTGGCAATCTTGTTGCAACAAGATTCCATTTTGTTTAAGTCTTTTTGACTCAGATTGGTTAAATATGGGGGAGGCATATAGTAGGATGGATAGCAGGTGGGTTCTAGCAGTAGTAGTTTTAGTATGTTTGTTCATGTTGGTTTCTACAGAGTAGGCCTAGTTTCTTGTTCACTTTTTTGATGGTTTGTGCTATATAGGTATCAAAATTTTAGTTGGTGATCGATTTCTACACCTAGTAGTTGTGTGAGGTGTTGATGTGATTTGAATATTACTTTTACAGCTTATAGTTAATGTTTCTTTTGAGGGATGGGATCTTCCGGGATTGAACAGAATCAGGTTTAGTTTTGTTGGGATTTAGAATACGTTTGATATTGGCAAACCATGTTTCAGCTAGAGTGAAGTTTCATTGGGTCAGGGTTTGTAGTTCTTTAATGTTTGGGGCGGCACATGTAATGGTGGTATCATCTGCGTATTGCACTACTGAGGCAGTGGGTAGGGCTGAAGAGATCTCATTAGTGAAAAGAGAGAATAGATCCTTGAGGGACTCCTATGGAAACTGGCAGTAGGGTGGACAATTTGTCTTGCCATAGTACTGCTTGATGTCTGTCTGATAAGTAACTGTGAAACCAACGTATTGTGGTGGAGCAAAGGTTTAGGTTAGACAAGGTTTGGAGAATGGTTCACCATGTCAAAGGCCTTTGATAGGTCTAAGAAGATGGAAGATACAAATAAGCCTTTGTTCCTATGCTGGTTAACTGTGTTGGTATAGGAAAGGAGAGCAGTAGTGGTGCTGTGGGAGAGTCTAAAGCCATGTTGGGTTTTGGATAGTAGATTGTTTTTTTGGAGGTAATATATTAGTTGGGAATGGACAACTCTTTCCAGTATTTTGGATAGAGGGGATAGGACAGCAATTGGGCGGTAATTGGTCAGTTCTAGGAAAGAGCCGCCTTTATGAAGTGGAATGATATGTGAAGTTTTTCATAAGGTGGGTACTTTATGTTCAGATAGAGATCTGTTTATGAGGATATATACGGGATAGGATACGGCCTCTGCAGTTATCTGAAGGAAATCTGCAGGTAATTTGTCAGTGGCCAGGGTAGTTGGTTTAAGTTGCTGAAGGAGTTTTGAGATTGTCTTGGTTGGGACTGGTTGTAGGGAGAAGGTAGTAGTGGTCTGGGTTTCCTTACTGTGGAGTGGGGTGAGTAGTTGTGTTGGAGTGTTTGTGTTTGGTTGGGCGTTTGCTAGTTTTAGTATGGTTTCTGTGAAGAAATTGTTGAATTGTGTGCGGATATTGGTATCCTTATTTGGGAGCACAGGGGTAGGGGGTGGAGGCTTTTCCTGGGTATAGTATTTTATTTATGCTGGACCAGAATTTGTGTGGATTATGTGCATATTTGTTTTGAGTGTTTATATAGTAGTTAGTTTTGTCGGCTTTAATCTGTCTTTTAGCTTTATTACGAAGTTCTAGGTAATTTTGCCTTAGTTTAGGGGATTTATCTTTTTGAAACAATATCCAGCTTTTATCCCTTTCTTTCAATGTGTTTTTAGTTTCCTTTGTGAGCCATGGGGCATGGTTGTTTTTTATCCTTACTGTTCTAGAGGGTGCATGGTAGTTTAAGATATCTAGAAAGGTGTTATTAAAATATTGGACAGCATCGTCGAGGGGCAGTTGTTTAAGGGGGGGCCCAGTTGCAGCATTGTAGTGATCTACTAAAGTCAGTGGCCTTGAAGTTCTTTTTGTTGCGTATCATTCTAAGGATGGGCTGGTAGATGTGTTGGTTAGATCTATTCCTAATAGGATAGGTTGGTTGGTGATCACTTAGACTGTCTGGGAGACACCCTGACTGTTGTACAAGGGAGGGATGGGATAATAGAATCCAGTCTAAGATGGACTGACGTTTAGTTGCTTTGTCAATTCTGGTGGGGTTGGATATTATTTGGGTGAATCTGTGGAGGTTGATGTGGGTAGTGGGATTGTGGTTAGAGCATTTTAGCCAGTCTATGTTAAAGTCCCCTAGTACTATTCTTTCATGGGGAAGGGAGTTTGAGGTCCAATTAAGTAGGTTTTCTGTTGTATTGATGTTATTGCCTGGAGGGAGGGAGGTAGGCTCCAGCAATTACTATTTGTTTGTGAGAGTTTAGTTTGAGTTTTGCCAAGATCAGTTCTATATCCTTAACTTCTTGGGTATCACAGTCAAATTGTCCCAGGGTGAGATGGTTTTGAAATAAGATAGCTACCCCTCCACCTTTCTTTTCTACCCTATCCTTTCTTATTATATTATAGCCGGGGCTATGATTTCATTATTGCTATGTTCAGGTTTAAGCCACGTTTCTGTTAATACGACTATGTCTGGTTTATATAAGGCTAGTAGGGCATGAAGGTCCTGGATTTTGTTTAGTATACTTCTTATTTTTATGTTTAGGGAAACGAGGGATGAGGCGGGTCTGTTCTAGATAGGGTTAACTGAGTTTGGATTAGTGGTAATAGTATGAGTGGGTCCGGGGTTGGGGTGTATGTCACCACAGCAG